>NW_027095697.1:2543144-2900560 GCF_036850995.1 Saccopteryx leptura | reverse complement strand
TGATGAGAAACATCAATTCTTCATTGCAGTTCCTTAGTTGTTCATTGCTTTCTCATATGTGCCTTGACTGGGAAGCCACAGCACAGTGAGTGACCCCTTGCTCAAGCCAGGTACCTTGGACATAAGCCACCAACCATGGGGTCATGCCTATGATCCCTTGATCAATCCAGCAACATTGTGCTCAAGCTGGTGAGCATGCACTCAAGACAGATAAGCCTGCACTGAAGCCGGCAGCCTAAGGGTTTCAAACCTGGGTCCTCAGCATCACAGTCCATCCTGGAAAAGCAACACCCTCTGGACATCACTTCAGATGAAAATTGGATAAGAGAAAATTATTTGTAGATTTCAGTTCTTCTGAGTCCTCTAGAAAGACTAATAAGTATGGCCTAGGTATGTGGGGTGGACTTTGGAAAGGCCTGAATTTAAGCTCTACTAAACTGAGAGTGAATTTAGCACTGGAGCTTTGGGCAAATCTTAAAAATTCTCTGAGCTCTTGACTGTTAATGTGTAAGGTGAAGATACATGAATGTATTCTTTGACAGTATTCAATTCAATTTATTTCTTTGTGTATGTATTTATTTATTTTTTAGAAAAGAGGAGGAGAGATAGTGAAGCTAACCTGGCAACCTCAATTCTCGAGTACTGAGCTGGTTTTTAGCACCTCAGGATTATGTGCTCTAGCTAACCAAGCCATCCTCTGTGCCCAGGGCCAATACTTGAACCAATTGAGCCACTGGCTGCAGGAAAGAAAAAGAGAGAGAAAAAGGAGAGGGAGAGGTGGAGAAGGAGATGGTCACTTCTCCTATGTACCCTGACCAGAATCAAACCCGACACATATACTGGGTCAACGATCTATCCAGTGAGCCACTGGCTAGGGCTTACATTTAATGTAAAAGAACTGGCACATACATGTTGTCCAATAAATACATCTCTGATAATAGTGACCATATGCTGTTGGTGTTGTATACCAGGCCTTTCCTCAATACCTAACATATACTGTGCCCATAATAAATATTTTATGAATAACTACAATTTGGGAAGTTAAACCTTATAATGGGAAGATCTAGAAACAAATATTGCATTGGTCATCTGTAGTCAGTGTAAAGGCTTACTATTATAGAGTCTCTCTGAGCCAATAGTTGACAAAGAAAAATACTAGAGTATGTAGAAGGACAGGTGATAATTTGATAGGAGAAGATTGTGCGTTTTCTGACAAGATAGGGACTAACACTTCAGACTCCACCAAACTCACTCTTCTCCAACTTAGAACTCAGGAGAAAGGAGACTGAAGTAAAGATGTATAGCCTATGAGAAATAAAAGGCCATGTGTACCAAGAGGTCAGTGAGCCCCAGGATGATAACTACCTCTGTAAGTGACCCTCAGAAAGCATGTCATGTTTTTATACAATAATTTCATCTGGTCATTTGCCCCTTAGAGCATTCCATTACCCTATGGACATGCACTACAGAATTGAGGCTCAATGATGTGCATGCCTGCGCTCTCTCTGAAGTTCTATACATCCAGGAACATGCACTACACCTTCCCTAATCCCTGTTGCTTTCACCCCCAGATTGTGAGAAGTGTCAGAGCTTCTTCATGGACTGTTGTGATGTGCATGGCCCCCCTACATTTGTAAAAGACAGTGCAGTAGATAAGGGGCATCCGAACCATGCAGCCCACCCTCTGCTCCCTGGGTTGAGAATCAGACCATCGGGCATCCCTGAAGCTGGGCTTGGATTGTGGAATGAGGCATCTGCTCTGCCAGTGGGTCTGCACTTTAGCCCTTATGAGGGCCAGATCACAGAAGATGAAGAGGCAGGCAACAATGGATACTCCTGGCAGGTGAGAAGTATTTACCTCTTCCCCTGTCTTGTGGCTTCCCCCATCCCTCTCATGGCTTGGTGGGACCTGCCTTTCTACATGCTAGGACATGGATGGAGAAAATAGCTTTGGGTACTGAGTGGACTTTGCAGACCATGGAGCTCCTATTGAGAATTACAGGTTAAGTGGGATCAAAGTGGTACTGACACAAAGGAATGCCTCCTCCCAGCCCTGAGTGGACAGGTCAACTCAGATGTGATGAGTAAGAAAAGTATCATGTGGTCACGAGTGGCAATGCATGCAAGCTGAAAGAGTTTTCTTGACAGTAGGGGAAAATAATTTCTCTATTACCTCCTCAACTGAAACAAAACATTTATTTCTTCTTCCTGAAATGCAGATCACCAAAGGGAGAAACTTCTATAAGAATGTGGATGGGGCCTGACCTGTGGTGGCGCAGTGGATAAAGCGTTGACCTGGAATGCTGAGGTTGTTGGTTCAAAACCCTGGGCTTGCCCGGTCAAGGCACATATGGGAGTTGAAGCTTCCTGCTCCTCCCCCCTTCTCTCTCTCTCTCTCCTCTAAAATGAATAAATAAATAAAAATAATTTAAAAAAAAAAAAAAAGAATGTGGATGGGAAGGATGAATCCTGGGCCAACTGGATGAGGTAAGGCCAATAAGTTTCTGGGAGTCACGGAGAACACTCATCCCTCTCAGGCCCATACATCTTTCCTTCTCATCATGCCTCCCTCAGTGGTCTCCCTCAATCCTCTGTTTCACTTTTTTCTCCATGCAGTCCTCTTTCAAAGAAAGAGGTATTTAGAGAAAAAAAGGGGATAAAAATATAGCATATGTCCTCAAAATATAAATCTCTATGATAGACAAAATTTAGACACTGGAGAAAAACTTTGAGGTCCTGGGTTACACTTTAATTGATCTAATGAACATTATTTAAGCCCTTACTATATTCCAGTTTAGAGGAAGGTATTCATTACTTAAGCAAGTCATATAACCCATCTTCTTATGGAGAACTAATTACAGACACAGTGAAAGAATTGATTTTACAAATATTTAACTATAATTTTTATTTTTATTTTTTGAGAAGTGCACAGTGCCAGAATACTTAAACCAAGGACAGCCTAAACCAGTGGTCAGCAAACTGCAGCTCATGAGCCACATGCAGCTCTTTGGCCCTTTGAATGTGGCTCTTCCAAAAAATATCACATGCAGACACTACCTCAATAAGGAATGTACCTACCTATATAGTTTAAGTTTAAAAAATTTGGCTCTCGCCCTGGCTGGTTGGCTCAGCGGTAGAGCATCGGCCTAGCATGCGGAGGACCCGGGTTCGGTTCCCAGCCAGGGCACACAGGAGAAGCGCCCTTTTGCTTCTCCACCCCTCCGCCGCGCTTTCCTCTCTGTCTCTCTCTTTCCCTCCCGCAGCCAAGGCTCCATTGGAGCAAAGATGGCCCGGGCACTGGGGATGGCTCCTTGACCTCTGCCCCAGGCGCTAGAGTTGCTCTGGTCACAACATGGCGACGCCCAGGATGGGAAGAGCATCGTCCCCTGGTGGGCAGAGCGTCACCCCATGGTGGGCGTGCTGGGTGGATCCCAGTCGGGCGCATGCGGGAGTCTGTCTGACTGTCTCTCCCTGTTTCCAGCTTCAGAAAAATAAAAAAGAAAAAAAAAATTTGGCTCTCAAAAAAAATTTCAGTCATTGTACTGTTGGCATTTGGCTCTGCTGACTAATGAGTTTGCCAACCACTGGCCTAAAACTGTGAGAACAGCAAAATATCCCAGCCTCCTTTCTAACTAGAACTGAGTTCTGAATCCTGCAGAGAAATAATCATGGGCCACTTTCCTGAGGGGATCTTTTATCAAGAGCTAGAGAATGGCCCTGGCCGGTTGGCTCAGCGGTAGAGCATTGGCCTGGCATGCGGGGGACCCGGGTTCGATTCCCAGCCAGGGCACATAGGAGAAGCACCCATTTCCTTCTCTACCCCTGCCCCCCCTCCTTTCTCTCTGTCTCTCTCTTCCCCTCCTGCAGCGAGGCTCCATTGGAGCAAAGATGGCTCGGGCGCTGGGGATGGCTCCTTGGCCTCTGCCCCAGGTGCTAGAGTGGCTCTGGTCACGGCAGAGCGATGCCCCGGAGGGGCAGAGCATCGCCCCCTGGTGGGCAGAGCGTCACCCCTGGTGGGCGTGCCAGGTGGATCCCGGTCAAGCGCATGCGAGAGTCTGTCTGACTGTCTGCCCCGTTTCCAGCTTCAGAAAAAAAAAGAAAAAAAAAAGAGCTAGAGAATGTGAATAAGCTATTATTGTTCTTTATGATTTTGCTAAGAAAAAGAGACCTCCAAGTCCTGACTGATTGGCTCAGCGGTAGATCATCAGCCTGGCCTGTGGAAGTCCAGAGTTTGATTCCCAGCCAGGGCACACAGAAGCACCTATCTGCTCCACTCTTCCCCCTCTCCTCTATCTCTGTCTCTCTCTTCTCCCACAGCCAAGGCTCTATTGGAGCAAAGTTGGCCCTGGATCTGAGGATGGCTCCAAGGCCTCCACCTCAGGTGCTAGAATGGCTTTGGTTGCAGCAGAGCAACGCCCCATATGGGCAGAGCATCGCCCCCTGGTGGGCATGCTGGGAAGATCCTGGTCAGGTGCATGCAGGAGTCTGTCTGCCTTCCTGCTTCTCACTTCTGGGTTGGGGGGAGAGCTCCAGGTTTTTATGGGAACCTGGTTGAGACCTCAAATGCTATCTAAATAAAATGTGAGGAGAATGGAGAAAGGCCTCTCAAGAAAAGATGGACTTGGGCTGAGTATTGAATGATGTGAACTAATCTAGACACAGATTCCAACATCAAGTAGCAAGTTCTGTGATATAAAATGAAACCTTATTTAGTTTAGAGAAGCAAGAGTTCACTAGGTTTTATGGACAATCAGGGTGAAGGTGATGTCTGGACTTGGCTTTGAGACGTGGTATTAGGCAGGATGAGCACCATAAGCAGGACATGGACATAGGAAGTCATATGACATTGTGAGAGGCTCAGACATTGAACAGAAGGTTCTCTGGGAGCACTGTGGGAGTGGGTGACATCAGAGCCCGAGTGTCAGGTGCAGAGCTGGACATGGATCTGAGAAGTAGTAGGAACTCATCACCTGTGGGTTTCTTTTCTTTCACCTGCCTCAATCCCAGGTATGTGAACTGTGCCTGGGATGATGAAGAGCAGAACCTGGTGGCCTTTCAGTATCACAGGCAGATTTTCTACCGAACCTGCCGGGTCATCAGGCCAGACTGTGAGCTGCTAGTCTGGTATGGTGACGAGTTTGGCCAGAAGCTGGGCATCAAGTGCAGCAGCAAGTGGGAGAGAGAGCTCGCAGCATCTAGTGTCGGGCACAACCATTCTTCAAAATGGAAAGAAAAGAGAGAACTCACCTTGGAAATTTTCATGGTACACTCTAAAATCAGTAAGATTTCAAATTAGATGCTTCAGAAATGAAGGATTGATTTCATATGCCTTTGATTCTTAGAAAAAATCTCTATATTTTTTACTTTTGATTTATTTTTTTTAAGTGAGAGTAGGGAAGATAGACAGATTTCTTCATGTGCCCAACCAGGATTCACACAGCAACCCCAGTCTGAGGTCCATGCTCAGACTAGCCACACTATGCTCAGTGCTGGAGGTCAACACTTGACCCAACTGAGTTATTGGACTGATGCTTGAACCAGTTGAAGCATTGATTCTGAAAGGGGAAGAAAGAGAGAAGGGAGAGAGAGAGGGGAAGAGAAACAGATAGTCACTTCTCATTTGTGCCTTGACCGGGGATTGAACCAGGGACTTCTACATGCTGGACCAACACTCTGTCCACTGAGCAAACTGGCCAGGGCCTGTTTTCTGAGGACCACCCCTGTTTAGCATACAGGGTAAGAGCAGATGTTGGATAGATGCCCAGCAGCCTGGAAATGCAGTGCTGTGATCAAGCTGAGACACTGGGGACCTTCCTGAGTGAGGTGGGACAATGGTGCCGTTCTCGGCTATAGGGTGTCTTATTCTCTAAGATTTGCTTTGTTAATTTTTTTGAAAATACACTTCAGTGGGGATTCCTCTCAGAGATGACGTCATCTCTAAGTGAGAGAGGATGGTTGATTAGCTGAAGAGGGGTAGGAGTCAGGCATGTAAGAAGTATGGTTGGGGCCCTGGCTGGTTAGCTCAGTTGGTTACAGCATCATACTGTAATACCAAGGTTGAACCCGGGTAAAGACACATATGAGAAATGACCAATGACTGCATGTCTAGGTAGAAAAATGAATAAATGCCTTTATCTCTCTCTCTCTCTCTCTCTCTTTCTTCTTTTTCTTCTTCTACTTTTTCTTCTTCCTCCTCTCTCTGTCTCTCTAAAATTAATCAATTTTTAAAAAGTATGGTTGGGAAAATATTTTGAAACAGGACTTTCCATTGTATATGAAATTGGCTGACACTAAATGAAATCAAGTATGAATATTTGGTGTGAGGCTTGAGGAAGGACATTTTCAGTTTATCATCTGTGGAAAACTGTGAGGGAAGCAATTCCTAATTGGGGCCAGTGGTCTTTCTAAACAACTGTGTTAAAAACAACTGTGTTAAAAGCTATGTAAACTATACAAGAAAGGTCAGCATTGTTCCACCCATACAAGGGGTGAAACAGACCCTGATGCTACTTGACAGTCCCTCATATGGCAATGTGTAGATAGGACCCTTGATATGGGCTTTCTGGATTTGTAAAAAAGATATAGTACATAAAAATTAAAAGATAAAACAGACTGTAAAGAAACACTTTGTGGGAGGCAGATATTATACTGTCAACCCCATAAGAATGACTCTTGGGAGAAGTCTTAACAGCAGACAAAACATATGACCCACACAGCCTTATCAATCTCTACCCTGACCAAAATTTACTCTTTCAGCAGAACCAAAGCCAGAGATACACCCGTGTCCTTCCTGCTCTCTGGTCTTCTCCAGTCAGAAATTCCTCACTCAGTACATGAAACGCAGTCACCCCCATGAGATTCTCCCAGGAACATCTACAAGAAAACAGCTCAAATCAGAAGATCCCTGCCCAGAGGATCCAAATCAGCAGCAACAACATACTGATACACACAACTGAGATGACAAAGCTGAAGGTCAAGAGGTCAAAGAAAAGTCGAGACCTTTGCTTAAAAGTACCAGGCATTGGAGGATTTCAAGTGTCTTTTTCAAACCTCCTAAAGGACACTTGGGAAGCTCTAGTGAGCAAGAGAGAATGATGCAGGAAGTGCCCAGCACAGGCCAGGAAGTAAATTCAGTGGACACAAGCAAAGTATCTATGGGAGTAGGAATGTCAAGAATTGTAGCTATCAAGTATGGAGAGTGTGGGCAAGGCTTTGATGATAAGTCACATATTCACAGACACCACAGGGTACACTCAGAGGAGAAGCCCTATGTTTGCAGTGAGTGTGAGCGAGGATTTACATGGAAGTCAAATCTCCTCAGACACCAGACGACACACTTAGGGCAGAAGCCCTATGTTTGCAGGGAGCGTGAATGAGGCTTTGCACAGAAGTCACATCTCCTCATACACCAGAGGACACATTCAGGGGAGAAACCCTATGTTTGCAGGGAGTGTGAACAAGGCTTTGCAAGGAAGTCATATCTCATCATACACCAGAGGACACACTCAGAGGAGAAACTCTATGTTTGCAGGGAGTGTGAGAGAGGCTTTGCACAGAAGCCAAATCTCCTCATACACCATAGGACACACTCAGAGGAGAAACTCTATGTTTGCAGGGAGTGTGAGAGAGGCTTTTCATGGAAGTCACATCTCCTCATACACCAGAGGACACATTCAGGGGAAAAGCCCTATGTTTGCAGGGAGTGTGAGAGATGCTATGCACGGAAGTCAGATCTCCTCAGACACAAGAGAAAACACTCAAGGGAGAAACCTTATGTTTGCAAAGAGTGTAGTGATTTATTAGCATAAAATTGCATCTCCATAGCCATAGCTATTACATGGGTCATATCCCACCTCTGAAGAGACTTCAGAAGGAGTCTACTGACCCCTTCCCTCCCAAGAGTGTAATTTATACAGAAGTAACTGGTTAAACAAATTCTTCACTTTCATAACAAGAGATGAGCAAGGCAAACAGTTTCTTAAGTGCTACAGGAATGTCAACACCAATCTCCTACATGGTTCTCCAAGCCTCCTGTTCCAATAAATCTTATCTTCATAAAACTTCGAAGCTCTCATACCTCATTTCCGCTGTCACTGGAACCAGAGTTCCAGGAGAGCAACAGAGAACTCACACTGTCAGGCACAGAAACTCAACACCTGGAAATGTAGAAGTCTGGAGTCAATCTACTTAGCTTACTGCCCAGGGAGAGGGATTTGAGACAGACTCACCAGGAAAGGAATTTCCTTGACTCCCAGGAAGTGGAGCCTTTTCTTCTAGTAGGCTCACAACCCTCCTCCCTTGGCTTCTCTTGGTTCCTGTCATGATTTCCTTTGACCTCTGTGTCTCAGTGGTGCAAATCAGGGTGGAACATGTGTGTGTGCATGTCTTTGTACCTGGCTGAGGCTGGGCACCTGGTTTCCCACACTCTCTCCTCACTGGTCTCTACAGGGTGAGCATCTCATGGTGCATACCACATGGACTCCAGATCATTCAATAGTTGCCTTGAATCTCAGCTCTGTGACCTAAGGCAAGATTCTCAACTTCCATTTTTCTGTATTTTAATCTATAAAATGAGAATGGTGCCTGACCAGGCAGTGGTGCAGTGCACAGAGCCCTAAACTGGAATGCAGAGGACCCAGGTTCAAAACCCCAAGGTCGCCAGCTTGAGCACTGGCTCACCAGCTTGATTGAGCTTGGGGTTTCAGGCTTCAGCGTGGAATCATAGACATGACCCCAGAATCACTGCCTTGAGCCCAAGGTTGCTGGATTGAGCAAGAGGTCATTCATTGTGCTGTAGCCTCCTGGTCAAGGCACATATGAGAGCAATCAATGAACAACTAAGGTGCCCCAAGAAAGAATTAATGCTTCTCATTTTTCTCCCTTTCTGTCTTTCCCTATCTATTCCTCTCTTTGTCTCTATTGCAAAAAAGAAAAGGAAAAATTGCTTCTCTCTATCCACTCTCTAAAATGAGTTAAATATATAAATAAAAAGACTGGACTTGCCTGATCAAGGCACATATGAAAGTTGATGCTTTCTGCTCCTTCCACCTTCTCCCTCCCCCTTCTACACTGTCTAAAAAAATTTTAAAAATAAATAAAGAAGATGTGGCACACAATCACTATGGAATACTACTCAGCCATAAGAAATGATGACATCAGATCATTTACAGCAAAATGGTGGGATCTTGATAACATTATACAAAGTAAAATAAGTAAATCAGAAAAAAACAGAGACTGCATTATTCCATACGTAGGTGGGATATAAAAGTGAGATTAAGAGACATTGATAAGAGTGTGGTGGTTATGGAGGGAGGGGGGAAGGGGGGAGGGGGAGGGGCACAAAGAAAACTAGATAGAAGGTGACAGAGGACAATATGACTTTGGGTAATGGGTATGCAACATAATTGAATGACAAGATAACCTGGACATGTTATCTTTGAATATATGTATCCTGATTTATTGATGCTGCCCCATTAAAAAAATAAAATTATTTAAAAATAATTGCTCCACTGTCAGTCTGTAGCAATGGATATCTTCATCCCAAATATTTGGAGTCATTTTGGCTCAAATAAGATCCTAAAAACTCCCTGTTTTCATGTTTCTTATGTTGATGAGACCAAGCACCTAACTTTGTAAAAATAAGCTCTGCCTGATGTATCATTAGGAAATGACAAACTCATACTACAATAATACAACATTCACACCTATTAGAACTGCCAAACTCCAAATATGACAGCACCAATGTTCTCATGCATTCACTGTTTAACTCTTGAATGCCCCCTGACTGAGGATCAAGCCTACAACCTTGGTGTATCAGAATGATGCTCTAACTAACTGAGCTATCTGGTGAGGGCATAACCATGGGTTTCATCCAACTCTCTCATTTAGGGATAGAAAATAATCTTTCAGAACCAATAGATTACCACAAAAAAGAAAGTACAGAGATAGAAAACATACTTAACATAAGCAGGTAAGTGGATCAATGGAGAAAGCAGGAGCAGGTCCCCTCTTCACTGAGGAGGAAGGAACAAGAAGAATGCAAGGGAAGGGAGCCTGCAGGGGTAATGGAGTCAGCCAGTTCTAGATTAACTACTTCCTACAGTTCTCTGAAAGGGTTTCTGGGGCCACTTGCTGAACAAAGCAAAGAATATAGAACTTATCTGAAAACCACTTCCCCTTTTTATTTCTCAAAAGCTTTTAAGAAACTGTGTTTACATAACTTAATTGAAAAAATTTCTACACATCCTCTGAATCTACCTAAACTCACCTCCCATCCTGGAGTCATGGGAGTGACGTGTACCTCTAGACAAAGGGATCACAAGCCCCTTGCATTAAAACCTCTATTCTGTAAAAGGTATATAAGATGTAAGAAATCTAACTTCGGGGAGTACATGTTTGGTTGCCTGTTTTGCAGTCACACTGCTCTGCTGGCTAAATAAATCCTACTTCCTTCATCAAGCTGTCTGAGCATTTTTGTCCTCCTTTGATTTCTGCCATCCAACCACTGACATATAATGCACTGTACCCACCTCTGTTCCTCCTGAGCACCACTGATGTGTTGTTCTCAAGATGCACATGAACTAACAGCAGAGACACACACTGAGGACACATTGAAAAGGGACCATATTGCACTATAAAGGAAGTGACAACAAACTTCAAAAGTTTGAAATTACATAACTTATGTTTCCTCCTCTCTTGACAGTTAATCTTGAAATCATTAGTAACAGATAAGCCAGGAAGTCCTTATACTTACACTTATAAAATACAATTTTAAATAACCTATAACATACATTGCAATTAGATTTCTAAAATTATTTCATCAACTGAAGGATAGTAATAATTTAAAAAACCTATGATGCCCTGACCAGATGGCTCAGTGCATGGAGTGTCCTCCCTGTGTGCAGGTTGTGAGTTTAGTTACAGGTCTCAGCACCTAAGAGAAGTGACCAAGGAGTACACAACTAAATGGAACAACTAATTGAAAAAAAATGATTTTATGCTTCTCTTTCTCTCTCAAATCAATGTAAAAAATATAAAAATCCAATGAAAAAAGCTGTGATAGACCTGCAACATGCCTAGTGTATTTCCCTCAACAGAAAGGCAGAAAATAAGAAAAGAAAAACAAAGTAAAAAATCCAGATATCTCTTTGGACCATGTTTCTATTTTTCACCTAGAAAAGACTACCTTTTTACCATCAACAATCTAATTCTGCACCTCACAGTGTTTCCAGCCCAGTTCTGCCTCCCATGGTGCCTCTCCGACACTGGAACCATTTCCCTCTCACTTCCCCAAAGCACATGACCAGCAGTGCCTTGGAGAAATTCCTCCCAAACCTGAAGCAGAGGGCTGAGGAGACAATGCACATCTCAGAATACAATGGATTTATTTCTCTGTGTCATCAAGCCTACAAATATTGGAGCCTCCTATCAGATTTGACTAAATGGAACCTTGAGACTTCTCCCTGGAGCAAGTATTCTGAGTTTTATAGAATAGAATCTCCTATTCACTTTGCTCTCTTTCCCCATTCATATCTACCTTCCTGCCAACATGAACACAACAATCAATACTGAACAGACACCAGAGTCCTTAGACAGAATCAGGGCCCCATGGACTCTAGATACTTGAACTGAGCACTGGACCAACCCCCAAACCAAAAAGGGGACTCGGCACCAAACACTCATCTACAGACCCAACCGAGACTAGGACACACCCATGCCAGAAACTGACATGTCACCTTGGACACCAGAGTCCATACATCATGCCCTAGAACTGGAGCTGCTAGTGGGACCCACACTGGAACTCGTATATGAGGTTACATGCAATGGATCCCAGGTGCACAGCAGAATACAGATTCAATGACCAACCCTGGAGACAGATTCCTGATCTGTAAACAAGACACCATAACTGAACTTCAGACATGGAGCCAAACAACAGACCTCACTTGCTAAATGACTGATGCAGGAGCTGAACCTGATACTCACAATGCAAACACAGCCAGGACTCTATAAAGGACATCTCATGACTCCCTAAGTCCAAGCAGCGAGCTTCAAAATATATTTCACTACCAATGTAAATGTATAATAGAGAAACATCACTAGCAGCCCTACCACATTCTACCAACCCCTACTAAAATAAACCAAGTAACTGACAGAGGGAACAGAAATGAAGCTTACTCTTAGCTGATACATGTCCATGATCTGTCCAGGACTTAATGCCCCAGCCATTCATGTCACATGCCTGGCTCATTGACACTGTGGGAAATGAAATAAAAATATGTTCTTATACATTGAAAGTTCTACAGCTGGGCTAATAATCAAGTGAAATAATAAGATGAACAAGGAATATTCTAGTTATAATAAAGGCTCAAGGGGAACTGATATTCCCAAGAATACAAGACAATGAGGTTATTCTGGGTGTATAGAACACTTCAAAAAACTGAATAACAGAATCTAAGAGTTTTTGAAAAAAATTATTGATTGATTTTAGAGAAAAGACAGAAGACATAGAAAGGGGGAAAAAAGCAGAAAGCATCACCTCAGAGGAGTTGCCTCTAACATGTGCTTTGACCCAGCAAGCCTCGAGTTTCAAACCAGCAACCTCAGCATTCCAAATCGAAGCTCTATCCACTACACCACCACAGGTCAGACCAGAATCTTATATTCACAAATGTGACATGGATAACATGCAGGTAATTTGAGAACATGTGACACATCTTACAGATTACTTTTTGTTGGAAACCCCAAACCTATTGGACAAAAGAAATAAGGTAAGGGGGTCAACAAGCTGCTCCTTGCAGTCTTGATGTCTAACACTAAGGTGATTGTACTTAAGTTATCTTCTGAAACTGGCATGTGCACAAGGTGACAGAGAAGCACACTTCACACATATTTACAGTGACCACAAAGCAACAGAATGCAACCTTCAACCATCTTTATGATTTGAAAGAATACAAAGTGTGTGTCTTGCTGTCATGGCCATGAACCTAAAAAATATTAATAAGAGAGACCTATGAGCTCCTTATGGTTTAAGGCACAGGTCAGGAACCTATGGCTCGTGAGCCAGATGTGGCTCTTTTGATGGCTGCATCTGGCTTGCAGACAAATCTTTTTTTTTTAATGTGATAATTATTTTTTATTTATTTTTTATTTTTTTAATAATTTTATTTTTTTAATGGGGTGACATCAATAAATTAGGATACATATATTCAAAGATAACATGTCCAGGTTATCTTGTCATTCAATTATGTTGCATACCCATCACCCAAAGTCAGATTGTCCTCTGTCACCTTCTATCTAGTTTTCTTTGTGCCCATCCCCCTCCCCCTTTCCCTCTCCCTCTCCCCCCTTCCCCCATAACCACCACACTCTTATCAATGGCAGACAAATCTTTAAGTAAAGAAAGTAATAATGTTAAAAATATAAAACATTCTCATGTACTACAATCCACTCATTTCCTCCTGCTCATGTTCATGGTTGCAGGTGGCTGGAGCCAATCACAGCTGTCCTCCAGGACAACACCGAATTTTTATTGGATAATGCATAATGTACTTGAGTTGTTGTATGGCTCTCATGGAATTACATTTTAAAATACGTGGCATTCATGGCTCTGTCAGTCAAAAATGTTCTCGACCCCTGGTTTAAGGTAAAAATGACATTTTCTAAATAACCCCCCAAATGCCTCACAATTAGAAATATAAAATAAATCAATTAAATGATAATTAAAATACATTTTAAAAAACCTATATGGGGCACTGGCCATGTAGCTAAGTACAGATACCGCTTCCCCATTGCCAAGGTGACAGGTGTGAGCCCCACTGTCGGCACCTAAAAGGAGCAACCAATGTGCACATAACTAATTAAAACAACTAAGTGGAGCAATGAGTAAGGGCTTCTCTCTCTCTGTCTCAAATGAATGGATAAACTTGGAAAACAAATGAAAAGTGGAATGATGAATCCACAACGTGGCCACTGCATTTCTCTCAGCAGGAAGGCAGAATAAAATGAAAAACACAGGCCCAGATCTCTGTTAGGACCATGTTTCTATTCTTTATCTGAGAAGGACAACCTCTCTTGACCATAAACACTCTGAATTCTGAACCTCAGTGTTTCCCATCCATTTTTTACTTCCCATGGTGCCTCTCCTACAATGGAACCTTTCCCTCTTGCTACCCCTCTCACCTGGCCAGCAGTGCCTTAAGGAAACTCCTCCCAAACCTGAGCCAGAGGGCTGAGGGGACAATGGACTTTTCAGGACACAATGGATTCCTCTAATGTGCCATCAAGCCTATGAATACTGAAGCCTTCTATCAGATAAGACTAAATGGAACCTTGAGACTTCTCCCTGGAACACAAATTCCATTTTTTTGTTTTATTTTGTTTGTTTTTGTTTGTATGTTTCTGAAGTGAGAAGCAGAGAGGCAGACAGACTCCCATATGTGACCGACTGGGATCCACCCGACAAGGTCACTAGGGGGCGATGCTCTGCTCATCTGGGGCATTGCTCCATTGCAACTCGAGCCATCCTCAACACCCAGGCCAATTTTGCTCCAATAGAGCCTCTTCTGTTGCAGGGAGAGAGAGAGAAAAAAAAGGGGGGGGAAGGGTGGAGAAGCAGATGGGCGCTTCTCCTATGTGCCCTTGCTGGGAATCAAATCTGGGACTTCCACACATAGAAAAGATGCTCTACCACTGAGCCAAGTGACCAGGGCCCACATATTCTGTTTTACAGAATAGAATCTCCAATTTGCTTTGCTCTCTTTTCCCATCAGTATCTACTTTTCTGCCAATGGGAACATAACTATTACTGAACAGAGACCTTAGACAGAATCAGGACCCCAAGGACTCTAGACGACTGAAGCTGAGCACTGGACCAACTCCCAAACCAAAAAGAGGACTTGGCACTGAACTCCAAACACTGGTCTACAGACCCAACCGAGACTAGGAAACACCAATGCCAGAAACTGACACGATACCTTGGACAGCAGAGTCCATACATCAGGCCCTCGAACTGGAGCTGCTCATGAGACCCACACTGGAACTCGAATACGAGGCTACATGCAAAGGGGCCTCAGACCCCAGATGCATAACAGAAGACAGATTGAACACAGACCCTGTAGACAGACTCCTGATCGGTAACCAAGACCACATAACCAAACTTTAGACGTGGAGCCAAACGCCTGACCCCACTTGCTGCATGACAGATGCAGGAGCTAAACCAGATACTTACAATGCAAACACAGCCAGGACTCCATAAAAAAAATCTCATAGCTCCCTAAGTTCAAGCAGGAAGCTAAAATATATATTTCACTACCAATGTAAATGTAGAAGAGAGAAACATAACTCACAGCACTACCACATTCTACCAAACCCCACAAACATAAACCAAGTAACTGACAGAGAGAACAGAAATAATGCTTACCCTTAGCTGACACATGTCCATGATCTCAGATGCAGGACTCTCCAGGACACAGTGTCCCGGCCATTCATGTCACATGCCAGCTCATCAACACTGTGGGGAATGAAATAAAAAAAAAGTCCTTATACTTTGAAAATTCTAGCAGCTGGGCTAATAATCAAGTGAAATAGTCAAATGGACAAGATATATTCAATGTATAATACATGCTCAAGGGAAATTTATATTCCCAAGAATACAAGACAATGAGGTTATATTGCATATATAGGACATTTCAAAACAGAATAACAGAATCTTAGATTTTTAAGGAAAAAATTACAGATTGATTATAGAGAAAAGAGAGAAGAGACAGAGAGAAAGGGAGAAGAAGTAAAAAGCATCACTTCAGAGTAGTTGCCTCTGATGTGTACCTCTACCCAGCAACCATAGAGTTTTAAACTGGCAACCACAGAGTTACAAATTGATACTCTATTCACTGTGCCACCACATGTCAGGCGAGAATATTGGATTTTTAAAGGTGACATGGACAGGCCCTGGCCAGTTGGCTCAGCAGTAGAACATCAAGCCGGTGTGTGGCAGTCACAGGTTTGATTCCTGGTCAGGACACAGAGAAGAAGCACCCACCTGCTTCTCCACCCTTCCCTCTCCTTTCTCTCTATCTCTCTCTTCCCCTCTGCAACCAAGGCTCCATTGGAGCAGAGTTGACCCAGGTACTAAAAATGACTTCATGGCCTCTGCCTCATGTGCTAGAATGGCTCCAAATGCAGTGAGCAGCACCCCAGAGGGGCGAGGCATCACTCCCTGGTGGGCATGCTGGGTGGATTCTGGTTGGGTGCATGCAGGAGTCTGTCTATCTGCCTCTCCCTGCTTCTCACTTTGGAAAAAAAAAAACATGCAGCTAATTTCAGAACATGTGACACACCTGACACATTACTTTTTGTTGGGAAACCCCAAAACCTATTAAACACAAGAAATAAGATAAGGTGTCAACAGCTGTTCCTTGGAGTCTTCATGTTAACACTGAGGTGACTGTACTTTTTAAGTTCTCTTCTGAAACTACCATGGGCACAGAGTGACAACAGAGTAGTAAACTTCAAACATATTGAAAAGGGACCACAAAGCAACAGAAAGCAACATCAAACAAGCTTCCAGGTTTGAAAGATTATAAAATATGTGTTTGGTTCTCAGGGCCATTAACGTAAAATTTAAGTTGAGAGAGGGACAGAGAGAAACAGACAGAAAGTGAGATATAAGAAGCATCAATTCTTCATTGCAGCTCCTTAGTTGTTCATTGATCGCTTTTTCATATGTGCCTTGACTGGGGGGCTACATCAGAGCAAGTGACCCCTTGCTCAAGCCAGCGACCTTGGGCTTTAATCCAGTGACCTTTGGGCTCAAGCCAGCAAACATGGGGTCATGTCTATGATTCCACAGCTCAAGCTGGTGACCCCACACTCAAGCTGCAGAGCCTGTGCTCAAGCTGGATGAGCCTGCACTTCAGCTTTAAAACCTGGGTTCTTTGCATTTTAGTACGATGCTCTATCCACTGCACCACTGCCTGGTCAGGCTAAAAATATTAATCAAAGAGATACATGAGCTTCTTTTGCTTTAAGGCATAAATAACATTTTTCTAAATAACCCTCCAAACACATCACAATTGGAAATATAAAATAACTTCAAATGAATGATGATTAAAATACTACATTTAAAAAAACCTATGGGGCACTGGAAATGTAGCTCAGTGCATATGGCATTGTGCCAAACAGCAATGTGACAGGTGTGAGCACCATTGTTGGCACCTAAAAGGAACAACCAAATGTTGTAAAGTAGCGCACCTTTATTTCGCCGGTTTATGTAGAGATGCCAAGGCAGGATACAGAAGAAGTATTAGGAGGAGATTTATTAATAAGCCGGCTGCATATGACTTACACGGGTTATAGCTAACCCAAATCATGTGTGAGCAAAATAGCCCTGAAGCTAGTTATATAGACTTGATCACATATAGGTTGGGGGAAAAGGAGGGGGAGCATGACACAATAAGATTACAACATTTGTCTATAGGATCTGTAAAACATTCCTACGTATTAAAACTTACAAGGTAACACAATAGTGATATTGTTTTATATATCAAAGACATCCACAAATCTTTTAGTGTCTACCTCCCATTCCTTTGTCTATAGGTATATATTACTCTCAGGACTCCAGGAAGAAAGGAAGAGTTAAAATCAGAGTAGGATATGTAAATATTGTCTCTTAGTAAAAGGGAAAAAAAGTTCTTCAGATACACTTTATTATTTCAGAGAACTATAGTTAAACTAAATGACCCAGTCATCCTTGTAAGCCAGGAAGCTCCCACACCCTTCTCCCTCCATTCTCTAAAGCAGTGGTCCCCAACCCTGGGCCACAGACCAGAACTGGTCCATAGTCCATTTGGTACCAGTCCACAGAGAAAGAATAAATAACATATTATTTCTGTTTTATTTATATTTAAGTCTGAACAATGTCTTATTTTTAAAAATGACCAGATTCCCTCTGTTACATCTGTCTAAGACTCACTCTTGATGCTTGTCTCAGTCATGTGATACATTTTTCCATCCCACCATAAAGGCTGGTCCGTGAAGATATTTTCTGACATTAAACCGGTCCGTGGTCCAAAAAAGGTGGGGATCACTGCACTAAAGAAAAGAGGGGGCAAGAAGCCTGACTTTTTCTCTTTAAAATGGCATTGCCAATACTAAGTTTTACAGTTCTTTGGTATCTTATCACACAATGAGCACATTACTAAATGGAACTAAGTGGAGCAATCAGTACATGCTTCTCTCTCTCTCTCTCTCTCTCTCTCTCTCTCATTAATGAGAAAAATTAAAATCCTAAGGAAAATTGAGTAATAAATCTGCAATGTGCTTACTTTAGTGACAAGTAAGTTGACTTTTTTTTATCCTAGTTTCCCTTTTCCTAAAGCCTGATTAAAAGAGTTCTTAGTTTTTTCATATATTTGCCATACGTAGACCAACCAGCTAAAGGTTTGTGGTTGGAGTAAGGCATGCCGTTTTTCATTTTAGCAGCAGTGTGAGTTGTCAGGATCACGGTGTGTGGATCTGTCCATGAGAAACTCAGTCTTGGGTGATGTAATGCTGGAAGTGCCTCTTGGATAGTCTTTGAACAGTTTGCTGAGTAACCTATAAATCCTGAAACCTGCAAGTACTTAGGGAAAGGGTGGTTACCTTTCTACACTTTGCAGTTAGAGTTTAAGTCCTAGTGACCACTGCTTCTAGCTGGAATTAGCAGCAGGTCCCAGCCTATAATAGGCATGGGGCATTGAATTAAGAGGAATAATGAAGATATTATACATTAAATAAAGTAACAAAATCAAACTGTCAATACCCACAGTAGAGATCTTTGGGGGATAAGTAAAACTTAAATATTCAAGTGAGGCATAGTAGATGGCCCTTGTGTTTACAAGAAATGAGATTAGCTTATCTGCTATTTGGAAGAAATACCTTAGGCACCTGAACAATGTCCTTGGGTCTTCAGTGGCAATTCCCAGCATGCTGGGCAAGGTCAGGTCACAGGTAGCTGGAGCAGGGGTAGAAGAGACTGAACCCTCCCTCCATGGAGCAAGGGGGCAGCTTAACTTCTCATGTCCCTCTTTCCACAGCAGAGGTGTGTCCCTTGATGTTTCCGGGAAGCCTGACAGGCTTCAGTTCAATGACCTTTCTTTTCACTCTTGAAGTAGGGCCCTGATGGAATTCTATGAAGCCCTTTAGGGCACTGGATCCTTTAAGAGCGAATGCCAAAAGCTGGTATTTCCTGACTTCTTTTGGGCCTTATTTGCCTCTTCTGTTACTTCCTTGGTCATTATATACCTTAAAAGCCATGCTCAGAAGATCTCACTGAGGGGTTTGCCTGAGAGAGGAAAATTGGGAATCCAGTGTCTAAAGAATTGTATTAGAGTGAGGAAAGAAAAGATTTTATCAGCGGTGGTATGTGTTTGTAGACTGTGGAGGGTCTGAATTAGATCTAGGGTGAGACCTCAAATGGTGGGGGTTAAAGCGATGCCCAGATAGACTATGGACTAACTAAGACTAAAGTTGAGTCTTAGCAGAGAAGTCACAATATCCCTTCACAGTGAGGAAGTTAAGAAGGGTGGCGGTGTCTCCTTGAGGCAGGCAGGGAGGGGCTGCAGAGGAGTAGGTTATTTACATATTGTAAGAGAGTACTAGTTTAATGATTTCACACTGCTAAATCCTGAGCTAGTGCCTGCCCAAACAGGTGTGGGCTGTTTTTGATCCCCTGGGATAAAATAGTCCGTATAAATTGCTGGGCTGCATTAGTGTCCCTGACAGTTTAAATAAAGGTAAATGCAAACAGAAAGTAAGAGTCAGGGTGTAGAGGAATGGTACAGAAGGCATCCTTGAGGTCTAGGACTCTGAAGTGAGTGGTGTGTAAGAAAATGTGTGACAGTAACTTGCAGAGATTAGGGACTACTGGATGGAGGGGAGTTATGGACTCATTGATTAGGTGTAAGGCTTGTAGGAGGCGATAAGCCCCTGAAGGATTTTGAACAGGAAGGATGAGGATATTGCAGGGAAAGTCCATGGGGATGAGTAAGCCTGGTTTATGAGGTGCATAATTACTGGTTTAAGGCCTTAGAAACAGACACAGTTACACATTAAACTTAGATTTTTACAAATTATGAATTATGAAATTTAAATGAGCGCACTTTACTTGTTTCAATTCAAATTATACTAGAGATATTTTCTGTCAAAGAGACAAGACAGATTACTTACTCCCATAGCTTAATATACAATTCTGATTTTTATGTTTTTCAAGATGGCAAGGAGTTGCCAGCAAAGAGGGGAGGAAGAGTGAAAGCAGACAGATGGACAATGTGAGCAGCTGGATGGAAAAGAATGAGGGTCAAAATCTGCAAGAGAAGGAGGAGGAGGTTAAAGTATTGGTGTGGCACCATGTGGTCAGAGGAGTCAAAAGGATTTAGAGCTCTGAGGAAAGGGGAGAGGACGAGGGGTAGTGGAAGGCACAGTCAGTCTCTGAGGAGGGGAAAGGATGGGTCGAAGAAGAAAAAAAGAGAGCCGAAGCTGGTGGGGTGGGGGAATGGATCAAATAAGAAAAAGGGACAGAGTTGTCCATCTGTAAGGAGGGAGAAGGGGTTTAAAAACACTGTGGAGAACGGAAGGGCCCCTGGCCAGCAGGGGAAGAGAAAGAGAGAGTGTGGTATTGTAGGTGAATGAGAAAACAGGTTTCTGCAAAGAGAGGGGTCTTTCTGGAGGGGAGAGACTCAAGTGGAAAAGATTTTCAGAAAGACCAGAGAGGGGTCCCGAGAGAAGAGTGCCCTCAGGGGTCAGACAGGAGAAGGAGAGAGTTGAGAGTCCATGGAGAAGAAAAGATTAGGATCAGAGGTTTTAGGTGAGGTTTTTTTGGCCAAAAGCAGCCTGCATGTAGAACAGAGGGTACAGAAATTAAGAACAGGAAAGAAGGGAGAAGAAAAGCCTTCACGTAAGGAATTTCTCATGCCCTCCCCATCTGGTGGCAGAAATTGTCAAGATCTCTTAGGATATTGTAATCGAATGCCCCATTTTCAGGCCAATGGGAGTCTATGTCTAGTCTGTACTGAGGCCATGCTGTGTTACAGAAGAAGATTAATTTCTTCGGTTTGAGGTCTGAGAGACCGAGTTTGGTGAGGTTTTTTTTATGAAACATCCTAGAGAGGTCTGGTTGGAAGGCTTAGACTCTAAAGAGCCCATAGTGGAGACAGGTGAGCAAGAGGAAGTGTCTCCTCCTTTTGTCACTGTCCCAAGAGGAGAGAATCTCCGTGTGGGGGAGTCATCCCTGATAGAGGTCATCACCACCTGTCAGGGAGCTCCAAGGACAGAGAAGTCCGACTAGGCACCCAGTCTTCTGTGCAGTCCACTGAGACTGAAAGTCAAACCCCTCAAAATGTGAGGCATGTCAGAGAAAACCATCCAAACAGGAAGGGGTGTTTGTAGAGAGAAATTTAGAGGCCAACCAGGGAGGGGGAGGGAGAGAGTCCTTACCTTTCTCTGGTCCAGTAGGGGTTCAGGACAGGGTTAGACTGCTGGCCGATTGACCTACAATTACACGTCCAAACAGAATCAGGGAGTAAGCTTGGGACGAGTTGCTGCTGCCCATTGCTTCTCTGGTTGTAAGTTTGGACAGCAAAGAGGGATAGTCCAGGCAGTTAGTACCCTGTCCCGGGTTTTGGCACTAGATGTAAGAATAAGCTGGCACTTGATTACCAGGTGTGCACTCTGTATTAGAGGAGAAAGACCTGCTGGGGCACTTCTCCAGGAGAAGTGCACCAGTACAAGCTAGGGGGACAAATTATATGGGGTCAAGAAGAATTTTGAGCATGTGGGTGTTGAATCAAAAGTCCTGGTATGTCCAGAGCCCCTCCTTGGGGTGGCTTGTCAGCCTTTTGAAGTTCTCTGTCTCAGGGGTGATAGTCCAGTAAGGGTGAGGTCTGACAGATAAGTGGAACATCAAGAGGGCAGTTTGGAATACACATATCTATCACTACAGGCTATCAGTGTTTCAAATTAGCAAAACAGTAGATCTGTCTTACCTACGCAGTGGAGTTACAAATTAGTAAGTCACAAGTCTACTTTACCTACATCTAGTCCCATACCAGTACCAGTTCTAAAACGAAAAGTGAAAGCAAGTATTCAAAGGAAAGCTAGAACATAAAACGAAAAAATTTGCTTTGCTTACCTCCTTGATATCTCTGCTGAATTATCCAAATTGTCAAATTTGGGAACTGGAAGGCATCTACCATAGAACTGTCCAGACCCCACAGGAAGACCAGGAGCCCTGGAAAGTCCCAGGTGGCATGCCTCTCCATGAGATTCAAGTGGGGCCAGGCAGCTTCTCAGAGAGACCAGCCAGTTGGGGGTGTCTCTATCCAGTGACACAAAATACTGGATTCCAGACAAGCCCCATATGTTATGAAATATCGCACTTCAGATTCTGAAAGGCACTGTACTTCATTTTATCGAGTTCATGTAGAGAAACACCCAGTCAAGATGAATTTTGAAGAGTTTTATTAGAGGAGGAGATTTATTAAATATGCCGGCCACATATGGCTGACACGGCGCATCAGGTCCAAATTGTGCAATCCCAAAAATAGTTCAGGGACTGCTTATATACCCTTGATCACACACAGGCAGGAAAGAGCATGACATCATGACATAGGATGATAACATTAGTTTAGGGGATTCACAGAAACATTAAGTCTTTCAAGATGCCTGACCAGGTGGTGGCACAGTGGATACAGTGTTGCACTGGGATGCGGAGGACCCAGGTTTGAGACCCCGAGGTCGCCAGTTTGAGTGTGGGCTCATCTGGTTTGAGCAAAGCTAACCAGCTTGGACCCAAGGTCGCTGGCTCGAGCAAGGGGTTTCTCATTCTGCTGTAGCCCCACGGTCAAGGCACATATGAGAAAGCAATCAATGAACAACTAAGGAGTCACAATGAAAAACTAATGATTGATGCTTCTTATCTCTCTCCGTTCCTGTCTGTCTGTTCCTATCTATCCTCTCTCTAACTCTCTCTCTGTCTCTGTTAAAAAAGAAGACTTTCAAGGTAACACAATCTAAGATGTTTACAAATCTTTCAGGGTTTAACTTCCTTCACTAGCCTAGAGGTATTTTACCCTCAAGATTCCAGGAAGGGGGAAGATCTACAATCAATGCAAGGTGGTATGTAAATTCTGCCTCCTATTGAAAGAGCAAATTAGACTGGGTGCTGAGGTTGTCTCTAGTTTCAATGGAGCAACACCCCAGATGAGCAGAGCATCGCCCCCTAGTGGCCTTGTTGGGTGGATCCCAGTCAGTCTTATGTGGGAGTCTGGTCTGCCTTCCCATTTCTCACTTCAGAAACATACAAACAAAAACAAACAAAATAAAACAAACAAAAAATGGAATATGTGTTCTAGGGAAAAGCCTCAAGGTTCCATTTAGTCTTATCTGATAGAGGGCTCCAGTATTTATAGGCTTGATGGCACATTAGAGGAATCCATTGTGTCCTGAGAAGTCCATTGTTCCCTCTGCCCTCTGGCTTAGGTTTGGGAGGAGTTTCTTAAGGCACTGCCAGCCAGGTGAGAGGGGAAGGAAGAGGGAAAAGGTTACATTGTAGGAGAGGCACCATGGGAGTAAAAAATGGAAGGAAAACACTGAGGTTCAGAATCCAGAGTGTTTATGGTCAAGAGAGGTTTTCCGTCTCAGCTGAAGAACAGAAACATGGTCCTAACAGAGATCTGGGCCTTGTGTTTGTCATTTTGTTCTGCCTTCCTGCTGAGAGAAACACAGTGGCCACGTTGTGGATTCATCACTCCACTTTTCATTCATTTTCCAAGTTTATCCATTCATTTGAGACAGAGAGAGAGAAGCATTCACTCATTGCTCCACTTAGTTGTTTCATTTAGTTAGGTGCTTATTGGTTGCTCCTTTTAGGTGCCGACAATGGGGCTCACACATTTTCCCTTGGCAATGGGAAAATGGTATCTGTACTTAGCTACATGGCCAGTGCCACATAGCGTTTTTTTATACTGTAGTATTTTAATTATCATTCAATTGAAGTTATTTTATATTTCCAATTGTGATGCATTTGGAGGGTTATTTAGAAAATGTCATTTATACCTTAAACCAGGGGTCGAGAACCTTCTTGGCTGACAAAGCCATGAACGTCACATATTTTAAAATGTAATTCTGTGAGAGCCATACAACAACCCATGTACATTACACATTATCCAATAAAAATTTGGTGTTGTCCTGGAGGACAGCTGTGATTGGCTCCAGCCACCTGCAAACATGAACATGAGCAGGAGGAAATGAATGGATTATAATACATGAGAATGTTTTATATTTTTAATGTTATTACTTTTTTAATTAAAGATTTGTCTTTGAGCCAGAAGCAGCCATCAAAAGAGCCACATCTGGCTCATGAGCCATAGGTTCCCGACCCATGCCTTAAACCATAAGGAGCTCGTAGGTCCCTCTTATTAATAGTTTTTAGGTTTATGGCCATGAAAGCAAGACACACACTTTGTATTCTTTCAAACCATGAAGCTTGTTGAAGTTTGCTTTCTGTTGCTTTGTGGTCTCTGTAAATATGTTTGAAATGTGCCTCTCTGTCACCTTGTGCACATGCCAGTTTCAGAAGAGAACTTAAGTACAATCACCTTAGTGTTAGACATCAAGACTGCAAGGAGAATCTTGTTGACCCCTTTACCTTATTTCTTTTGTTTAATAGGTTTTGGGGTTTTCCAACAAAAAGTAATCTGTAAGATGTGTCACTTGTTCTCAAATTAGCTGCATGTTATCCATGTCACCTTTGTGAATATAAGATTCTGGTCTGACTTGTGGTGGTGCAGGGGATAGAGCATTGATTTGGAATGCTGAGGTTGCCAGTTTGAAACTCGAGGCTTGCTGGGTCAAAGCACATGTTAGAGGCAACTCCTCAGAGGTGATGCTTCCTGCTCCTTCCCCCTTTCTATCTCTTCTGTCTTTTCTCTAAAATCAATCAATAATTTTTTTTCAAAAATCTTAGATTCTGTTATTCAGTTTTTTGAAGTGTTCTATACACCCAGTGTAACCTCATTGTCTGGTATTCTTGGGAATATCAGTTCCCTTGAGCCTTTATTATACATTGAATATCCCTTGTTCATCTTATTATTTCACTTGATTATTAGTCCAGCTGCTAGAATTTTCAAAGTATAAGGACATATTTTTATTTCATTCCCCACAGTGTCGAAGAGTCAGGCATGTGACATGAATGGCTGTGGAATTAAATCCTGGAGAGTCCTGCAGCTGAGATCATGGACATGTATCAAGTAAGGGTAAGTTTTATTTCTGTTCCCTCTGTCAGTTACTTGGTTTATTTTTATAGGGTTTGGTAGAATGTGGTAGGGCTGCTAGTGATGTTTCTCTATTCTACATTTACATTGGTAGTGAAATATATTTTGAAGCTCGCTGCTTGGACTTAGGGAGTCATGAGATGTCCTTTATGGAGTCCTGGCTGTGTTTGCATTGTATCAGGTTCAGCTCCTGCATCAGTCATTTAGCAAGTGAGGTCTGTTGTTTGGCTCCATGTCTGAAGTTCAGTTATGGGGTCTTGTTTACAGAGCAGGAGCCTGTCTCCAGGGTTTGTTGTTGAATCTGTATTCTGCTGTGCACCTGGGGTCCCATTGCATTTAACCTCATATCCGAGTTCCAGTGTGGGGCCCATGAGCAGCTCCAGTTCTAGGACATGATGTATGGACTCTGGTGTCCAAGGTACCAGTGTCAGTCTCTGGCATGGGTGTGTCCTATTCTTGGTTGGGTCTGTAGACCAGTGTTAGGTGTTTGGTGCCAAGTCCCCTTTTTGGTTTGGGGGTTGGTCCAGTGCTCAGTTTAAGTCATCTAGGGTCCACGGGGCCCTGATTCTGTTTAAGGACTCTGGTGTCTGTTCAGTAATGATTGTTGTGTTCATGTTGGCAGGAAGGTAGATATGGATGGGAAAGAGAGCAAAGCGAATGGGAGATTCTATTCTATAAAGCTCGCAATACCTGCTCCAGGAAAAAGTCTCAAGGTTCCATTTAGTCAAATCTGATAGAAGGCTCCAATATTCGTAGGCTTGATGACACAGGAGAAAAATCCATTGTGTTCTGAGAGGTCCATCATCCCCTTAGCCCTCTGGTTCAGGTTTGGGAGGAGTTTCTCTAAGGCACTGCCAGTCATGTGTTTTGGGGAAGTGAGAAGAAAATGGCTCCATTTGTAGTAGAGGCACCATGGAGGCAGTAATGGGCGGGAAACACTGTGAGGTGCAGAATTAGATTGTTGATGGTAAAAAAGGTAATCTTTTCTAGGTGAAAAATAGGAACATGGTCAGAGAGATATCTGGATTTTTTACTTTGTTTTTCTTTTCTTATTTTCTGCCTTTCTGTTGAGGGAAATGCACTAGGCATGTTGCAGGTCTTTCTCAGCTTTTTCCATTTGATTTTTACATTTTTCTACATTGATTTGAGAGAGAGGGAAGCATAAAATCATTTTTTTTCAATTAGTTGTTCCATTTAGTTGTGTACTACTTGGTCACTCCTCTTAGGTGCTGAGACCTGTGACAAAATCCACAACCTTGGCACACAAGGAGGACACTCCATGCACTGAGCCATCTGGTCAGGGAACCATAGGTTTTTAAAATTATTATTATCTTTCAGCTGATGAAATTATTTTAGAATTCTAATTGCAATTTATGTTACAGGTTATTTAAAATTGTATTTTATAAGTGTAAGTATAAGAACTTCCTGGCTTATTTGTTACTAATGATTTTTTTTTTTTTTTACGGAGACAGAGTGAATCAGAGAGGGATAGACAGGGACAAACAGACAGGAATGGAGAGAGATGAGAAGCATCAATCATTAGTTTTCATTGTGCGTTGCAACACCTTAGTTGTTCATTGATTGCTTTCTCATATGTGCCTTGACCGTGGGCCTTCAGCAGACCAAGTAGCCCCTTGTTGGAGCCAGTGACCTTGGGTTCAAGCTGGTGGGCTTTTGCTCAAACCAGATGAGCCAGTGCTCAAGCTGGCGACCTCGAGGTCTCGAACCTGGGTCCTCTGCATCCCAGTCTGATGCTCTTTCCACTGCGCCACTGCCTGGTCAGGCGTTACTAATGATTTCAAGGTTAAGTGTCATGAGAGGAAGAAACATGGGTTATGTAATTTCAATCTTTTGAAGTTTGTTGTCACTTCCTCTATAGTGCAGTATGGACCCTTTTCAATGTGTCTCTGCTGTTAGGTCGGGTGCATCTTGAGAACAACACATATCAGTGGTGGTTAGGAGGAACAGGGGTGGGTACAGTGCATTATATGTCAGTTGTTGAATGGCAGGAACAAAAGGAGGACAAAAACGCTCAGATAGCTTGATGAAGGAAGTAGCATTTATTTAGCTGGCAGAGCAGTGTGACTGCAAAGAGGCAACCAAACATGTACTCCCCGAAGTTAGATTTCTTACATCTTATATACCTTTTACAGAATAGAGGTTTTAATGCAAGGGGCTTGTGATCTCTTTGTCTAGAGGTACATGTCACTCTCATGACTCCAGGATGGGAGGGTGAGTTTAGGTAGATTCAGAGGATGTGTTGGAATTTTTTCAGTTAAGGTATGTAAACACTGTTTCTTAAAAGCTTTTGAGAAATAAAAAGGAAGTGGTTTTCAGATAAGTTTTATTTTCTTTGCTTTGTGTAGCAAGTGGCCCCAGGCACCCTTTCAAGAAACTATAGGAAGTAGTTAATCTAAAACTGCCTGACTCAGTTACCCCTGTAGGCTCCCTTCTCTTGCATTCTTCTTGTTTCTTCCTTCTCAGGGAAGAGGGGGCATGCCCCTCCCTCCTTAGTTATATTTTCTATCTCTGTATTTTCTTTTTCTGTGTTACTATATTGGTTCTGAAAGATTATTTTCTATCCCTAAATGAGAGTTGGATGAAACCCAGGGTTATGCCCTCACCAGGTAGCTCAGTTAGTTAGAGCATCATTCTGATACACCAAGGTTGTAGGCTTGATCCTCAGTCAGGGGACCTCTAAGAATTAAACAGTGAATGCATGCGAACATTGGTGCTGTCATATTTGGAGTTTAGCAGTTCTAATAGGTGTGAGTGTTGTATTATTGTAGTCTTATTGTGTCATTTCCTAATGATACATCAGGCAGAGCTTATTTTTACAAGGTTAGGTGCTTGGTCTCATCAACATAAGAAACATGAAAACTGGGAGAATTTAGGATCTCATTTGAGCCAAAATGACTCTAAATGTTTGGGATGAAGATCTCTATTCTTAAAGACTGACAGTGTAGCAATTTATATTTTATTTATTTTTTAAAATTTATTTTAGGCCAGCCTGACCTGTGGTGGCACACTGGGTAAAGCATTGACCTGGAATGCTGAGGTTGCTGGTTCAAAACCTCTGGCTTGCCTGGTCAAGGCACATATGGGAGTTGATGCTTCCTGCTCCTCCCTCTGTTCTCTTTATATCTTTTCTCCCTCTCTCTCCTCTCTAACAAAAATGAATAGAAAATAAAAATATAAATAAAAGGACTCTCCTTAAAAAAAATTATTTAGGCCGTGGCTGATTGGCTCAGTGGTAGAGCATTGGCCTAATGTGCAGGAGTCCTGGGTTTGATTCCCAGCCAGGGCACACAGGAGAAGCACCCATCTGCTTTCCCACCCTTCCCCTTTCCTTCCTCTCTGTCTCTCTCTTCCCCTCCTGCAGCCAAGGCTCCACTGGAGCAAAGTTGGCCCGGGCACTGAGCATTGCTCCTTGGCCTATGCCTCAGGTGCTAGAATGGCTCTGGTTGCAACAGAGCAGTGCCCCATATGGGTGGAGCATCGCCCCCTGGTGGGCGTGCCAGGGTGGATCCTGGACGGGCACGTGTGGGAGTCTGTCTGACTGCCTCCCCGTTTCCAACCTCAGAAAAATACAAAAAAAAATTATTTTAGACAGTGTAGAGAGGGAGGGAGGGAGAAGGTGGGAGTAGAAAGCATCAACTTTCATATGTGCCTTGATCAGGCAAGTCCAGTCTTTTTTAAATTTAATTCGTTTTAGATAGTGCAGAGAGAGAAGCAATTTTTTCCTTTTTTTTTTTTTTTTTTTTTTTTTTTGCAAGAGAGACAGAGAGAGGGACAGATAGGGAAAGACATGAAGGGAGAAAGATGAGAAGCATCAATTCTTTGTTAGGGCACCTTAGTTGTTCATTGCTATCATATGTGCCTTGACCAGGAGGCTACAGCACAGTGAATGACCTCTTGCTTAATCCAGCAACCTTAGGCTCAAGCCAGTGATCCTGGGGTCATGTCTATGATTCCACACTGAAGCCTCCAACCCCACACTCAATCAAGCTGGTGAGCCTGTGCTCAAGCTGGCAACCTTGGGGTTTTTAACCTGGGTCCTCTGAATTCCAGTTTAGGGCTCTATGCACTGCACCACTGCCTGGTCAGTCACCATTCTCATTTTATAGATTAAAATACAGAAAAATGGAAGTTGAGAATCTTGCCTTAGGTTGCACAGCTGGTGAGGGCAGAGCTGAGATTCAAAGCAACTACTGAATGATCTGGAGTCCATGTGGTATGCACCATGAGATGCTCACCCTGTAGAGGCCAGTGAAGAGAGAGTGAGGGAGACCAGGTGCCCAGACTGAGCCAGGTACATAGACATGCACATGCACATGTTTTCCCTGGTTTGCACCACTGAGACACAGAGGTCAGAGGAAATCATGACAGGAGCCAAGAGAAGCCCAGGGAGGAGGGTTGTGAGCCTACTAGGAGAAAAGGCTCCACTTCCTGGGAGTCAAGGAAATTCCTTTCCTGGTGAGTCTGTCTCAAATCTCTCTCCCTGGGCAGTAAGCTAAGTAGATTGACTTCAGACTTCCACATTTCCAGTTGCTGAGTTTCTATGCATGACAGTGTGAGTTCTCTGTGGCTCTCCTGGAACTCTGGTTCCAGTGACAGGGGGAATGAGGTATGTGAGCTTCAAAGTTTTATGAAGATAAGATTTATTGGAACAGGAGGCCAAGATACCATGGAGGAGATTGGTGTTGACATTCCCATAGCACTTAAGGAACTGTTTGTCTAGCTCATCTCTTGTTATGAAAGTGAAGAATTTGTTTAACGAGTTACTTTTGTATTAATTACACTCTTGGGAGGGAAGTGGTCAGTAGACTCCTTCTGAAGTCTCTTCAGAGGTGGGATATGACCCATGTAAAAGCTATGGCTGTGGAGATGCAATTTTATGCTAATAACTCACTACACTCTTTGCAAACATAAGGCTTCTCCCCTGAGTGTTTTCTCTGGTGTCTGAGAAGATGTGACTTCTGTGCAAAACCTCGCTCACACACCCTGCAAACATAGGGTTTCTCCCCTGAGTGTGTCCTCTGGTGTATGAGGAGATGTGCCTTCTGTGCAAAGCCTCGCTCACACACCCTGCAAACATAGGTTTCTCCCCTGAGTGTGTCCTCTGGTGTATGAGGAGACGTGACTTCCGTGCAAAGCCTCGTTCACACTCCCTGCAAACATAGGGCTTCTGCCCTGAGTGTGTCCTCTGGTGTATGAGGAGATCTGACTTCCGTACAAAGCCTAGTTCACACACCCTGCAAACATAGGGTTTCTCCCCTGAGTGTGTCCTCTGGTGTATGAGGAGATGTGGACTTCTGTGCAAAGCCTCGCTCACACACCCTGCAAACATAGGGTTTCTCCCCTGAGTGTGTCCTCTAGTGTATGAGGAAATGTGACTTCCGTGCAAAGCCTCGTTCACACTCCCTGCAAACATAGGGTTTCTCCCCTTAATGTGTCCTCTGGTGTATGAGGAGATGTGACTTCTGTGCAAAGCCTCGTTCACACTCCCTGCAAACATAGGGTTTCTCCCCTGAGTGTGTCCTCTGGTGTACAAGGAGATGTGGCTTCTGTGCAAAGCCTCGCTCACACTCCCTGCAAACATAGGGCTTCTCCCCTGAGTGTGTTCTCTGGTGTATGAGGAGATCTGTCTTCCATGCAAAACCTCGCTCACACTCCTGCAAATATAGGGCTTTTCCCCTGATTGTGTACTCTGCTGTATGAGGAGATCTGCCTCTGTGTAAAGCCTTGTTCACACTCCCTACTAATATAGGGCTTCTCCCCTGAGTGTGTCCTCTGGTGTTTGAGGAGGTTTGACTTCTGTGTAAAGCCTCGCTCACACTCACTGCAAACATAGGGCTTCTCCTCTGAGTGTGCCCTGTGTTGTCTGAGAATATGTGACTTATCTTCAAAGCCTTGCCCACACTCTCCATACTTGACAGCTACAATTCTTGACATTCCTACTCCCATAGATACTTTGCCTGTGTCCACTGAATTTACTTCCTGGCCTGTGCTGGACACTTCCTGTATCATTCTCTCTTGTTCACTAGAGCTTCCCATGTGTCCTTTACAAGGTTTGAAAAAGGCCCTTGAAATCCTCCTCTGCTTGGTCTTTTAAGCAAAAGGCTGGACTTTTCTTTGACCTCTTGACCTTCAGCTTTGTCATCCCAGTTGTGTGTATAAGTATGTTGCTGCTGCTTACTTGGATCCTCTGGGCAGGAATCCTCTGATTGGAGCTGTTTTCTTGTAGATGTTCCTGGGAGAATCTGAGGGGGGTGACTGCGTCCCACGTGTTGGGTGAGGAATTTCTGACTGGAGAAGACGAGAGAGCAGGAAGGACACGGGTGTATCTCTGGCTTTGGTTCTGCTGAAAGAGTAAATTTTGGTCAGGGTAGAGGTTGATAAGGCTGCATGGGTCATATGTTTTGTCTGATGTTAAGACGTCTCCCATGAGTCATTCTTACTGGTTTGACAGTATAATCTCTGTCTTCCACAAACTGTTTCTTTATAGTCTGTTTTTTTTCTTTATAGTCTGTTTTATCTTTTAATTTTTATGTACTGTATCTTCTTTAGAAATCCAGAAAGCCCATATCAAGGGTCCTTTGTACATATTACCAGATGAGGGACTGTCAAGTAGCATCAGGGGCTGTTTCACCCCTTGTATGGGTGGAACAATGCTGACCTTTCTTATATACACGTAGATTTTAACACAGTTGTTTAGAAAGACCACTGGCCCCAATTAGGAACTGATTCCCTCATAGTTTCCCATAGATGATAAACTGAAAATATGTCCTTCCTCAAGCCTCACACCAAATATTCATACTTGATTTCATTTAGTGTCAGCCCATTTCATATACAATGGGAAGTCCTGTTTCAAAATATTTCCCCAACCATACTTTTTAAAAATTGATTGATTTTAGAGAGACAGAGAGGAGGAGGAAGAAGAAATAGAAGAAGAAAAAGAGAGAGAGAGAGAGAGAGATAAAGGCATTTATTCATTTTTCTACCTAGGCATGCAGTCATTGGTCATTTCTCATATGTGCCCTGAACCGGGCTCAACCTTGGTATTACAGGATGATGCTGTAACCGACTGACCAGCCAGGGCCCCCAACCATACTTCTTACATGCCTGACTCCTATTTCTCTCTAGGTAATCCACCATCCTCTCTCACTTGGAGATGAAGTAATCTCTGAGAGGATTCCCCACTGAAGTGTATTTTACAAAAATTAACAAAGCAAATAAGAGAATAAGTCTCCCTGTAGCTGAAAATAACACCATTGTCCCACCTCACTCAGGAAGGTCCCCAGTGTCTCAGCTTGGATCACAGCACTGCATTTCCAGGCTGCTGGGCATCTATCCGACCTCTGCTCTTACCCTGTATGCTAAACAGGAGTGGCCCTCAGAAAACAGGCCCTGGACAGTTTCTCAGTGGACAGAGTGTTGGCCTGGCATGTGGAAGTTCCAGGTTCAATCCTCGGTCAGGGCACAAATGAGAAGTGACTATCTGTTTCTCTTCCCCTCCCTCTCTCCCTTCTCTCTCTCTTCCCCTGCTAGAGCCAGTGCCTCAATTGGTTCGAGCATCAGCCCGATAACTCAGTTGGTTCAAGTGTTGACCTCTGGCACTGAGGATAGCTCAGCTAGTCTGAGCATGGTCTTCATACTGGGGTTGCTGGGTGGATACTGGTTGGGGCACATGAAGGAATCTGTCTATCTCCACTCCTCTCACATAAAAAAATTAAATCCAAAGTAAAAAATAAAAAGATTTTTCCTAAGAATCAAAGGCATATGAAATGAATTCTTCATTTCTGAAGCATCTGATTTGAAATCTTACTGACTTTAGAGTGTACCATGAAAATTTCTAAGGTGAGTTCTCTCTTTTCTTTCCATTTTGAAGAACAGTTGTGCCCACCTCCAGCTGCTGTGAGCTCTCTCTTCCACTTGCTGCTGCACTTGATGCCCAGCTTCTGGCCATACTCGTCATCGTGCCAGACTAGCAGCTCACAGTCTGGCCTGATGACCCGGCAGGTTCGGTAGAAAATCTGCCCATGATACTGAAAGGCCACCAGGTTCTGCTCTTCATCATCCTGGGCACAGTTCACATACCTGGGATTGAGGCAGATGAAAGAAAAGAAACCCACTGGAGATGAGTTCTTACAACCTCTCAGATCCATGTCCAGCTCTGCACATGACACTCGGGCTCTGATGTCGCTGACATTCACAGTGCTCCCGGAGAACCTTCTGTTCAATGTCTGAGCATGTCACAATGTCATATGACTTCCAATGTCCATGTCCTGCTTACGGTGCTCATCCTGCCTAATACCATTTTCCAAAGCCAATTGCAGATGTAACCTTAACCCAGATTGGCCATTAAACACAGTGAACTCTAGCTTCTCTAAACTAACTCAGGTCCTGTTTATATCACAGAACTTGCTACTTGATGTTGGACTCTGTGTCTAGATTAGTTCACATCATTCAATACTCAGACCAAGTCCATCTTTTCTTGAGAGGCCTTTCTCCATTCTCCTCACATTTTATTTAGGTAGCTTCAACCAGGTTCCCATAAAAACCTGGAGGTCTCCCCCACCCCCAGAAGTGAGAAGCGGGGAGATAGACAGACTCCAGCATGCGCCTTACCAGGATCCACCCGGCATGCCCACCAGGGGGCGATGATCTGCCCATCTGGGGCACTGCTCTGCTGTAACCAAAGCCATTCTAGTGCCTGAGGTGGAGGCCATGGAGCCATCCTCAGAGCCTGGGCCAACTTTGCTCCAATGGAGCTTTGGCTGGGGAGGGGAAGAAAGAGACAGAGATAGAGGAGAGGGGGAAGAGTGGAGCAGATGGTGCTTCTGTGTGCCCTGGCTGGGAATCAAACTCTGGACTTCCACAGGCCAGGCTGATGCTCTACCACTGAGCCAACCTGCCAGGACTTGGAGGTCTCTTTGTCTTAGCAAAATCTTAAAGAACAATAATAGCTTATTCACATTTTGTAGCCCCTCATAAAAGATCCTCTCAGGCAAGTGTCCCATGATCATTGCTCTGCAGGCTTCAGAACTCAGTTCTAGTTAGAAGGGAGGCTGGGATATTTGCTGCCCTCACAGGTTTAGGCCAGTGGTCAGCAATCTCATTATTCAACAGAGCCAAATATTAACACTACAATGATTGAAATTTCTTTTGAGAGCCAAATTTTTTTAAACTTATACTATATAGGTAGGTACATTCCTTATCGAGGTAGTGCCTGCACATGGTATTTTGTGGAAGAGCCACATTCAAGGGACCAAAGAGCTGCATGTGGCTCATGAGCTGCAGTTTGCTGACCACTGGTTTAGGCTATCCTTGGTTTAAGTATGCTGGCACTGTGAACTTCTCAAAAAAATTATAGTTAAATATTTGTAATATCAATTGTTTCACTGTGTCTGCAATTAATCCTCCATAAGAAGATGGGTTATATGATCTGCTTAGGTAATGAATACCTTCATCTAAACTGGAATATAGGAAGGGCTTAAATAATGTTCATTAGATCAATTAAAGTGTAATTCAGACCCTCAAAGTTTTTTCTAGTGCCTAAATTTTGTCTAGCATAGAGATTTATATTTTGAGAACATATGCTATATTTTTATCCCCTTTTTTCTCTAAATACCTCTTGCTTTGAAAGAGCACCAAATGGAGAAAAAAGAGGAACAGAGGATTGAGGGAGACCGCTGAGGGAGGCATGATGAGAAGGAAAGATGTATGGGCCTGAGAGGGATGACTGTTCTCGTGACTCCCAGAAACTTCTTGGCCTTACCTCATCCAGTTGGCGCAGGATTCATCTTTCCCATTCACATGCATATAGCAGTTTCTCCCTTTGGTGATCTGCATTTCAGGAAGAAAAAATAAAGGTTTTTTTTGGTTGAGGAAGTAATAGAGAAATTATTTTACCCTACTATCAACAAAACTCTTTCAGCTTGCATGCATTGCCACTCGTGACCACATGATACTTTTCTTACTCATCACATCTGAGTTGACCTGTCACTCAGGGCTGGGAGGAGGCATTCCTTTGTGTCTGTACCACTTTGCTCCCACTTAACCTGTGATCCTCAACAGGAGCTCTATGGTCTGCAGAGTCCACTCAGTACCCAGAGCTAACCATATTGTCTCCATCCATGTCCTAGCATGTAGAATGGCAGGTCCCACCAAGCCATGGCAGGGATGTGGAAGCCACAAGACAGGGGAAGAGGTAAATACTTCTCACCTGCCAGGAGTATCTGTTGTTGCCTGCCTCTTCATCTTCTGTGATCTGGCCCTTATAAGGGCCAAAGTGCAGACCCACTGGCAGAGCAGATGCCTCATTCCACACTCCAAGCCCAGCTTCAGGGATGCCTGATGGTCCAATTCTCAACCCAGGGGGCAGAGTGAGGGCTGCATGGTTTGGATGCCCCTTATCCACTGCACTGTCTTTTACAAATGTAGGGGGCCCATGCACATCACAACTGTCAATGAAGAAGTTCTGACACTTCTCACAATCTGGGGGTGAGAGCAACAGGGATTAGGGAAGGTGTAGTGCATGTTTCTGGAAATATAGAGCTTCAGAAAGAGCCCAGGAACTCACATCATTGAACCCAATTCTGTAGTGCAAGTCCTTAGGGAAATGGAATGCTCTAAGGGGCAAATGACCAGATGAAATTATTGTATGAAGACATAACATGCTTTGTGAGGGTCACTTACAGAGGTAGTTATAATCCTGGGGCCTGCTGACCTCTTGGTGCACATGGCCTTTTCTTTCTCATAGGCTATACATCTTTACTTCAGTCTCCTTTCTCCTGAGTTCTAAGTTGGAGAAGAGTGAGTTTGGTGGAGTTAGGAGTGTTAGTCCCTATTTTGTCAGAAAACACACAATTTCCTTCCATCAAATTATCACCTGTCTTTCTACATACTCTGGTATTTTCTTTTGTCAACTATTTGCTCAGAGAGCCTCTATAATAGTAAGCCTCTACACTGACTACAGATGGCCAATTCAATTTTTGTTTCTAGATCTTCCCATTGTGAGGTTTAACTTCCCAAATTGTAGTTATTCATAAAATATATATTAAGGGCACAGTATTTGTAAGGCATTTAGGAAAGGCAGGTATACAACACCAGCAGCATATGGTTGCTATTATCAGAGATGTATTTACTGGACAATGTGTGTCAGTTCTTTTACATTGAATTTAAGCCCTAGCCAGTATAAAGCATTGGCCCAGTGTATATCCAGCTTGAGTGCACGCTCACCAGCTTGAGCACAGGGTCGTATGCTTGAGCGTGGGATCATAGGCATGACCCCATGGTTGGTGTCTCATGTCCAAGGTAGCTGGCTTGAGCAAGGGGTCACTTACTGTGCTGTAGCCTTCCAATCAAGGGTTTGATTCTGATCAGTGTACATAGAAAAAATGACCATCTCTTTCTCCACCCCTCTCTCTCCCTCTTCTCTCTCTCTTCCTTTCCTGCAGTCAGTGGCTCAGTTGGTTCGGGCACTGGCCCTGGGTGCTAAGGATGGCTTGGTTAGCTAGAGCACATCACCCTGAGGTGCTAAAAACCAGCTCAGTACTCGAGAATTAGGGTTGCCGGTAGATCCTGGTAAGGGTGCATATGAGAGTCAGCCTCACTATCTCCCCTCCTCTTATCTAAAAAATAAATAAATATATACACAAATAAGTAAATTGAATTGAATACTATCAAAGCATATATGCACATATCCTCACCTTACACATTGGCATTCAAGAGCTCAGAGAATTTGTAAGATTTGCCCAAAGCTCCAGTGCTAAATTCACTCTTAGTTTAGTAGAGCTTAAATCCAGGCCTATCCAAAATCCACCCCACATACCTAGGTCATACTTATTAGCCTTTCTAGAGGACTCAGAGGAACTGAAATCTACAAATGATTTTCTCTTATCCAATTTTCATCTAAAGTGTTGTCCAGAGGGTCTTGCTTCTCCAGGATGGACTGTGATGCTGAGGACCCAAGTTTGAAACCCTTAGGCTGCTGGCTTCAGTGTGGGCTAATCCGGCTTGAGTGCACAGCTCACCAGCTTGAGCACAGGGTTGTAGGCTTGAGCGTGGGATCATAGGCATGACCCCATGGTTGGTGGCTCATGTCCAAGGTAGCTGGCTTGAGCAAGGGGTCACTTACTGTGCTGTAGCCCCCCAGTCAAGGCACATATGAGAAAGCAGTCAATGAACAACTAAGGAGCTGCAATGAAGAATTGATACTTCTCATCTCTCTCCCTTTTAGCCAGTCTGTCCCTGTCTGTCCCTCCCTCTTTATCTCTCACTAAAATAAAAAAGAAAAAGAAAAAAAGCCGATCATGTCAAAAATATAATAAAGGTCACTTAAGTGGACAGAAAATCCATTTCTTTAACATAAAACTTTCTCTTTTCTGTCTACCTGACCTGTGGTGGCACAGTGGATAAAGCAATGACCTGGAACACTGAGGTCACCAGTTTGTAACCCCAGGCTTGCCTGGTCAAGACACATATAAGAAGCAACTACTACAAGTTGATGCTTCCTGCTCTTGTCTGCCTCCCCATTCTCTCTTTCTCTCTCTTCTCTCTAAAATCAATAAATTAAATTATTTATTGATTTTAGAGACAGAGGAGGGAAGAGAGTGAGAGAGAAACATTGATTTGTTGTTCCACTCATTTATGCATTTAGTGGTTAATTATTCTTTCTTTTTTCTTTTCATTTAGCTAGAGAGACAGACAGGAAGGGAGAGGGATGAGAAGCATCAACTTATAGCTGCGGTACCTTAGTTGTTCATTGATTGCTTTCTCATACATGCCTTGACCAGGGGACTCCAGCTCAGTCAGTGACCCCTTGCTCAAACCTGCAACCTTGGGCTCAAGCCAGCAACATTGGGCTTCAAGCCAGTGACCATGGGGTCACATCTACAATCGCATGCTCTAGCCAGTGACTCCACACTCAAGCTGGTGAACCCATCCTCAAGCCACAACCTTGGGGTTTGGAACCTGGGTTCTCATCATCCCAGGTTGATGCTCTATCCTCTGTGCTACCACCTGGTCAGGCTCAAATGGTTGATTCTTATATGGGCCCTGACTGGACATCAAACCCAGAACATTGGTGTATGGGGATGACTCTCTAACAAATTAAACAACTTGGCCAGGGTTCCTTTCTGTCTTCTTGTTTCAGAGTAGCCTTGTCCAGTCTAATGGTACAGTGACCACCTTGCCTGCTTTCCTTCTTATCCTTTCACCTTTACACATTTGGCTGTTCTTGCCCTTCCTTAATCATCAGATTCTGTGGACCACAGAAACCATTGGGTCAAGCTTGAGATCACATCTGTGCTTCATCTATGTTTCAATGCTAGACCATGAAAGCGGAAGGACCTTGCTGACCACACCCTCATAAAACCAGATGCACTGAAGAGATGGCTGACACAGGGCCTACCCTGGCTCACAACCCCAGCTGCCTTAATCACCATGATTAATCCTTTCCCATCTGCAATGTGGCCGGCACTGCCCAGGGAGCCCTGTCCTGGAGCACTGCTCACTGGCCAGACCTTCATCCTCTTCTTGTGATGAGAAGTGTTCTGAATGAGTTATTTCTTATGTGCTTTTATACTTTTATACTGTTCCTGCTCATTAACACATCTATAAACATGTGTAATTATTTACACATGGAAGCAGTGTATCAAATCCCCCCTTACTTCACAATGCACTGTATGCATCTCCCTTGTTTGCTAAATGCAAGCTCTGTCCCTCGTTATCTGTTTAGAGGCTGGGGACCTGACCCTGGGTCCATTTCAAGTGGACAGCGTGTGCCTGCAGCCCCTCACCTCTCTGCCTCCGAGTCCATTCTTCATGTGAGTCCTCAGTGTCATCCGCCGGGGGTCTGGTGGCCTGCCAGCGGTGAACCATGAAAGCAGGCCAATGGGCGCCGAGCCCTGGGGAGAAACAAAATCGTGGTCCCGAAAGCGAAGCGCTTGTAGGAGCAGCCCAGACACTTAGCCTGCCCTCATGCAGCCCGCGATTCCTGCCCACGCGCCTTCACCTTTGCGCAGCAGCGCGTCCAGGTTTTTCTCCACGTTGGGGCCGCGCCTTCTCCCAGTCAACCATGGCGGCCACCTGTTGACTGAGGGCACACCACTAAGACTCTAGACCCAAGTGTGTGGGTAAAACAGAAGAAAAAGTTTATTACACTCGCGAGCGGGCTCAAGGCAAGGAGGTAGCCAAGAGCCCCAAACACCTTCAGCAAGCAAGTTTTATACATTATTTCAGGGAGGGGAGGAGACACCCAGGAATTCAGGAGTCATGAGATAGGGAAGTTGCAACGGCTCTCAGGGTGATTGCCCCAAGTGCTTGCGGAAGAGCAAACACCTATGATTACATCGGGGCGAGGTGGGCCAGTTCTTGTTCTACAAGCCAAGATTAGCCAAGCAAAGGTCAGATGGAATTTTCTATTTTTACTGTTACATTTCCCCCTCTTTCTTCTGCATATCTCTAATCCTAGAGATCTGAGTCTTGGTTTAACTTCTCATAATGCTGTCTCATAATCATGAGTTTTACTGCTCCTATCTGCCCCTGCAGGAAGGTAGTGAGTCCATTCAGGACACAAGGTCCAATAGTGACAGCTAGCAGTAGTACTATAAGGGGTCCTGCCAAGGTGGAGATGAGGGTAGTCAACCAGGGTGATTTGGCATACCACCCTTCAAACTATCCCTGCTGATCTTGTAGTCTCTTTTCTCTAGCCTTCAGCCTTTCTTTTAGTTTGCTCATGGAGTCCCTAACTACTCCAGTGTGGTCGGCATAGAAACAGCATTCTTCTTTCAAGGCAGCACACAAACCACCTTTTTTCAAAAATAACAAGTCTAAGTCTCGTCTATTTTGCAACACAACCTCAGAGAGGGAGGTTAGTGACTTTTCTAAAGCTTCTACTGACTTCTCTATGGCCTTTAAATACTGGTTAATAGCAGACTCTAGCAAGGCCATTTGTCTGGGTCCTTCAACTAGGGCAGCGGTTCCTGTTCCTACTGCTGCCAATACCCCGGCTCCCAGCAGTACTGCTAGGGTGAGTGTGACAGGCTCTCTTCTATATCTGGTCCACCCCTCCTTCTATTAAATCCAGTAATCGCTGCCCTGTGGTTGGACCTGACGGGGTTTGTGACAGGGGTGTACCACTGGCTGGGCTGCTAGCTGTATCTCTCGGGGATGGAGTAGCTTGCACCGGGACTGGAAGGGGCTTGCTAGGCCTTGGGGCCCTTTGGTCAGCCAGTACTTTGTTAGGTCCTAATGGGCTGCCTCCGGCGATACCTATCTGGATCCTAATTTTAAGCGTCAATCCAGCATCAGATCCTGACACATACATTATTAAGCCCCACTGCCTGCCTTTTAGCCATGCATTATCCTGCCTTCTTCCATGGTGGGTAAAGGTAATATTCAGTGGGTTACAGGTGAAATTTGTACATGGCCCACTACTAGTCCAGGTCCCTGGCCTCCGTGCAGAGAAACCAGAACCCTCATTCCCAGAGCAGCGGGATTCCCGAATTCCTGCCCCCTCCCGGGCTACTCGCATTACCCTGATCCAATCCCAGGAGGAAGTGGGCCTCCAGTAAGTTGTCCAGGTAGTCTCACAACCCCAAGCCTTACAGTAGAAGACTTCCAGTCCCCCGCATTTCCAAGCCATGTCCCTATCACGACCGTCCCGGGGGCAGACATAAAAGTCAGATGCTCTGAGTTCTGTGTGGAGCTGTGGGTGGGAGCACCCATAGCCCCAGCTACCTATCCCACCAGTCGGGCAGGCACATGTCCCAGAATTACAAGGAAGGGGTCTAGCAGGGTCCGTGGTCGGGATATCCCAACTCTCCAGCCCTGCTGCAAGCTGACAGAGGTCTGGATACAGGGATGGCCACCAAGTCCAGGGGGGATGGTCATTGAAAGTCACTTCCCATACTATATTACTGGTCCCCGATATCACCTGCCATGTCTGCCGGGTCAGTTGGTGGGGATTTGTTGTGGCAGCGGACACGCAGCTTGAGGGGATTATCTGTTTTCTCCACTGTCCACTGGTCATCAGGAGCAGGAGCAGGCTTGAGGTGTGAAGTATGGATCCAAGCGGTGATGCCATCGACCTTTACAGCGGTGGGTGTGATGAGGAGGACCTGTTAGGGTCCCTTCCAGCAGGGTTCGAGTGTCGGGTGTTGGTGTCTCCAGACGTAGACGAAGTCCCCAACCTGGTAGCGATGCGGGGTCCCATTTCCTGCTGGCTGGTAAAGGTCAGACAACTGCTTCCATAGGCAATGTTGCACTCTGGCCAGGGCCTGTAACCTAACAGACAAGGGGGTATTTGGGATATTTATGTCAGAGAGGGATAAATCCCGAATAGGCGGAGGGGTTCCAAAAAGTATTTCAAAGGGAGTTAGGTTAGTTTTAGCGGAAGGGGTATTCCGAGCCCGGAAAATAGCGTATGGTAAGAGCATTACCCAATCTCTATGGCCAGTCTCTATGATTAATTTAGTTAAGGTCTCTTTAATTGTTCTATTCATTCTCTCTACCTGTCCTGAACTTTGGGGTCTATAAACACAAGGTAGTTTCCAATTAATTCCCAATATTTTGGCTACCCCCTGGCTTACCTGGGCCACAAACACCGGTCCGTTATCAGACCCTATTACCTTTGGAAGGCCAAATCTAGGAAAGATTTCTTCTATAATCTTCTTAATTACCACCGCCGCTGTCTCATGTTTGGTAGGGAAGGCTTCTACCCATCCTGAAAAGGTGTCTACAAAAACTAAGAGATACCTTAGTCCATACTTGGCAGGTTTTACCTCAGTGAAGTCTACTTCCTAATATTGGCCTAGTCTGGTGCCTTGGAGACGGGTTCCTCTGGTTCCTTTGGCTGGGTAGGCATTTACCATCTGGCAGGCCTTACAAGCTTTGACACCTTCCTTTGCCATTCGTCTCTTCTCCGGGGTGGTCAATGTTTTATCATCCTGAAGCAGTTGTACCAGTTTGTCAGTCCCAAGGTGGGTGAGACGGTGGGCCATCTGGAGGAACGTCCGAGCATCCTCAGGTTCCTTTAAGTGGGTCAGGGTGGGGGATGGCTCTGCTTCTATAGTGAGGATGTTGGGGCAGTCCTCATGGCTACCTCTCAAGCCTCCTCATCTGCCTTCCTGTTGCCTTTGGCTACTGGGTCTTGCCCTTTCTGCTGTCCAGGGCAATGGACAATGGCCAGCTCCCGTGGGAGCATGACAGCATCTAAGAGGGCTAGGATTTCTTGTTTGTGCTTAATGTCTTTACCTGCTGATGTGAGCAGGCCCCTTTCTTTGTAAATTGCCCCATGCACATGTGCAGTGGCAAATGCATACCTGCTGTCCGTGTAGATGGTGGCCCGTTTACCACTAGCCAGTTCTAAGGCCTTTGTTAGAGCTATTAGTTCTGCCTTTTGGGCTGAGGTTCCTGGGGCAATTCTCTCTGACCAGATTACTTTTTCCTTGTCTACGACCGCAGCCCCAGCTCTGCATTCTCCTTCATACAGAAAACTACTTCCATCAGTGTACCAAATTAAGTCAGATTGTGGCAATGGTGTGTCCCGTAAGTCTTTCCGGATCCCAGCCTCCTCGGCTAGGATATCCCTGCACTGATGGTGGACAGTTCCCCCCTCTTTTCTAGGTAGCAGGGTGGCTGGGTTCAAAACAGGTGGAGAGCCAAAGGTGATCCTGTCTTTATCTAACAGGAGGCTTTGGTAATGAGTAATGCAGGCATTGGTTAGCCAGCGGTCTGGAGGTTGTCTGATTATGCTTTCCAGGGCACGGGGGGTGACAACAGTCAATTTCTGGCCCAGAGTCAGTTTGTCGGCATCTTTGACCAGGAGGGCCACAGCTGCGATCACCCGTAGGCATCCCAGCCACCCTTTTGCGACTGCGTCCTACCTCTTAGAGAGATAAGCCACCGGCCGTTTCCAGGGTCCCAGAGACTGAGTCAATACTCCTTTAGCTATCCCTTCCTTCTCGTCTACATAGAGAGCGAATGGCTTCTCTATGTTGGGGAGTGCTAAGGCCGGGGCTGACAACAGTGTCCTCTTGATTTGGTCAAAGGCCTTTTGCTGTTCATCTCCCCAGGTATACTCAGTTCCATCCTTTAACAAGGGGTACAGAGGGGCGGCTAGTGCGGCAAAGCCTGGTATCCATAGTCTGCAAAAACCTGCTGTGCCCAGGAACTCCCTGAGGCTCTTCCAATTTTTTGGAGGCGGGATTTGAATAACAGTCTTTTTCCTGGCCTCAGTTAGCCATCTCTTACCATCTCGGAGAGAATAGCCCAGGAAGGTGACTTTGGGTTGGCAGATCTGGGCCTTTTTGGTGGATGCCCGGTATTCCAGTTTGGCCAGTTTGACAAGCAGTTTCTCAGTTCCCTGTTCGCACTGCTCTATGGTGGCGGCTGCAAGTAACAGATCATCAACATATTGCAACAGAGTTACCTCAGGGGTGGAGGCTCGGTAGGCACTCAAGTCCTGGTGCAGCGCTTCGTCAAAGATGGTGGGAGAGTTCTTGAAGCCCTGGGGTAGCCGCGTCCAGGTGAGCTGTCCGCTGAGTCCGTTCTCAGGGTCAGTCCATTCAAAAGCAAACAGGGGTTGGCTGTCCTCATGCAGGTGCAAGCAGAAGAAGGCATCTTTCAGGTCCAGTACTGTATACCACTTCCTGTCAGGACTGAGGGTACTGAGGAGGTTGTAAGTGTTTGGGACCATTGGATGTATGTCCATTACCCGACTGTTAACCTCTCTCAAATCCTGGACCGGTCTATAGTCCCCTGTCCCTGGTTTCTTCACTGGTAGCAGCGGGGTGTTCCACCCTGATTGACAAGACCTCAGGATCCCTTGTCCTAGCAGCGTCTGGATGTGAGGTCTAATGCCTTCCCGGGCCTCTTTACTCATGTAGTATTGTTTGACCCTTATGGGGTGGCGGAGGGTTTTAAGTATACTACCACCGGAGGCCTTTGTACTGCCAATCCTGGCCCTGCTATTTCTGCCCAGGCCTCTGGGAAGCTCTGAAGCCACCTGTCTTCTGTTGAATGGGGTCCAGGGGCAGGGGTCTCATACAGTTTATACTCATGTTCAGCAGACAAGGTCAGCATGGTCACAATAGGCTGACTGACAAGAGGGTTACTGAATCTTACTTCTGGTCCCTGAGGTTTGAAATCAATACTCGCCCCCAACTTGGTAAGCAAATCCCTTCCCAGCAGTGGGGCAGGGCATTCTGGTATGACCAGAAAGGAGTGCTGTACTTTTCCCTTCCCCAGGTCCATTGTCCTTTTAGTTGTCCATGACCTATGCTAGCATCCATTTGCCCCCTGAACCAAGGATTTTTTGTTTGAGAGGGGGTCCAGCGGGCTCTGCAAGGTGGAGTAAACCGCTCCTGTATCCACCTCAAAGTCAATTGGTGTCCCCTCCACATTGAATGTTATCCTGAGTTCGGGGAGGGGGTCCGAACCCCGATGCCCCTAACTTTCCAGGGCAAGGAGGTCTGCAGTCTTCTTCTTTTTCTTGGGACAATCTCTAGCCCAATGTCCTTCCTCTTTACAGTAAGCACATTGATTGGGTCCCAGCTTCTGGCACAGGCCCAGGGTGCTATTCTTTCCTTTCCTATCCTGCTTTCCCACTACGGTAGCCAAGATTTTAGTCAACTCTTTATTTTTTCATTTATCTCTTTGACTCTCTCTTTCTTCACGTTCTTTTTCTAATATTTGCTCCTTTTCCTCTGCTGTCTCTCTTTTATAGAACACTTTCTCAGCCTCCTTGACTAAATCTCTCAGAGCCATGTCCTGTAACCCATCCATCCTCTGGAGTTTCCTCCGAATATCAGTAGCTGACTGTCCTATAAAAGCCATAGCCAGTGCCCCTCTCTGTTCTTCAGACTCAGGGTCGAATGGGGTGTACCTCCTATAGGCTTCTATTAGTCTCTCTAGGAATCTGGATGGGAATTCCTCTGGCCCTTGAATTACTTTTCTTACCTTAGCCAAATTAGTGGGGCGTCTTGCCGCCCCTCGGAGACCCATCATCAGAGTCTGGCAATAGAGTAAGAGTCGCTGCCTACCTTCAGGTGTATTAGGGTCCCAGTTAGGCTGCCTCAGGGGAAAAGCCTCATCTATAAGGTTGTGGAGTTGAGTAGAACGATCATCAGGTCCAGGAACCAATTTCCTGGCCTCGAGGAGAATTTGGTCTCTTTCTTCTGAGGTGAAGAGGATACCTAAAAGCTGCTGGCAGTCATCCCAAGTGGGCTGATAAGAAAACATAAGAGACTTGAGAAGGTTAGTAAGTTTGACAGGGTCCTCTGAAAAAGGCGGATTATTGTTTTTCCAATTGTATAGATCTGAGGAGGAAAAGGGCCAATACTGAAGCGCTGGCATGTTCCCCCCTTGGCTGTCAGGGACAGGGGGTCCGAAAGGTCGAAGGGGCAGGGTGACGGCCACGTCATCTGGGCTTTGTGCTCTCCAGCTCTGGGTACCTTGGGCTGGACCCACCACTGATGGTTCCTGTTCGTCCTGATGTGGGGCCCCAAGCTGGGGAACAGCAGCGCTGGCAGTGACATCCCTGGGATAGGGAGGCGGGAGTCCCGAATCAAAAAGAATAAGGTCAGTTTGAGATTCAGGGAGAAGAGAGGAGGGAAGGGGAGGATACAGGGATGAAGCAGGCGCTGTTGGCTCTGGAGGTTTGAGTGGAAGCATAGAGCAGATGTCTGGATGAGTTAGAGCAGGTCTGGGTGGGCCTGGAGTGGTGGAGAGGGTTATTGGAAGGGAGGGTGTAGGGCGTAGAAGGAAAGGTCAGACCCAAGGAAGAGGATCATCAGCCAGGTCCTCCCAAACCCAAATATAAGGTTGTTGATCCGGATGGCCATGAGGTCCTGGATTGAAGACAACTGCTTTAACTGCCTTTATGGTGTCCTTGTGAAAGGTTCCAGTGGTCGGCCAACCTTCTCCAAAGGTAGGCCACTCGGAGGCACAGAAAGTCTGCCACTTGCACTTCTTAACAAGAAGAGACAGATTATGGGCTCAGGCATCAACCTCAGACCAATGAGACAAAGTCAGGGACAGTGGGGTGGAAGTTTTCTGTCCCATTTCAAACCCAAAAAGACAATAACAGACAAATAAGACAATAACCAGGACAATCACAAAGATGAATAGACTAAGCCGGCTGCGCCATGAACGGCAAAATGAAACTAAAAATAAATCTAGCAGTCCGGACCAACGAGCTCAGTTGGAAACTGGCAACAAATCTACAGATTCTGTCTGAGACAGCAGATGGACTTCCAAGCGTCCTTGGTTGTCCTCACACTACAGGGCGTCCCCCAGAGTCATGGCCTGTGACCCCCTGACAAGTCTGTCAGTTGCAGCCAGGAGGGACTCACGTCCCTGCCTGACAGCCACCACCAGTTTCACTCACCAAGCGTCAGGCATGCGTCTCATGGTCTGCGAGGAAGCAGGATCTCGGTGGAACCTCCAAATGTTGTCGTAGGGTGCACCACTAAGACTCTAGACCCAAGTGTGTGGGTAAAACAGAAGAAAAAGTTTATTACACTCATGAGTGGGCTCAAGGCAAGGAGGTAGCCAAGAGCCCCGAATAACTTCAGCAAGCAAGTTTTATACATTATTTCAGGGAGGGGAGGAGACACCCAGGAATTCAGGAGTCATGAGATAGGAAAGTTGCAAGGGCTCTCAGGGTGATTGCCCCAGGTGCTTGTGGAAGAGCAATCACCTATGATTACATCGGGGCGAGGTGGGCCAGTCCCTGTTCTGCAAGCCAAGATTAGCCAAGCAAAGGTCAGATGGAATTTTCTATTTTTACTGTTACACACCCATCCGGGAGATGTAGGTGCGTATTTCCCTGAAGGCGCCAGGGGCCTGTGGGGTGGGGGGAGGGGGAGAAACGAGGCCACGTGACCTCGCGCAGCTGGAAGGAACCGCCCCCCACCCTGCTGTGTTGGGCTCTCCCCCGCCTGCCGCCCTGTGCTCACCTGCAGCGCAGCCCACGCCCTCCCTGCGGCTCCCTCCGCCCCGCACCGCGGGATCCTGTCCGCGTCCACCCTGCAGGCCCAGCCCCAACACGCCTGCCTGGGAGACGCCGCTGAGGCTGACTGATTGGCCCATGGGGCTCACGTGGGACCAGCCCCAGGGATGCAAGAAGGGGCCAGACTGGGGACTCCAGCCAAGTCAGTGACCCCCTTGCTCAAGCCAGCAATTTGGGCTTTAAGCCAGCGACCTTTGGGCTCAGCCAGCGACTATGGGGTCATGTCTATGATCCCGCGCTCAAAATGGTGAATCCGCGCTCAAGCCAGATAAGATTATTACATTTTCTTGTTGTTCAAGCGCTCTCTTGAGTTCCTCTATTCTACTCTCAAGTTTATTGAACATCGTTATGACTGTTTGCTTGGAAGTCTTTATCTGTCCGATTAACCATTTCCATTTCACTAGGATATTTCTCTGGAGTTTTTTCCTTGTTCCTTTATTTGGGGTATATTCTTCTGTCTCCACATTTTGTTTGACTGTCTGTTTTTGTTCCTTTGAGTTGAATGGAATAGTCATCTCGCCCAGTCTTGAAAATGTTGTCTTTGTTACATTGTGTGTTGAATAGTTTCAGCCTGCAAGTTGTCGTTGGGGGGAAGTGCTTGCAGTGCCTGTCCTGTCACCTGGCCTGAAGGAGTGGGTTCTGAATGGGCCTGGGGGTGTGTGAGACTCCTTGTCCTTTTAATCTGGGCAGGGCTTCCTGGTGCAGAAGGGGCTGCGTGGTGTGTGCTCTGCGTGTTCTGTTTTAATTATCTGTTGTCAGAGCACAGTCTGCGCTGGGTTACCTGATTGCTTTCTTGTATCTCACCCCCCATTAGATTCACCCTTTGTCCTGGTGGGGTAGCCTGGGTGCAACCATAGCCTTACCTCACATTCTTCACCTTCTTGGGGCTTGGCAACCGTGTGCACATGCACAGCATTGCCCCCCTCACTCCACACTAGGCCTCAAGGTTTTGCTTGCTTTGTGCTTTTTGGGGGTAGAGCTGCCTGACCAGTGCATGCAGCAGCGCCCCCCATTCTCTGCACTTTCTCTGATCTGGGAGTCCTGTGTGCAGACCATAGACCATTTGCCAGCTCCATATTTTTCAGGAGGAGTAATGCCTGTAGTGACCCACTATGGCTGCACTATTCTCTGGGTCAAATAGTCCTGCAGCTGGTACTGGAGTGTTTTGCTAGCTCTGCACTCTCTCTAGGTGGGGGGCCCCACATTCACATGCAGCTCAGTGGGCAAAGTGTTGCCACTTCCCCATACCTACCTGCTGGGTCAATATCTGGGAAGAGGAGCTCTCTTTATACAAGCTAAGCTGCCCTCATGATTCTATTGTATTTAGCTCCAGGAGGGGTGGCTGGCGGTTTGCTGCAGCTGCCCTGCGGGTGGCCATAGAGCCTGAATGGAGCTACTGTCTTCTATCCACATGCCCAGGATGTGTAAACAGTGGTGCTCACTGGTCTCTTTGGTCCTGAGCTGTTCCTTCACCTCCTGCAGAGCTCTCATGTTTCCTCAGCCTTCTCTATGCTGCTCTCTCTCTCTTTTCTCTTTCTCTCTCTCTCTCTGTCTCTCTCTCTCTAGCTTGTTGTGCAGAAGCTGTTTAATTGTTTTTCAGTTGTCTTTCAGGAGTAATTTTTCTAAGCAAAGGGATACATTGGATGGGTTTTTGGGAGGCTGCAAGTCCAGCATCCACATGTGCCATTATGTTGGACCCACTGGAGAGTTCTAAAATAAAGTCTGATATTGGCTGCAGCAGCAGGCTTCTGCTCTGATACGTTCTTATTCCCCATATTCAAATTTCTGTACAATTTTTGAGACATTGGTTTTTTCTCTGACTTCAATTAGTTGTTGGATCCAGGAGGAGTAGTTTATTTTCACCTTGTTTAGTTTTATTCTCCTGTGAGGATGGGCATGATAACTGCCAAGCTTCTTACTTGTAGGACCAGAAACCAGGAGTCTTGCTTTAGTAGCTTTTTATCTCTTGGCTTCGTGTTTCCTATTTGTAAAATAAAGGGACCAGATCACTCCATGGTGCCGAAACTCTCCTCTAGCTCCAGCATTCTGTTCATTCCATAAGCACTAACTTGTGTGAATGACAGTGCCAATTTGTAATATTTGCTACCATTCTACAGGTTGACCTGCAGGTGGACAAAGAGAAGCACATTTTTTTGAGTCCTCCCTTGATTACGTTTATCAAATCCAGGAAGTTCAGGAGTCCAAGAAATTCAACATCATGGAGCCAGTAAGTTCCATGTATTCTTTAATGTTCTAAAAATATTTTCTGAATGCTTGGTAAATGTGAAGAACTTTTATCATCAACTTTGAATCTCAAAGAATGTGAATGTGTATAATTGTGATGAATCTCTCTTTTTCCTCCCCCATTTTTTCTCTCTAGCTATGATTTGTTTTTCTCTTTATTTCTTCCTCTCCTCCTCTTTCCCTCCCTGGATTTTTCTATCACCATTCTTTTCATTTTGTTTTCCTTCTTTCCTTTCTGCCATGCTTTCATAAAGCCTTTGAAAGTGCCCATCATATACCAGGCCCTGTGCTAGGAACTCATGTCCCTGCACTCAATTACTTCCCATTCTAGTATTTTTACTTCTTTCTCATATGTGCCTTGATGAGGGGTGGGGGGGACTCCAGCAGAGAGAGTGACCCCTTGCTTAAGCCAGTGACCATGGGGGTCATGTGTATGATCCATCCCATGCTCAATCCAATGACTCTGCACACTCAAGCTGGTGAGCCCACACTCATTCCGGTGAACTCAAGATTCAAATCTGGGTCCTCTGCTTCCCAGTGTGACTCTATATCTACTCTACCACTGTCTGGTTAGGCAGAACCTATTGGTTCTAAAAGAGGCATGCTCAGTCTAGAAGGGAGAGGTGTTGGGTTAAATCTGTTATGATTATACATTTGCTCATTTTCCCTTGTAGGTCTGTTCTGTATAGAAGAATTTATGTTATTGAGCACAGAACAATTTGGAACTCCCTAGTTAATTAAAGTCACTGATATGAAGTGCTGTTCATTTCTATTAGTGCATTTTGCCCTCAAGTGTACTGTATGCTATTATATAATTTTGCATGTAATACAGATAACTGCGAAAGGAGGTTTACATTTGTTCATATGGAAACAACACAATTGTTCATAAATAGTAATCCCACAAATAACTGTTTGACATACTAAAAAATGTAAACCTACTTTTGTACCACCTGTGTGCCTTTACCCATTCTTTCATTTTCAATCTTTTTGTACTTTGATCAGAGGTGGATTTAATGGTGGGCACACAGGGTGTGCACCCTGGGCCCCGAGTATTGAAGGGCCTCGCAAAACCCCAACTTGACACTTTTTTCTAGTCTCAAGGGGCCCAATATTTTCTTGTGCAGCCTGGGGCCTCAACCGATCTTAGTCAATCTCTGACCTTTATGTTTTAGGTGACTTCATGTCCTATATTAGTAATGAATACAGTGTGTCCGTAAAGTCATGGTGAACTTTTGACCAGTCACAGGAAAGCAACAAAAGATGATAGAAATGTGAAATCTGCACCAAATAAAAGAAAAACCCTCCCAGTTTCATACCTATTCAGTGCAGTTTGATGTGGGCTCAGGCACAGATTTTGTAGTGCTCCTTAGGGAGCTATCCCGTGTAGCCTCTACAGACTCATCACTGACTGATGGCCTACCAGAATGGGGTTTCTCCACCAAACTGCTGGTTATTAAAATCTATAAGAAATGGAGTTTGGGGCCCTGGCCGGTTGGCTCAGCGGTAGAGCGTCGGCCTAGCATGCGGAAAACCTGGGTTCAATTCCCGGCCAGGGCACATAGGAGAAGCGCCCATTTGCTTCTCCACCCCTCCGCCGCGCTTTCCTCTCTATCTCTCTCTTCCCCTCCCACAGCCAAGGCTCCATTGGTGCAAAGATGGCCCGGGCGCTGGGGATGGCTCTGTGGCCTCTGCCTCAGGCGCTAGAGTGGCTCTGGTCACAACATGGCGATGCCCAGGATGGGCAGAGCATCGCCCCCTGGCGGGCAGAGCGTCGCCCCTGGTGGGCATGCCAGGTGGATCCTGGTCGGGCGCATGCGGGAGTCTGTCTGACTGTCTCTCCCCATTTCCAGCTTCAGAAAAATACAAAAAAAAAAAAAAAAAAGAAATGGAGTTTGTTGAAGGCTATGATATAAGGCTCTAATTTTTTTGTATTTACTTTTCTTAATGTATTTATTATATAATGCATATTGTTTTCATGCAACTAAAAAGATATCTCAGACAAAATTTTTACATGGATGTGCAGGTATTACTGGGCATTTTTTTCTGTTTTGTCATTTTGTCTATTGACATGTCATTACCCCAAAGTTTTAATTTTTGTACCTTCATACTGGAATGCATGTGTGTATCTAGTTGTGCAAGCTCCTGTGATTTATTTTGCTTTTCAGAATTGTCCTGTGCATTTGTTGACCGAGGGTGCACCACAAAGACTCTAGACCCAAGTGTGTGGATAAAACAGAAGAAAAAGTTTATTACACTCGCGAGCGGGCCCAAGGCAAGGAGATGGCCAAGAGCCCCGAACAATCTTCAGCAAGCAAGTTTTATACATTATCTCAAGTAGGGGAAGAGACACCCAGGAATTCAGGAGTCATGAGATAGGGAAGTTGCAATGGCTCTCAGGGTGATTGTCCCAGGTACTTGCGGAAGAGCAAGCACCTATGATTACATCGGGGCGAGGCGGGCCAGTTCTTGTTCTGCAAGCCAAAATTAGCCAAGCAAAGGACAGATGGAATTTTCTATTTTTACTGTTACACTAGCTCTAAGCAAATTTCTCAGTGGTTTATGGTAGGGAGCGGTCAATTCCTGCTTTCTTTAATTTTAGACAAAAGGTCAAGCAGAATTTTTCCACTCACGGTTACATTTCCTCCTCTTTCTCTTGCATATCTCTAATCCTAGAGATCTGAGTCCTGGTTTAATCTTTCAAAATGCTGTTTTACAATCATGAGTTTTATGGTCCCTATTTGCCCCTGCAGGAAGGTGGTTAGTCCATTTAAGACACACGGTCCAATAGTGACAACTAGCAGTAGTACTATAAGGGGTCCTGCCAAGGTGGAGATGAGGGTAGTCAACCAGGGTGATTTGGTATACCACCCTTCAAACCATCCCTGCTGATCTTGTAGTCTCTTTTCTCTAGCCTTCAGCCTTTCTTTTAGTTTGCTCATGGAGTCCCTAACTACTCCAGTGTGGTCGGCATAGAAACAGCATTCTTCTTTCAAGGCAGCACACAAACCACCCTCTTTCAAAAATAACAAGTCTAAGCCTCGTCTATTTTGCAACACGACCTCAGAGAGGGAGGTTAGTGACTTTTCTAAGGCTTCTATCGACTGCTCTATGGCCTTTAAATCCTGGTTAATAGCAGACTCTAGCAAGGCCATTTGTCTGGGTCCTTCAACTAGGGCAGCAGTTCCTGTTCCTACTCCTGCCAATACCCCGGCTCCCAGCAGTACTGCTAGGGTGAGTGTGACAGGCTCTCTTCTATATCTGGTCCGCCCCTCAACTGTCTCTTCAAAGTCCTCATCCCCATGATATATAAGGCGGGGAAAACCCTAACCATTACACAAAAATCTTGAGAGTTGTTAAAGGCCTGAGTGGACACACAGGGAGTCAGGCCCGTTCTGCATGCCCATCGAGTTCCTTTTTCAGGGATCAAATAGGAACTGTTAGGGGAAATTGAAATAGTCTGCAGGCATCGGGCCTTGTCTGAGGCAGATGGGGTTCCTAGACATATTCCCTGTCCAGTCACTTCTGGGAGGGTGAGCATGTGATGCCTGTTCCAGTTACACTGGGAAGAGCTTTCGTTCTCGTAATAACTCCCATTGACTGCGACCCCTTCGTAGTAGGGAGGCCCTGCCTGCAAGCATATCCAGCAAGAGTCAGTAAGGTTAGGATGGGTGCTATTTAGAGTTTTAAAGCCTCCTTCTATTAAATCTAGTAATCGCTGCCCCGTGGTTGGACCTGACGGGGTTCGTGACAGGGGTGTACCACTGGCTGGGCTGCTAGCTGTATCTCTCGGGGATGTAGTAGCTTGCACCGGGGCTGGAAGGGGCTTGCTAGGCCTCGGGGCCCTTTGGTCAGCCAGTACTTTGTTAGGTCCTAATGGGCTGCCTCCGGCGATACCTATCTGGAGCCTAATTTTAAACGTCAATCCAGCATCAGATCCTGACACATACATTCTTAAGCCCCACTGCCTGCCTTTCTTGCCTTCTTCCATGGTGGGTAAAGGTAATATTCAGTGGGTTACAGGTGAAATTTGTACATGGCCTACTACCAGTCCAGGTCCCTGGCCTCTGTGCAGAGAAGCCAGAGGCTTCATTCCCGGAGCAGCAGGAGTCCCGAATTCCTGCCCCTTCCCAAGCTATTGCATTACCCTAATCCAGTCCCAGGAGGAGGTGGGTCTCCAGTAAGTTGTTCCGGTAGTTTCACACCCCCAGGCTTTGCAGAAAAAGACCTCTATTCCCCCACATCTCCAGGCTGTATCCCTTTTGCGACCATCTCTTGGACACACATAGAAATCAGAATTATGCAACTCTGCTCGCAAAGCAGGGTGGCCGCAACCATAACTATAGCCATTCCAACTGACAGGGCAGGCACATTTTCCAGATACACAAGGAGGTGGGCATACCCTTGGGTCAGCTGTGGGTATATCCCAATTGCCTAGTCCGGCTACAAGTTGGCAAAGGTCTGGGTACAGGGACAGCCACCAAGTCCAGGGGGGGTGGTCATTGGAAGTAATTTCCAATACTATATCACTGGTCCCCGATATCGCCTGCCATGTCTGTTGGATAGGTTGGTGGGGATTTGTTATGGCAGCGGCGGACACGCAGCTTGAGGAGATTATCTGTTTTCTCCACTGTCCACTGGTCATCAGGAGCAGGAGCAGGCTTGAGGTGTGAAGTATGGATCCAAGCAGCGATGCCATCGACTTTTACAGTGGTGGGTGTGATGAGGAGGACCTGGTAGGGTCCCTTCCAGTGGGGTTCGAGTGTTTGGTGTTGGTGTCTCCGGACATAGACGAAGTCCCCAACCTGGTAGCGATGCGGGGTCCCATCTCCTGCCGGCTGGTAAAGGTCAGACAACTGCTTCCATAGGCAATGTTGCACTCTGGCCAGGGCCTGTAACCTAACAGACAAGGGGGTATTCGGGATATTTATGTCAGAGAGGGATAAATCCCGAATAGGCAGAGGGGTTCCAAAAAGTATTTCAAAGGGAGTTAGGTTAGTTTTAGCGGAAGGGGTATTCCGAGCCCGGAAAAGAGCGTATGGTAGGAGCATTACCCAATCTCTATGGCCAGTCTCTATGACTAATTTAGTTAAGGTCTCTTTAATTGTTCTATTCATTCTCTCTACCTGTCCTGAACTTTGGGGTCTATAAGCACAATGTAGTTTCCAATTAATTCCCAATATTTTGGCTACCCCCTGGCTTACCTGGGCCACAAACGCCAGTCCGTTATCAGACCCTATTACCTTTGGAAGGCCAAATCTAGGAAAGATTTCTTCCATAATCTTCTTAATTACCACCGCCGCCATCTCATGTTTGGTAGGGAAGGCTTCTACCCATCCTGAAAAGGTGTCTACAAAAACTAAGAGATACCTTAGTCCATACTTGGCAGGTTTTACCTCAGTGAAGTCTACTTCCCAATATTGGCCTGGTCTGGTGCCTCGGAGACGGGTTCCTCTGGTTCCTTTGGCTGGGTAGGCATTTACCATCTGGCAGGCCTTACAAGCTTTGACTACTTCCTTTGCCATTTGCCTCTTCTCGGGGGTGGTCAATGTTTTATCATCCTGAAGCAGTTGTACCAGTTTGTCAGTCCCAAGGTGGGTGAGATGGTGGGCCATCTGGAGGAACGTCCGAGCATCCTCAGGTTCCTTTAAGTGGGTCAGGGTGGGGGATGGCTCTGCTTCTATAGTGAGGATGTTGGAGGCAGTCCTCATGGCTACCTCTCGAGCCTCCTCATCCGCCTTCCTGTTGCCTTTGGCTACTGGGTCTTGCCCTTTCTGGTGCCCAGGGCAATGGACAATGGCCAGCTCCCGTGGGAGCATGACAGCATCTAAGAGGGCTAGGATTTCTTGTTTGTGCTTAATGTCTTTACCTGCTGATGTGAGCAGGCCCCTTTCTTTGTAAATTGCCCCATGCACATGTGCAGTGGCAAATGCATACCTGCTGTCTGTGTAGACGGTGGCCTGTTTACCACTAGCCAGTTCTAAGGCCTTTGTTAGAGCTATTAGTTCTGCCTTTTGGGCTGAGGTTCCTGGGGCAAGTCTCTCTGACCAGATTACTTTTTCCTTGTCTACCACCGCAGCCCCAGCTCTGCGTTCTCCTTCATACAGAAAACTGCTTCCATCAGTGTACCAAATTAAGTCAGATTGTGGCAATGGTGTGTCCCGTAAGTCTTTCCAGATCCCAGCCTCCTCGGCTAGGATATCCCTGCACTGATGGTGGACAGTTCCCCCCTCTTTCCTGGGTAGCAGGGTGGCTGGGTTCAAAACAGTTGGAGAGCCAAAGGTGATCCTGTCTTTATCTAACAGGAGGCTTTGGTAATGAGTAATGCGGGCATTGGTTAGCCAGCGGTCTGGAGGTTGTCTGATTATGCTTTCCAGGGCATGGGGGGCAACAACAGTCAATTTCTGGCCCAGAGTCAGTTTGTCGGCATCTTTGACCAGGAGGGCCACAGCTGCGATCACCCGTAGGCATCCCGGCCACCCTTTTGCGACTGCGTCCAACCTCTTAGAGAGATAAGCCACCGGCCGTTTCCAGGGTCCCAGAGACTGAGTCAATACTCCTTTAGCTATCCCTTCCTTCTCGTCTACATAGAGAGTGAATGGCTTCTCTATGTTGGGGAGTGCTAAGGCCGGGGCTGACAACAGTGCCCTCTTGATTTGGTCAAAGGCCTTTTGCTGTTCATCTCCCCAGGTATACTCAGTTCCATCCTTTAACAAGGGGTACAGAGGGGCGGCTAGTGCGGCAAAGCCTGGGTATCCATAGTCTGCAAAAACCTGCTGTGCCCAAGAACTCCCTGAGGCCCTTCTGATTTTTCGGAGGCGGGATTTGAGTAACAGTCTTTTTCCTGGCCTCAGTTAGCCATCTCTTACCGTCTCGGAGAGAGTAGCCCAGGAAGGTGACTTCGGGTTGGCAGATCTGGGCCTTTTTGGCGGATGCCCTGGTATCCCAGTTTGGCCAGTTCGACAAGCAGTTTCTCAGTTCCCTGTTTGCACTGCTCTATGGTGGCGGCTGCAAGTAACAGATCATCAACATACTGCAACAGAGTTACCTCAGGGGTGGAGGCTCGGTAGGCACTCAAGTCCTGGTGCAGCGCTTCGTCAAAGATGGTGGGAGAGTTCTTGAAGCCCTGGGGTAGCCGCGTCCAGGTGAGCTGTCCGCTGAGTCCGTTCTCAGGGTCAGTCCATTCAAAAGCAAACAGGGGTTGGCTGTCCTCATGCAGGTGCAAGCAGAAGAAGGCATCTTTCAGGTCCAGTACTGTATACCACTTCCTGTCAGGACTGAGGGTACTGAGGAGGTTGTAAGTGTTTGGGACCGTTGGATGTATGTCCATTACCCGACTGTTAACCTCTCTCAAATCCTGGACTGGTCTATAGTCCCCTGTCCCTGGTTTCTTCACTGGTAGCAGGGGGGTGTTCCACCCTGATTGACAAGGCCTCAGGATCCCTTGTCCTAGCAGCCTCTGGATGTGAGGTCTAATGCCTTCCCGGGCCTCTTTACTCATGTAGTATTGTTTGACCCTTATGGGGGTGGCGGAGGGCTTTAAGTATACTACCACCGGAGGCCTTTGTACTGCCAATCCTGGCCCTGCCGTTTCTGCCCAGGCCTCTGGGAAGCTCTGAAGCCACCTGTCTTCTGTTGAATGGGGTCTGGGGGCAGGGGTCTCATACAGTTTATACTCATCTTCAGCAGACAAGGTCAGCATGGTCACAACAGGCTGACTGACAAGAGGGTTACTGAATCTTACTTCTGGTCCCTGAGGTTTGAAATCAATACTCGCCCCCAACTTGGTAAGCAAATCCCTCCCCAGCAGTGGGGCAGGGCATTCTGGTATGACCAGAAAGGAGTGCTGTACTTTTCCCCTCCCCAGGTCCATTGTCCTTTTAGTTGTCCATGACCTATGCTGGCATCCATTTGCCCCCTGGACCAAGGATTTTTTGTTTGAGAGGGGACCCAGCGGGCTCTGCAAGGCAAAGTAAACTGCTCCAGTATCTACCTCAAAGTCGATTGGTGTCCCCTCCACATTGAATGTTACCCTGAGTTCGGGGAGGGGGTCCGAACCCCGACACCCCTAATCTCCTAGGGCAAGGATTTCCTCAGTCTTATTTTTCTTCTTCTTAGGGCAATCCCTGACCCAGTGTCCTTCTTCTTTACAGTAGGCACACTGGTTAGGTCCTAATTTTGGTTTTTGGTTTGGGCCCGAGGTACTATGCTTTCCTCTTCTATCTTGTTTCCCTACTACGGTAGCCAAAATCTTCGTTAACTCTTTGTTTCTCCGTTTATCTTGCTTACTTTCCTGCTCCTCATGTTCTTTTTCTAATCTTTGCTCCTTTTCCTCTGCTGTCTCTCTTTTATAGTATACCTTATCAGCTTCCTTGACTAAATCTCTCAGAGCCATGTCCTGTAACCCATCCATCCTCTGGAGTTTCCTCCGAATATCAGTAGCTGACTGTCCTATAAAAGCCATAGCCAGTGCCCCTTTCTGATCTTCAGACTCAGGGTCAAAAGGGGTGTACCTCCTATAGGCTTCTATTAGTCTCTCTAGGAATCTGGATGGGGATTCCTCTGGCCCTTGAATTACTTCTCTTACCTTAGCCAAATTAGTGGGGCATCTCGCCGCCGCTCGGAGACCCATCATCAGAGTCTGGCGATAGAGTAAGAGTCGCTGCCTACCTTCAGGCATATTAGGGTCCCAGTTAGGCCACCTCAGGGGAAAAGCCTCATCTATAAGGTTGGGGAGTTGAGTAGGACGACCATCAGGTCCAGGAACCAATTTCCTGGCCTCGAGGAGAATTCGGTCTCTTTCTTCTGAGGTGAAGAGGATACCTAAAAGCTGCTGGCAGTCATCCCAAGTGGGCTGATGGGAAAACATAAGAGACTCGAGAAGGTCAGTAAGTTTGACAGGGTCCTCTGAAAAAGGCGGATTATTGTTTTTCCAATTGTATAGATCTGAGGAGGAGAAGGGCCAATACTGAAGCGCCGGCATGTTCCCCCCTTGGCCGTCAGGGACAGGGGGTCTGAAAGGTTGAAGGGGCAGGGTGACGGCCACGTCATCTGGGGTTTGTGCTCTCCGGCTCCGGGTACCTTGGGCTGGACCCTCCACTGATGGTCCCCGTTCGTCCTGATGTGGGGCCCCAAGCTGGGGACCAGCAGCGCTGGCAGGGACATCCCTGGGATAGGGAGGCGGGAGTCCTGAATCAAAAAGAATAAGGTCAGTTTGAGATTCAGGGAGAACAGAGGAGGGAAGGGGAGGATACAGGGATGAAGCAGGCGCCGTTGGCTCGGAGGTTTGAGTGGAAGCATAGAGCAGATGTCTGGATGAGTTAGAGCAGGTCTAGGAGGGCCCGGAGTGGTGGAGAGGGTTATTGGAAGGGAGGGTGTAGGGGGAGGAAGGAAAGGTTGGACCCAAGGAGGAGGGTCGTCGGCCAGGTCCTCCCAAACCTAAATATAAGGCTGTTGATCCGGATGGCCATGAGGTCCTGGATTGAAGACAACTGCTTTAACCGCCTTTATGGTGTCTTTGTGGAAGGTTCCAGTGGTCGGCCAACCTACTCCGAAGGTGGGCCACTCAGAGGTACAGAAAGTTTGCCACTTGCGCTTCTTAACAAGAAGAGACAGATTATGAGCTCGGGCATTAACCTCAGACCAATGAGACAGAGTCAGGGACAGTGGGGTGGAAGCTCCTTGTCCCATTTCAAACCCAAAAAGACAATAACACACAAATAAGACAATAACCAGGACAATCACAAAGACGAATAGACTAAGCCGGCTGCGCCGTGAACGGCAAAATGAAACTAAAAATAAACCTAGCGGTCCGGACCAACGAGCTCGGTTGGAAACTGGCAACAAATCTACAGATTCTGTCTGAGACAGCAGATGGACTTCCAAGCATCCTTGGTCGTCCTCACACTCCAGGGCGTCCCCCGGAGTCGTGGCCTGCCACCACCTGACACGTCTGTCGGTCGCAGCCAGGAGGGACTCACGTCCCTGCCTGACAGCCACCGCCAGTTTCACTCACCAAGCGTCAGGCGTGCGTCTCGTGGTCTGCGAGGAAGCGGGATCTCGGTGGGACCTCCAAATGTTGACCGAGGGTGCACCACGAAGACTCTAGACCCAAGTGTGTGGATAAAACAGAAGAAAAAGTTTATTACACTCGCGAGCGGGCCCAAGGCAAGAAGATGGCCAAGAGCCCCGAACAATCTTCAGCAAGCAAGTTTTATACATTATCTCAAGTAGGGGAGGAGACACCCAGGAATTCAGGAGTCATGAGATAGGGGAGTTGCAAGGGCTCTCAGGGTGATTGCCCCAGGTACTTGCGGAAGAGCAAGCACCTATGATTATATCGGGGCGAGGCAGGCCAGTTCTTGTTCTGCAAGCCAAAATTAGCCAAGCAAAGGACAGATGGAATTTTCTATTTTTACTGTTACACTAGCTCTAAGCAAATTTCTCAGTGGTTTATGGTAGGGAGCGGTCAATTCCTGCTTTCTTTAATTTTAGACAAAAGGTCAAGCAGAATTTTTCCACTCATGGTTACACATTGTGGGTGCTTATTGGCCTTTGTTCTGTGCACTCACTGCCTGCCGTTATGACCCGCCCTCAGTCCAGGCTCATGACAATCCAAAGTGTCTGCATACATTGCAGTTGTCCCTGGGGCCACCATTCGACCTGGGTGAGAAACACGTGTTCAAAGATCATTCTGGAACCTGAATGATTGGCCTGGGAATGTAGAAACCACACCCTATTAATGCAGTGAGTTAAACTCTGAGAATTGAGGAGTAATCTAGAATGTTATCCATTGATGATTACATAGGGTCACAGTGCTTTCTGTGCTGTTCTTCATGTCTCAGTGTACTGTTATAGGGGAAATATTTGCTCACATTCTGGGGTTTATAGTGCAGACATGTTGAATAAGTCAAGCTCTGGAATGATCATGTCTTCTGTTTGGTTGAATGTGAAACCTCCCCATCAACTTCCCCAATGGCCAGGTGAGATAGGGAGCAAGGAAAAGGTGTAGGGCTCTGAGGAAGCTCGGTTTCCCCAGGTAGCCTGCTAGGAGCAGGTACTTATTGTCCTCCAGTCCCCCCCATTGTGGACCTGGTGAGTGCATGGGGTGGAACAAGAGGGGAAGATGAGGAAATCCAGTCTGTAGCAGAATAGCTGTTCTTCCAGCTGTTTTGTACACTTTAGGTGTGCTCTCTCTTAGTAGATATGGGCTCTATTTCTGTTCACATATCAGAATCCAAATGTGAAGTGAGCAGTGTGGTTCAGGGGATACTAGGTAAGTGGAGGGGATGAGGTGAGAGAGAGTGGGGAACAGCTACAGGCAGCTTGTGAGGATCCAAAAAGGGTACCCAGACTATTTCTGAGGTACATGCCTCATGTCCCAAATTAGATGAACTATTCCATGGGACCACTTTTTGTGAGCCTACCTATAGATGCAAAGCAGATTCAGAAACACACTGTTGTGGTCCCAGTTTATTGAGCATGGCGAGGTCCAATCTCACAGGCTTCCAGGCAGCAGAGCCATGTCCAGAGCCTAGGTGCATGTTCCAAGCTCCAGAAAGGAGAACTTTTATAAGCTATAGGAGAAAGACCCTGAGAGGTTTGTTCTCTGGATCCACATGTCTGACATCTGGTGTCCTGGGGTGAGGAGTGAGGTGACACCTGGAGGCAGATTTTCTATCCTGATTCCCAGCAACCATGGAGGAGAAGAGGGGACATCTGGAGAAGGAGGCAGCTGACCTTGTGGCGAGTTTTTCATGAGGCTTGAGGTCAGTGTGTGAGGGCAGAGCAGATGTTTTAGCTAAGGGAAGAGGAGAGACCCAGAGATGAATATTTATCTCCTCTGCATGTATCTCTTGGAGGGGGTCATGGGAAAACTGGAAGGAGAGACTGGCCAGTGAATTCTCCCTCCTTGCTCAGGCCAGGGTGTGAAGAGCACAGTGAGTCTTCAGTTCACTGGCCAGGAAAGACCTTGAGCAGGATTCTGCATCCCAGCTGCAGTAGCTTGTGTGGTGAAAGTGGTCATCTGGGGCTGAATTTCCACCCCTGCTTTAGCCAGAATGATGGGCAGGAGAGGTTTCTGTAGGAAGGGGCCAGGAGAGGCCTGGAGGAGAATTGTTTCTCCAGACTCCAGCCCAGCATCTCATGGGCAGCTGGAGCCTCCAGAAAACAGGTGAGGAGAGACCTGGAGCCACTTCTTTCTTCCTGGCTCCAGCAGGTCTGTGCTGGGCAGAGGGTGTCCTGAGGTCAAGAGCAAGGAGAGACCTGGATTTGGCTTCTCACCAGCCTGTGAGAGGTAGTGGGGTATCTGGGGTGAGGGGTGCACTTCAGCCAGCATGAGTCTGGCCAGGCCACTGCCGGGCAGCCCTGCCCCAGCTGCTCAGCTCAGGTCAGGGCTCACTGGTCCTGAAGCCACTCCCAGTCGGTCAGGTTCCAGAAGCACTTCTCAGATCACAGCCTCTCCCAGCCTTTGCCCATCTCTCCTCTGCTTTTCCCTCCCAGTGGTAAAATGTGTTTGTCTGTTTTTTATTCCTCATCCTGTCAGTGAGCTGGACATGTGAAGATAAAGGATGAGAAACTAACTTCAGGGAAGTGCTGCAGCTGAGATGTGGACATCTGCCAGCTGGGGTTACTGTTCTGTTTGTTCACTGTTAGCTGTTTTGGTTAATTTTTGCAGGGTTTGGTGGAATTATGTAGTGCTTCCTCATTTACACTGGCATGAAGACACATCTGAGAAGCTAGGTGCTTGGAATCAGAGAGTCATGAGTTTTCTGTATTGAGTCCCAGCAGTATTTACATTGTAAGGATCTGGCTCAGCTCCTGTGTCTGTGTGGAAACTTGGGTCCATTGTCTGGCTTCATGTTTGGAGTTTGGCTGTGGGGTTTCAGGTACAGATGTGGATTCAGTCTGCGGCATCTGTGGTTGAATCTGTGTTGAGCTGTGTGGCATCTGTGTGGGGTCCCTCTGTGTGTGTCTCCATGTCCTGGTTTTCAGTGTGGGGCCCACACACAGCTCTATCCATAGGTGTTGTAAAGCCAGTAGCCACGGCCACCAACACAGCCACTTGGCCCGTGCAGGTTTGCATTAGATTCGGACAGATGGTAATGAAACAATGGAACCAAGAACTGGTGGGCCATTGCCTTTGAGGAGCCACTAAGCCATTTCACCTGCAGATGTTGTAAAGTACCAAAAGGCTACAGAATTAATATTAATATTTTAGGAGGCTTGGAGAACATTTTATTAATTTGGGTTAAGGTGTGCAGAGAAATTGTGAGAATAGTCTCTACTGTGTGATTGGCATAACCAGGATGGCTCTTGACATTGTATTGTAAATGAAAAGGGAAGGAAAGCATAGATTCCCTGACATTCCACCACACCTGTGGGGAAAGGAGTGAATGGCTAGCCAGGGGCAGGAAGGGAAAAGCCAAAATAAACCTTTTCTTATAACTATAAGCCATTTGCGGGCATTTGTCCCCACAGAAACTACCTCCCTTATGTAAATGCATGTGGTTAATACGTCTGACTCTGGACAGAGAGATGGCAGATGAACACTAGAAAATATAGGAAGGCCTTTTAATATGTAAAGAGATATCTTTCTACCATTGTGTTGACTTGTAAATTTTGTTTTCTCCAAAATGATGTATGGTTTGCAAATTGAACGTGGTCCTATCATGTTAAAGGACATATGACTATAACCAATAGCGGTAAGGGGCTCCTAATTGCAATTTTTTGCTTCTGTACTTCCCACTTACAAAACTATAAAAACTAAGTAGAACAAAGGGCCTGCGCGCTCTCCATCAGATTTCTGTCAGAGTTCCTGCCGCTTGGCCAAGCTAGACAATAAAGCTTGAATGTGTAAACGACGGACCTTGCTCCTGTCTTCCATAATTCAGGTCCCTCCGAATTTGGATTAACATCTTTAATTTTAGCTTGCACCCAGCAGGCAAGAAATACACACAGTAGGAAAACACTTCCTTTCTATTCAGGGCTCCCAAAGCCACTGACTTATTTGAGTTTCCTAGAATCAAAGGTTTCTAGCTCACTAGCCTTATTCACCTCTGTTCCCCATCTCCTTCTCTCTGCACAAACTAGCTTCTCCTCAGCACTCCACCATCTTGGCTGCTTCTCCTGGCCTCCTCCACTGGCCTTTCTCTGCTTTCCTCTCTAATGCTAATCTCAGGAACTGAGAGAGAGCAAGCTCCCGGTCTGCTTCACTTTATAGTGTAGAAACCAAAACTTTTAATCCAATATACAAACAAGGAAGTCTCTAATACAAAGTCACTTATCTGAGGCATAATGAGATTCCTTATGAGAGTGCACCACCCCACATCAAAAAGGCTGGGAAAGGCATAGTCCCAACACCAAGCCCCAGGCTACAAGGATTCTACCTGCCCGCAGCCCAACCCCAACACACATTAATATAATCATGCCCATCGCAAGCAAGAAGGGCAACCAATACCATCACCTGGGCAATGGCCTTCCACATAGGCAGTGCCATCTTTAACAAAGTGAGCTTAATATATTTTATCTGCCCAACACTGGACCATCAGGTTATGTGCAGGTTTTCCTAAAAATATAAAAACTTTTAAAAAGTACAATATTCAACACAAGGCTGCAAGGAGTACTTGGATTGCTCAAATTGTCCAGGACAATGTGAGTGTGCACTCTTCTGGCCGATCTTGAACCACAACTATGTTTCTGCTGCCACCTCCTGTGCATCTTGAAAATAACAGCTAGGTAAAAGTCACCAGAAAGTGTTTTCCTCTGCTGCTATCTGGGTGCATGTAACCAAAAAACTGTCAACCTACTTCTGCATCACCAATGTGTCTTTTCCCCTTTTTTCACTTTGAATTTCTTTGCATGCTTCTGCTTTAGGCATGGCATGGGGCGGAAACGGCGAGAGGCGGGGACAGCACGGGGTGGGGTTGGCGTGGGGCCAGGAGTGGGGATGGTGTGGTGCAGTGATGGATGGGGGCGGGGACTATGAGGGAGCGGTGGGTGGGCGGCAAGCCTTGCAGACGGCCTGAGGTGCAGAAGGCGTGGGGCGAGGCTTACAGCCTGGGGCTGGGGGTGCATACATGGTGGGGAGCACTACACGGAAAGGTGTGGGGTGTGGCTGTGAGGGGCGGGGACAGTGATGGGTTGGACAGGTGGGGACGGTGTGGGGCGTGGCTGTGAGGGGCGGAGACTGCGAGAAGTGGGGCAGCCCCGGAGCCAAGTTGCGGGGGTCAGGGTGGATGGCGATGAGATGAAGAGACAGGCAGGGTTCCCGCGGTGCAGGGGTGATGGCGTTTTTCAGGGTGGCGCGGTGCAGGGCTAGCGAGGCACGCCAACATCGCGGGGCTCCAAGGAGCCGGGCGTGTACTGCAAGGGCAGGATACTTTCTTGTGGTTGGGTCATTACCTGGAAAACAGCTCCAGCCTCGCCTTAGACAGGAGCTCCTGTCGGGAGAGCGGAAAACTCCCTGGAGAGGATCTCCCTCCTTGGATTAGGTGACCTTCCGAGTGAGGGGCCCTCCCTCTATAGAGTGGCTCTTATTCCATGGAGAGGCGGCATCTCCCTGGAGATGTTTAGTAAGGGGAGGGAGCCTTTCCGCCCCAGGTCTCCCTTGTCAACTTAAGCAACGTCCAGACCTGTAGAATATTTATGAGTTTATTGTAGCCAAACTGTTGACAATTGCTGGTAATCAAAGTCTCAGCGACTGAAAAAATGATCTGGCAAATGGCATTTTGCCCAGTGTTTTGTACATCAGAATCAAAGTTGAAGACATGGGGGTTACATGAAATTGATTGGTGATAGATTAGGGAGGCCGAGAACAAGAACGCAAACTGGGGAATTCTGTGGGACTGATTTAAAGTAAAAATGTATATACTATATATACTGAAATTTCTTTTACGTGGGCAGGAATAAGATAGGTAACAATGACCATGATAGTAACAACAGTGTGGGTGGTTGGCTTCTGCTCTGCTGATATGCTTGCTCTGAGGACTGCAGGAAAAAATTACCCTTACATTTCAAATTTCAAAGATGTGCTATCGTTAGATAGGATAGACAGGCATCAGTGCAGGAAAAGCAAAGAGGAAACAGAGGGGGTTTTATCTCACCCACTGACGAAGGGGGTAAGCGATCACTGGGTTACCCTGTGGCTGGGACGTTGGTCCATAATTTAAAGGGAACTCATGGGGTCCATTGCAGGGGCAGTGGAGGAGTCCATGGGAAAGCAGGGCCCACCGACTTTAGCGAGTCTATATGGGTAGGTGTGATCCGCCAAGTAGTGTCGGGTGGTCTCTGCCAACACGCCATGGCCAGTGAATAACTTGGTTGCATCGTGGAGGGAAAAAAAGCTGTCTGCCTATGTTGTCAGGAAATGTTACTCAGGTTACCTGTTCTTTCCTGTGTGTTGCGGGTGTGCAGAGTGTTGGAGTGCTGTTGAGTTTGTGAGGGAGAGATTTAGTAGTGCAAATCCAAGGTAGATAGAGTCAGCGTTCATCCTTTCTACGACTGAACACAGAGGGCAGGAGGGTTTAGCATGTTGGAAGGAAGGGTGCCCCCCAGACTGGGTCCCTGAGGCTCTGAAGAGAAGAGGAGCCCCGCAATGGGTGGTCTGACAGGGTAGCAGTGACGTGATGTGCAAATATGTCCTGAGAGGGCAGGACATAGAGTTGCAGTGACCCAGCATGGTGGAAGCTTTCTACAATGCAGAGAATTCAATTACTGCTGTGTCTAGCGAGTTGGGTTTCTGGTAGAGGGAGGAGGACAAAGCTGCCCATGGGGAAGCTGAGGCCATTCGAGCAGGGGGCTGGGGTGTATCAAGGAAGGGAGAGGGTTAGGGTCATGGAGCAGTGAAGGGGTCATTGGGTCACAGCTCACCTGATGCTGTCTCATAGCTTTCCTCTGAGTGTATTCTTGTGGGTACATGGTTGTGAAGAGGTCAAAATGAAGGTGATGCTGTTCACGATGGGTCTCCTTTGCCTTGGAGACTCATTGTCGTGGGTGCCAGGAGGAGAGAGTGGAGTAAAGGGAGGTGAAGGTTGTTTCAGGTAAGTAAGAGTGAAGGAGAGAGAATATGGATTGGAGACAGAGCTGAGGGTTTCTTAAGGCAGACTTTCTGCAATGGGTATTGGCTCTTTGATATGTTAGAAAGAAGTGTTCAGAGAAGAGCCTGCTGGTGCATTTTCTGTGCAAGAAAATTTATTTCATGTCTCATTGTCATTGTGATGGAAGAAATAGTATTTCTCCCCTCAGTGAACTTTGATTGTAGAAATGGTATCCTTCAGTGGCAAAGATAGGTTACTTTTGTAATAAAAAACGTGCCCTGGATTAGGATGAGAAGGCTGTGAGGGGAGAGAAACCTCATGCCATTTACTTTCTGTGATTTTTCCATTCTGTGTTCCGAGGTTTTCTGTCAGTGTTGGTCTGTGTTTGGTTGGAGCCCACTGGGTGGATGCTTTCCGCTGGCTCCCTGTTTGTGAGGGCACACACTGTGCACATGAAGACAGATTTGTCGTGTTGCAGGAGGTGCCTGTTGGTTTTCTTAGAACCGGTTCTTAGTCTAAGTTGAGGTAAATAGCTCTGTGGGAATGAGGATGAGAGTGTATTTGGCTCTGAAAAAACTTTACATGTAAATGGGGGCTTTTACCTTTCCTTATGGAGCTATGGAGTCTTCAGGGAGGTCGTTCACTTTCACTTGGGGGGAATGGTGCCCTTTCGGTGAGTCTTCAGTGGTCAACCTATGGGGATGCATTCCCGCCAGTCCGACTGGGGCCCACGGTGCGGAAACTTTGCGGTGAGTCCGGGCGGTGTCCAGGGCGTCCCTGTGGGGAGACAGAAGCGAGGAAGGGTTTAGGTTGGGGGAGGTCCTTGTGGAGTCTGTGGGGGCCGCCGTGGCCAAGTGGGGGAGTCGCAGAAAAGGGGGCTCGGAGATGGGGTCAGGGGGGAGTCCGGAACGCGGTGCCTGTACCCGCTGCTGCCCTGGGAGCAAGTCCTGTGGGAAGGGAGAGGGTGCGGAGGGGGAGGTGGGGAGGGAGGAGAGGAGAGGTGCAGCTCAGTCTGTGAGTGTTCCCTGGAGTGGAGTGATAGATACGTGAATTCCAAACTGCCCTCTTGATGTTCCGCTTATCTGTCAGACCTCACCCTTACTGGACTATTGACCCTGAGACAGAGGAATTCCAAAAAGCTGAAACCCGCCCCAAGGAGGGGCTCCGGACACACCAGGACTTTTGATTCAACACCCACATGCTCGAAGCCCCCCAAGGAGGAGCATTCCGGACATACCAGGACTTTTGCCTCAGTATCCCCTCAGGCTCTCCCAAACACTACATAACTCACCCCTAGTCTGTAACCGGTGCTCTTCTCCCCCAGGAGAAGTGCCCAGCAGGGTTCCTTTCTTCCTTTCAATAAAGCCTGTTACTCTGGTCTTTCGGACTCCCATGGATTCCAACATTTGGTGCCGAAACCCGGGACAGGGTACTAACTGCCTGGACGATCCCTCTTTGCCGTCCAAACTTACAACCAGGGAAGCAATGGGCAGTGGCAGCTCATCCCGGGCTTACTCCCTGATTCTGTTTGGATGTGTAATTGTGGGTTGATTGGCCGGCAGTCTAACCCTGTCCTGAACCCCTGCTGGACCAGAAAGGTAAGGAGTTTCTCCCTTCCCCTTCCCCGGTTGGCCTCTAAATTTCTCTCTAAAAATACCCCTTTCTGGTCGGACGGTTTTCTCTGATATGCCTCACGTTTTGAGGGGTTTGACTTTCAGTCTCAGTGGACTGCACAGAAGACTAGGCGCCTAGCCAAACCTCTCCACTCTCTCGGACTTCTCGTCCTCGGAGCTCCCTGACAGGTGGTGACGACCTCTATCAGGGACGACTCCCCCACACGGAGATTCTCTCCTCTTGAGACAGTGACAAAAGGCGGGGACGCCCCCTCTTGCTCACCTGTCTCCACTTTGGGCTCTTCAGAGTCTAAGCCTTCCGACCAGACCCCTCTAGGATGTCTCATAAAAATCCTCGCCAAATTCGGTCTCTCAGACCTCAAACCAAAGAAATTAATCTTCTTCTCTAACACGGCATGGCCTCAGTACAGACTAGACAATGACTCCCATTGGCCTGAAAACAGGACATTCGATTATAATATCCTAAGAGATCTTGACAATTTCTGCCACCAGGACGGGGAGGGCATTAGAAATTCCTACGTGCAGGCTTTCTTCTCCTTTCTCTCCTGTCCTTAATTTCTGTACCTTCTGTTCCACACGCAGGCCGTTTTTGGCCAAAGAAACCTCACCTAAAACCTCTGCTCCTAATCTTTCCTTCTCTGCGGACTCTCAAACTCTCTCCTTCTCCTGCCTGACCCCCGGGGCACCCCTCTCTCGGGACCCCTCTCTAGTCTCTCAGCAAATCTTTTGCTGGAGTCTCTTCCCTCCAGAAAGCCTCTTCCCTTCACTAAATCCTGTTTTCTCATTTCATCAGTCTCTCTTTCTCCTCCCCTGCTGGCCAGGGGCCTCTCCCTTCTCCACTGTGTTCTTCGTCCTCTCCCCCCTCCAAAGAAGCAAGCTTTGGCTCTGGCTGTGGTGCCTGTCTCATCTCTGACCTCTCTTCCCTCCTTACAAACTGCAGTTCTGTCTCCTCTCCGACCCCTCCTCCTTCCTTACAAACTGTGACTGTGCCTCTTTCCTCCTTACCCTCTCCTCTCTCCTCAGAGCTCTAAATCCTTTTGACTCCTCTGACCATGTGGCGCCACACCAATACTTTAACCTCCTTCTCTCCTCCTGCAGATTCTGACTCTCCTTCTTTCCATCCAGCTGCTCACACTGTCCATCTGTCTGCTTTCTCTCTTCCTCCCTCTTTGCTGGCAACTCTCTGCCATCTCGAAAAACTTAAAAAACAGAATTGTATATTAAGCTATGTGAGTAAGTAATCTGTCTTGTCTCATTGTTTGTCAGAAAATATTTCTAATGAATTGAAACAAGTAAAGCGCGCTCATTTAAATTTCTTAATTCATAATATGTGAAGTCTTTGTTTAATGTGTAACTGTGTCTGTTTCTAAGGCCTTAAACCAGTAATTACCCACCTCATAAACCAGGTTTTCTCATCCCCATGGAATCTCCCTGCAATACCCCCATCTTTCCTGTTCAAAAACCTTCAGGAGCTTATCACCTCATACAAGCCTTACACCTAATCAATGAGGCAGTAATTCCCCTCCATCCAGTGGTCCCTAATCTCTACAAGTTACTGTCACACATTTTCTCAAACACCACTCACTTCAGGGTTCTAGCCCTCAAGAATGCCTTCTTTACCATTCCTCTACACCCTGACTCTTACTTTCTGTTTGCCTTTACCCAGACACTAATGCAGCCCAGCAGTTTACCTGGACTATTTTACCCCAGGGGATCAGAAACAGCCCACACCTGTTTAGGCAGGCACTAGCTCAGGATTTAGCAGCATGCAATCTCAAAACTAGTACTCTCTTACAATATGTAGATAACCTACTCCTCTGCAGCCCCTCCCTGCCTGCCTCAAGGAGACTCACCACCACCCTTCTTAACTTCCTCACTATGAAGTGTTATCCTGTCTTCTCTGCTAAGGCTCAACTTTATTCTCAGTCCCTAGTCTATCTAGGCATTACTTTAATCCCCACCACCTGAAGTCTCACCCTAGATCAAACTCAGACCCTCCACAGTCTCCAACCACCTACCACAACAGATCAAATCATTTTCTTTCCTCAGTCTAATAGGCTTCTTTAAACACTGAATTCCCAATTTTGCTCTTAGTCAAGCCCCTCAGTGAGATCTTCTGAGCATGGCTTTTAAGGTCTATAATGACCAAGGAAGTAACAGAAAAGGCAAATAAGGCCCAAAAGAAGTCAGGAAATACCAACTTTTGGCTCCAGCGCCCTAAGGGGTTTCACAGCATTCTATCAAGGCCCTGCTCCAGAGTGGAAAGAAAGGTCATTGAACTGAAGCCTGCCAGGCTCCCGGCCCCACCGGGTGACCCACCTGTGCTGTGGAAAGAGGGACATGAGAAGGTAAGCTGCCCCCTTTCTCCATGGAGGGAGGGTTCAGTCTCTTCTAGCCCTGCTCCAGCTACCTGTGACCTGACCTTGCCCAGCATGCTGGGAATTGCCACTGAAGGCCCAAGGACATCGTTCACGAGCCTAAGGTATTTCTTCCAAGTAGCAGGTAAGCTAATCTCATTTCTTGTAAACACAAGGGCCATCTACTATGCCTTGCATCTATTTATCCCTCAAAGATCTCTACTGTGGGTATTGACAGTCTGATTTTATTGCTTTATTTAATGTTTAGTATCTCCTTTGTTCCTCCTATCTCAATGCCCCATGCCTATTATAGGCTGGGACCTGCTGGTAATTCCAGCTAGAAGCAGTGGTCACTAGGACTTAAACTCTAACTGCAAAGTGTAGAAATGTAATACCCTTTCCCTAAGTACTTGCAGGTTTTATAGGTCACTCAGCAAACTGTTCAAACACTGTCCAAGAGGCACTTCCAGCATTACATCATCCAAGGACTGACTTTCACATGGACAGGTCCACACACCGTAATCCTGACAACTCACACCCAGTGCACCTTTCAGCCTACCTCACCAAATCAGGAACTCTCTACTCATGTGGGACCAACACCTATCTGCATCTCCATACTAATTAGACAAAAACCTGTACCCTAATCTATCTCACCCTAAATATCAACCTAATCCCACCCCATGAGCCTCTTCCAGTTCCTAATACACTATCCATCAATGTAAGGACCAAACAAGCTATACAGGTAATTTCTCTTCTTATTGCTTTAAGAAATCTCTACAAAAGTAGATCTAGGGACAAGGGGACTAGCCACACTGCCCTGTCTTATTCCTATTTACTCTCTCTCTCTCTCTCTCTCTCTCTCTCTCTCTCTCTGAAGCCCAGCGAATTCATAAACATGGAATCAGTGGTTTCACACAAACTGGGCATCTTACTATTGCCTTTCATTAGTTCACTCACTCTCCTATTTACTTTTCTAACTTTTAGACCCTGCCTCTTATGTTTGTTTTCTAGTTTTTTACAGAACCGCATGCAGACCTTCACCAATCAGACAACTGGAAAAATCTACCTAACCCTACATATCAACCCTGAAACCTGCCCTCATGAAACAGAAAAATCTGAAACCCTATATCAGCAAACCTCCTATATTCTATCTTTCAACCTCTACAGGTCCCCTAACCCTAAAGCTCTCCCATATTCCTGAAGAACTAGGAGAATAAATAGCATTCACCTCTTAATGCGTTTCAGTCTTTTTACCCTTCTCATAGTAAGGGGACAAGATCACTGGGTCTTCTTTGGAGCCTACAAACGGACATGAAACATTTCTTTTAACTCAAGCTAACTGCTCTCTCCAGGTCTGCCAGGAAAAAATATCTCTAACTTTACCATGGAAGAACTTTCACACACACACACCCCTATACAACCCTCCTTATCTCTGCATTGCTAATCTCCAAATACTTGCCTCTTTCTTTATTAAGTTTCTACAGGCCAGGATGAGAGAAATCTCTAGGATTACCTACAATCAAATGCTCCTACACTCCTATTCCCCAGTACCCCAAGGAGAACTTCATGAGGGAAATATCAAATAGGTAGGGATGACAGCAGGAAGAAGCCGCCCCTCAGCCCGAGAAGTTCCCTCCTGAATGTTCTCCAAACTCCCCCTTCCTTTTCAACCACACATATTCAATCCTTCTAAAAACTTACACCAACAGGTTCCCTGTCTCCTAAAATCTCCACATGTCCTCCCATTCAAGAGGAACCAGACCAGCACGTCTCATGAGACTCATCCAGGAGACCAAGGATCATCACCATGTCACTCTGTCCACTCGGCACTAGCAGCAAGCAACTAACAATTATTACCTCGCAAAATTTTTTTACTTCCTCACTCAGGTTTTCAGAGACATCACCTGGTTCAGACCTCACAGCATGGAAATTGATGACCTCCTTAACTGGATGAGGGACTTGGCTTGACAAGGTTCCCTTCTCGAGTTCTCTCCAGAAGAAGCAATAATTTTCCAATTTTTTCTCCTCTTTCTCCTCATTACCGCTTACCATATATTATAAAATTAATAACTGCCTTTCTTTTATATGTAACCACAGAGTCGAGAAATGATAGATACATGAATTCCAAACTGCCCTCTTGATGTTCCGCTTATCTGTCAGACCTCACCCTTACTGGACTATTGACCCTGAGACAGAGGAATTCCAAAAAGCTGAAACCCGCCCCAAGGAGGGGCTCCAGACACTCCAGGACTTTTGATTCAACACCCACATGCTCGAAGCCCCCCAAGGAGGAGCATTCCGGACATACCAGGAGAAGTGCCCGGCAGGGTTCCTTTCTTCCTTTCAATAAAGCCTGTGACTCTGGTCTTTCGGACTCCCATGGATTCCAACAGGGAGCAGCTGTGAGGAGGATTCTTAAGAGGTCAGGGGGTGGCTCTTAGGCTGGAGTCTCATAGAATATTGAAATGAGGTAGCCCTAGGGAGGCTGTTCTCAGCTGCTTGTTTTGCAGGATTATAAAATGGCATCTCTGATGCTGTCTGTGGGGATAGGGAATTGTGTATTTCGGTGTCCACTCTGGGTTTTTTCCTATTTACCTATTTTCAAAAGTTTCCCCAAAGTTTTCCCCAGTGTGCATGTCAAGAGAGGATCCTTAGTTTGATGCCCTGTGGCTATATCCCCATAGTGAGTCTTAGGGGATTTGAGGACATATTTGCTGTGCAGTGGTGCCTCCATGTCTGATGGTGTGATGACAACGTGATTCCTGGGTCACTGGTCATTGCAGTTGGTCTCCTTGTAAATGTCACATAGAAAGGAGAACTTAAGAAGGCTGCAACTAAGGTCTAGGATGGATCCTGGGAGCCAAGGTGAGGGTAGGCCATTGTGATTCAGAACTTGAGAGTGAGAGATTGTCTTCCAGGCAGGCTATTTCATGTCCTGGGAATGGAGGAGGAAGCAAGGTGGAGATTGTAAGGAGCTGGGAGAGAGCAGGTGTTGAAGTGGAGTCCAGAGCAGTGAGGATTGCTGGAGTGAATGATTCATGAGCTTGGGACTCTCAGAAGGATTTTCTTAGGTGCTTTCTATTGCATTCCCACAGTGACAACAGAGCTCAGTTATGGGGAGGATAGCTAATTTATTTAGGAAATTGTATGTCTGGGGCCTGGCTGCCTACTTCTATTGACAGATTTTGAAGGTCGGCATCTCATGAACTAGAGACTATTTGCTGTCGACACCATTTTTGTGTGCACAGCGGAGCTTTGCTGGCACCTGCCTCTGATAATTTATCTCTTTTAGGATGGTCTCTGTTCAAGTGACCATGGTTGGCATTAGGCAAGTTTATGCTTTCTGAAGGTTTGGGTTTCGGTAGCACAGAGAAGTAATGTATTTAGGTTTGATATCTCTGTTGCCATGTGTGTGCTTTTTAAGAGACTATTGTGAGGCAAGTTGTATTTGAGAACACAACAGTACAGCGCTTTGTGCCCATTTTGGGGGCCTTCACTGGTTTCTGTCACTGTGTCTGCACCTGGTGTCTGTCCCCCACCCCCACCCTGTTTTTGATCATAGGGTTTGATGCTACAGTGCACATGGAGTGTGGTGATGCAAGACTTTCTGTGATTTGAATATTTATTTTGAATCTTGAAGATGCAGTCAGAGCCCATTCTGTGTAGTGAATAAATACACCATCAAAACAGGCTCCATGTTTGGATGAATCCTGTTCTCTCCAGTCAGAATCAGCCCCATTGAGTGTCTGACTGTGGGGTTTTCCTAATTTGTGGAGACTGGATTCTGTTGGACAGGAGCGTGTGGGCCTTTGCACCTGTGAACCATCCTGAGGCGATGCTGAAAGCAGGGAGGATCCAGACAGGTGTGTGTGCCTCGAGGACACTTGAAGAGTTCAGTGCTTTCACCTATGTACTGGTATTTTAAGCTTGTTGCTCTGGGTGGAATGTAGGTGGAAGACTTTATGAGTAAAAATAGGAATTTATCAAAGTATTCAGTTGTTTGGTGGTTTGCATAGACTTTTGAAGTGAATGCAGAGTGGTTGACTGAGAGGGACTAGGCTGACATTGCAGCTATTCAAACTGCGTGGACCCTGAGCCAGCATGTGTGCTTCCAACACCGTGTGGTGGAACCTTGAAGAAGACATTTCAGGGTAGAACAGGTGTCTCCTAGTTTGTTTCTCTTGCTCTTTTTTCACAGTTTTCTATTCCAGTGGTGAGCTTGGGAGGGAAGGAGAAGTTGTAGGCCCTCTAAGATGTGTAGGGTTAGCCATACAGGCTGTTAGGCCAAGGAATGAAAAATTCCTTCATGTCATTCCTTATGTTTTTATTTGGTGAGTCAATTAGGGGAAAGAAGGACATGGACTGTATAGGTGAAGAGTTCAGGGATTTTTCAAGTACACATGGGGTACATTGATATTGTAGAGATCACAGTGCTCATGGTGAGGGTCTCTGTGATTCTAGAGTGAGGGTATGTTTTCCTTGGTCTAGGACTGTCCATCTTTACATGTCATTATTCCTGAGGAGGCTTCACCAGCTGTTCCTGTTTTTACCATGTAATGTAAGCCTGGCCATTGTGAAGTAGGTTGTCATGCTTCTTTGATGTTGAGTGTAGGCCCCATTTCCTGCTGTTGAAATGGACAGGAGAATGTGTAGTGGTTGAGTACAGTTGGGTGAAGATATGGGCATTCTATTGACTGTGTGACATTGAAGAACAATCAAGTGTTCTCAGGAAAGAGGAGGAAATGAGGTGTCTTGAGAAAGGAAGTTGGTGTTGTGAGTCCTTTCATGCCTAAGTTAAAATTTTGTTGTGACTTTCTTGGAATTTAGAGAGAGATGTAGGAATTGGTTGTGTGGTGTTTCACAAGTCTGCTGAAATTCGTCCCAGAGGATGTAGCTCATGGAGGCGATCTTAAGGAGTGGGTCCCCTGGATCTGGATTTGAAGTTTGGAGGAGGAATGCTTTAGTCAATAAGGTGTGCAATGGAAATGGTGTGATGGAAAGTTGTATGCTGGGAAAGGTGTTACAGAGCCCTATGTGAGGTTTGAGAAGAGGCTGTAATTTTTTTGATGTCTCTGGTTTGTCATTGTGTCACATACTGTCTGAAGAGACTGGGCTTATCTGATATCATCCAGTTATTCTAGTGTGACATCAGCCCAGAAAAGGAGTCCTCATTGTTTTCAGGGTAGTCCAGACCTTGTTTTCCAGGTCTCAGCATGTGAGGTGTGTGCTGTAGGGGGAGGTATTGTTTCCCATCAAGAGTGTGTGATGATGCCTCCTTTGTATTCTAATGGACTCCTTTTCAGCTGTTCTTCACTCAGGTGGTGCTGTAATTCAGAGATCATTGTTTGCATTGTATTCAGTGATAATCATCCATTATTCCTGTCTCCTCCCTTAATGTTAGCCTTATGATCACCCCAAAAGGTCAGGGTGGAGTGTTGACTATTTCTTGGGGGAAAGTCAGGATTGATAGAGAAACATAGACTTTGACGTTTCCATGATTCCTACCATAGGACGTGATGTGGTAATGTTGTCATGTGGTGTCACTGTGGTTCTGTGCAGTTATTATTAGAAATGTAGGTGTCATGGGTGTGTGTGGGCCATTATGAGAGGTGCTTGGCAAAGCTCTCCTGTCCCAGGAGGAAGTCCTCATGTTTGTCACAGATTTAAGATTTCTCATCATCATTTCAAAGAGTAGAAGGAAGGGATCCATAAAGAAGTGTCATTTTATTGTCATACTGACTTGTTAAATCTAGTCGTTCCGTCAGTACTTGCTTTTTCCCTGTGCCAATAATTGGTGACTTTGGCCATCTTCAGAACATTGTTTGTCTTAGACAGCTGGCTGTAGAATGTGTTAGTTTTTTTTGAGTGAATTCACTGTTCATGGCAGTGAGTATTCTATGCGTGCTCAGTGAGAGGGAGATTTTTACCGAGGAGTGCTGGTTATGTATAAACGTTCCTTAGAAAAGGAGTGTCTGGATGCAGAAAATGGTGAGGTCAGTTAGGTTTTTAGTGTGCAGTGTGGAGAGAGGTGCTGTGGCTGTTATGCAGATATCTGTCCACTTTCCTTCCCATTAGAGTGTTAGTGAGCAAGGGGGCTGAACAGATTTCCCCATGAGGAAGGTTTGCTGGACACTGATGTTCACATTTTTACAAAAGTTTAATAAAGCAAGTTAGCCTCTGAGCAGGATTTTTTAGGCTGAACAGCATTGACGTCCCTGCCACCCTCTTGTGGACACGTTGGGAAGAGCAGCATTTGATAGGGTTTGTCGGCTTCTCCTTTGGAAGGAATTCTGAAACTTTCAACGGAAGCTTTTGTCAGTGAGGAGAGAGGATGGCTTCAAACTTTGCGGAGCGTTTCTGTCTGTAGATGTGTCTTTCCTATGGCATTTCAGAGTTTCTTTTGTGCATTGCCTTGTCATAGATTCCTCAGTGTTGCTTTGATTCCTGTGGGTTGCTGTGTTGTGTTCCGTTTTGTTTATAACTGGATCAGCAAGAACATGAGGTTGGAGAGGTGGCTGTTACTCTAGTAGGTAAGAAAGGCAGCAGACATTTTTTTAAGAACAGAGACACAGAGAGGGACAGATAGGGACAGACAGACAGGAAGGGAGAGAGATGAGAAACATCAATTCCTTGTTGTGGCTCCTTAGTTGATCATTGATTGCTTTCTCATATGTACCTTGACTGGGGGGCTAAAGCAGACCGAATGATACCTTGCTTGAGCCAGTGACCTTGGGGTCAAGCTGGTGATCCTTGCTCAAACCAGATGGGCCTGTGCTCAAGCTGGCGACCTCAGGGTCTCGAACCTCGGTCCTCCACATCCCAATCTGACACTCTATTCTCTGCGCCACTACCAGATCAGGCGACAGCAGACATTTTTTAACAAAGAATTGTTACCTTGCTTGTGTGTTATTCTGTCTGTTAGGTGGGTTGTTCCTGAGGTTTCTTGGCGTTGGTCATGAGATGAGGAATAATATGTATTGATGTCATTATGAGTACGTAATTATACTTGATGCTATCATGTGTGTGAGGTTTCAGTACTTACTGGGATATCCAACTGGCTGGTGACAGTGCTCTGTGTTCTTCCCGTGGATGCTTCCTGCCTGTAGTTCTACTATGTCCCTTCGTGAGCTTATGGGAGGTTTGGAATTGCATATATTAACTTTTTCTTTCATTGTATGTGTATTGATTGGTTTTATGGATACATGTTTCCGGTGTCTACCAATGTTTCCAGTTATGGGTTTCTAGTATAGTCTATAAGGAGTTCACATGGGTGGATATTGTCATGCGTGATCACTATGGTTTTCCCATGGGGTGATCATTTGGTGTGTCATGGTATGTCGGGAGCCGATCAACGACTGCTGGCTGACAAGGTCACAGCAGGAGAAGACCCACAACTGCTGGCTGACAAGGTCACAGCAGAAGAAGATCAAAAACTGCTGATTGACAAAGTCACAGCAGAGAAGACCAATGGCTGCGGGGTGACAAAGTCACTGCAGTGAAGACCAATGGCTGTGGGGTGACAAAGTCACCGCAAAAGGAAAGGCACGATACTTCCCCCTTTGATTTTTTGAATTAATCTGGCCTTATATCCCCCCTTTTTCTGGGTGTGTGCTATTATTTGTGGCACAGGGATAATAGTACCGTACTTTCCCTGTAGATTTGTAGTAATTTCTTTGGAAATGAGACAGAAGGTGTAAGTTCCACAGAAAAGCCTGTAAGCCCCTTGAACTGGGCTCATAGATATAAGAGGCTGGTTATGATATCCCTCGTAAAGGGTTAAGTTTGTAGGAGAATTTCTTCTTATTAATCATGTTAAAAAGAATATAGCTAGAACTTAGCTAGTGTATGAATATAGTAAATAAATAAAGTTTGACTAGACAATAGAATTTTAGGTAAGGTGTTATGGAATGGCCCGTTGCGTGGCCTGGGATGGGAATGCAGTCAGCAAGAAAAGAATGTTTTGCTAAGAGAATTGTTTTATGACTGAAGGCAGTTGCTGGGCTTTCTCAGTGAGACATTCTCATGAGATTTATATACTTTCCCAAGGTTTTTCGTTCAGATAATAAAGAGGAATATGGAAGAATCCATAGAAGCAATAGCAATTAATGCCTTCTGATATTATGTTGCTACTAGCTATCTTGCAGGTGCACTCTATATATCTTTAAGCAAAAGTTACTCTTGATGTTATGACAATTTCTTAATAAGCAAGCCTTTTGTTATCTTGTGAGAAAAGTTAGGACACTGCATAAACTCAAGGCCATTTGCCTGAGCAAGCGGTGGTCATTTGCTAGTCCTTAATGATTTTGTCTGTTAATCTCTCTCTGCCCCCTTGACTCACAACAACAATAAAGTTGAGTTATTAGTTAGTACTAATCCTTTAAAAGCTTTTACCGATGTTATCGCTATTCAAGTTATTTTTTAATTGTACTTTGAATGATTTGCCACCTGATTTGTAGTTTATAGATATAAATTAACTGTTATCTGGAAACATGTAAACATAGTGAAACAGAAGCAATGATTAATACCATGTAATTGTAACTTGGTGTGTGTGTATAAAATAGGAGCTGTACTAGCATTTGGTAGAGATGCCTGGCAGTAAATGCTAACAAGAGAATAAAGAGAAAGAAAAGAATTCGGCTCTCTCACTCGATTTCGCCGACGCCGTCTCTTCCTGTGGGACCCCTGGATCCCCCCCGGGGCAGGACCCCGGCAATGGTAGGATTTATTTTCATCTTTGGAGCTATAATGAAATATCTGTGGTTGATATTTTTTTTTGTTCTTTAAATTTCATACCTTCCTTACTTCCCAGGGTGGTCTGAATTGTATGGCTTTCCAGTGGCATGTGCTTCTGCTTAGCTTTAATGGGTTTTGTCTACTGGTTTGAATGTTTTGAAGAGATTTTTAGTAATTTTTCTGGTTAACGTGATGAAAATGAGCTCCTCTAGCTGTTATAGATGTTGGTGAAGTCTGGATTCACAGACCGTTGAAGGAATGGAGAGGTTTTTAAAATAGCCTGGCTTTGTGTGTTTTTCTGTAGGAATATGGTACAGTGACACTTTTTTTTTTTTTATTGCTGAGAGTTCAGGGCATGGTGTATATGTTGCTTTTTCTCCGGTTCCTATAGCTTACTGGTTTTGAGGGAAATTTATATTTCTATTGTTGACTGAAAAGAAAAAAATAGTTCTGCTTAAATAAATTAAAAATAACTGTGGATAGTAACTGAGGCTGAGAAGGTTGGGGAAGTAAGGTGGATCCAGGTTGCTATAAATGTGATGTTTTAGCCCAGGACAGCTCATGCTGTGTAGTTCTGTCTGAGGGAAGATATTTCTGTCAGCAAAAGGAATGGCTTTTATGGGAGCCTGTCTCTTATGTTTGGCATCTACTATTATGTATCTCAAGAGTCACCTCTGGAGTGTGAGGAAGTAAGACATCTCAGACCTTATTGTCATTGTAATGTGAATCATTTACTGTTAACTATCTTTTTTCTGCCTAGGTAAAGAAGTTTCAGTGAAGATATCATCCGTGATCGGAGCCCCCCACCCTGTGTGAGACATTGGGCGTGAGGGCTTGGGGTCGGGGCCTGGTGTCAGCATTGGGCATCTCAAGTCCGGCTCTGGCCGCAGTTTGATGCAGGGCCCTTGGGCTGCTATGTACTCTGTTGGAATACATCTAGGGTCCTGCCTCAGATGGCAGTTCGTGCCCTGGGTGTGGCATCTGCCTCCCAGCACCAGGCCTCTGCGGTCCAATACTGCATGTATTGGGGATGCATCAAGGATGTGTAGGGTCAAGGAATGCATTCCAGGGTTGTAGTCAAAGGGTAGGTCTAGGGCAGGGGTCGGGAACCTTTTTGGCTGAGAGAACCATGAATGCCACATATTTTTAAATGTAATTTTGTGAGAGCCATACAACCACCCGTGTACTTTACGCATGATCCAATAAAAATTTGGTGTTGTCCCAGAGGACAGCTGTGATTGGCTCTAGCCACCCGCAACCATGAAAATGAGTGGTAGGAAATGAATGGATTGTAATACATGAGAATGTTTTATATATTTAACCATATTATCATTTTTATTAAACATTTGTCTGCAAGCCAGATGCAGCCATCAAAAGAGCCACATCTGCCTGACCTGCGGTGGCACAGTGGATAAAGCCTCGACCTGGAAATGCTGAGGTTGCCAGTTCAAAACCCTGGGCTTGCCTGTTCAAGGCACATATGGGAGTTGATGCTTCCAGCTCCTCCTCCCTTCTCTCTCTGTCTCTCCCTCCCTGCTCTCTCTCTCTGTCTCTCCCTCTCCTCTCTAAAAAGAAAAAATAATTTAAAAAAAAAAAAAAGAACCACATCTGGCTCGTGAGCCATAGGTTCCCGACCCCTGGTCTAGGGTTTGTGGCTCCTGGGATAGGGTTACGGTGTTAGGTGTTACTGGAGAGGTATTAGACTTAGAGGCAGATGAGAGGTTTTCCCCTGGAGGGGAGGGGTGAGCGTGAGTGGGTGGGACTGAGGCCAGGGAGGCCAAGGCAGGGCGTTCCCATCTTTTTCCTGCTTCAGAATTCTCTCTGAATGAGAACTTGGTCAGTGTCACAGCACATACCCCCATAGCTGCCTTTGGAATAGACAAAGGACAGAGTTAGTAAAGAGCGGGGTTAGATATTGGTCCAATCACTGAGCCTCAAAGTGAGGAGTTTCCTCTGTCTGTCCTGCCGCATTTGCACAGGAAGAGCCACTCCTGGAAAGGAAGGCATTCCAGGCTGGGGCATCTGAATAGGTTGGATGCCTGTCTGGCTGCAAAGGGATCAGGCGGATGGAGCTGCAGAGTCTTCTGCTGTGGTCAATGTAACACTGCGGAGTCTCATTCCCTTTCTATGGTGAGTGTCTTTGTCATGGGATTGTCTGGAAAAGTAAGACTGATGTACGTGGGTGGGCCCGACTCATGCCGGTAAAATGATGTGATTCCCGGGACAGTGCATCCAGACAGATAAGACTTGGGGTGTTATGAAACTAATGCTCCCCCATGGAACTCTACCTGCATGTTTACCCCCTGCCCCCATGTTTGGAACAGAAGGAGCATTCCTGGGTCTCTGGAAGGGGGTGTCTTCTGGGAATGTTAGCTGCTCTTGCAAGTGTTTTTACTGAGGAAGGTATGGTCTCTCAGACGTGTGGGGGTGAGACTTTCATCTTCATTCCTTTCGTGTTGTCTCTGTGTGGACTCGGCTCACAGTCTGTGGTGTTATTTCGATGTGCGTTCTGTTACTGCTCATTGTGGAGAATTCCCACGTTACTATATTCCCGATGCATATATTCTGTGTACTGGGAACTAAGATGACGTTTAGGATTGTTATCCTTTGAGGTGCGTGCTGGCCCTTTCATTTTCTGGGTGAGTAGATGTCCTTGAGAATCACTTCGAAGTGCGGCTCCACGCTGCCCTCCAGTGGACATGTGTGGGAATCACATGGAAGCCTGCTTCCTGAGAGGGATCCATTGCCTTTGGTGTATTTGTATTGATTTCAGTCTCGTCTTAAAGTTTTTTGGTATCATTGATGACAGCTGTCTAGTGTCTGTGGGTGGGATGCCCCAGAGCGGAGGTCAGAGGAAGAGTTCTCTGGCATGAGTTGAGAATGCAGAAAGTAGGGACATGGGAAGAAAAAGGTTGTGACAGACCGGATCCCAAGAGGTAAGATGTCGCTGTCACGTGAGGGGTTTTGTCTTTCACAGTCCAATATTCACTGTGCTCTCTGTTACTATCCACAGATTTCATGGAGTTCTGTGTGTATTGAATAGGGATGAAGACATTGTAAGTTTGCTTAATCTTATTCTGTCCACTTATTAGGGCGCCTTCTTCCAGAGTTTGAGTGATGGGTCCTTTCTGTTGATGTTCTGTTAGCCTTTCTTTAAGTGTTGTGATGCTTGGTGGCAGGGCTTCTTTAGTGGTGCATTTGGGGAGCCCTGTTCATACTGTCTTCTGTTTTTCATCTGGTTTCCTGATTCCTTGATTCACTATGGTGGAGAGAAAGAGTGAAACCCATCTTCCTGAATGGTTCTGGACACTTGATTCACAGCTCGATTTAGCTTCATGGCTACTGTGCTCTGGATTTGAATCGCTTTCGCCCTCCTGTGGACATCTTTAATTACTGCATGTTATTGTCATTCATCAGGTCCCTTGGTAGACTGGCTACTGCACTGTGGGCATGCGGCAGGCAGTCTTCCTGGGAACTTTCCTTAGAGCACCTAATTACATTCCACTTACATTTTTCGGATCACATTGTGTGAAAATGAGAAATACCGTTTCTGGTATTTCGATCTTCATAGGTCCCTTGCACAGTGTTTGTAGTCTGGCGTGGACTGAGAACGGTTTCCAAGTGAGAAGTCCCAATCCAACTGTGAGCCTGGGTTCTGCTGTCAGACCTGACAAGGTACTGATCAAAAGCATTGCTTGCTGTCTCATTGCAGAGATCAGAAGACTTGCCTTTGTCATATGGACAGCTGTGACAGTGCTGCCTCCTTGCTGTTCTGTACCTGTGAGATCATCTTCTAGCACAGGTAAGACAAGTTTTATTTACTTCCCCAAGACATTCCTGTGCAGGGTTGTGATCAGTTGGGATTGGGAGGCTTTGCATGTCACACCTTTAAAGTGTGTCTTCACCTTGGCTTTACAAAATGATTCCAAAGGTAGGGTATAGGGTCATCAGTTTCTGCCTTTGTTACTTTGCTTGCTATTCAGCATTAAAATAAGAGTGCATGTACTATTACATTGTGGTTCAATTCCCACATTACCCATCTGGTGGTCTTAAATGCTTCGATTTCCAACTTCTTGAGAATGCTGTCTTGGCTGCAGAGGTGGGTTCTTTTTGTAGAGTCTTTGCTTTGCAGTTATTTATGTTCTTAGAATATGTGTGTGTAAGGTTGGTGGATGGAGGGATGATCACGTGGGGAACTCAGACCCACGAGCTTTGGCTGGGACTGCCCACAATCAAGCCCGCCAAAGGAAGCTTCCCAGGAACCATTTGGAAAGAAGCCATCATCTGCCAGCCAGTGAATTTTCACCACGTCATGTTAGCTCCACTTCCCTAGAGGGACCCTTTAAATATTTCCCCTGCGGTTTAATCTGTGCAACTTCCCTAGCCTCCATCTTTCTTTCCTCAGGGCCAGGGAACCTTGCCGGGCGGGATGTGTGCTCTGTACTCAATAAAGCCTTTTGCTATTCCACACTTTGTGGCTCTGGCCCATTCCTTCCTTCTCGGCGGGGAAAAATACCTTACAGTGTGTATAGTGTCCTGGAAATTTTTTTGGTGTGGCTTCCTGTCCTGGTTGTCTGTGTAGGCTTCAGATTTAGGTGCTACTGTTTGCTGTGAGGCAGGAAGGTTTGATGTCCCACTCTGCCATTTCTTCTTTGTTCTTCTGTGTTCCTGATCTGGATGTTGTCTGGGTATCGTCTTTGAGTGAGAGGTACTTCAAGTTATACTTCAGCTATATTTGCAAGCAGTATCAAGGGATGAGGGTATGTGCCTGGGTTCTACACATTGATTATGGTGTCTTGGTGCCTGTAAAGTCAATAGGCAGGGTCAGGGCCATTATCACGGCAGCCTTCTGGCCTATGCAGGTTCGCATTGGATTCGGACAGTCGGTAAAGAAACAACAGAGCCAAAAACTGGTGGGCCATAGTCTTTAATCCTAGCTTGCACCCGGCAGGCAAGTAAAAACACACTGGGCTCCAAAACCCACTCACATTCAGTGCTCACAAAGCCACTGACTTATCCGAGTTTCCTAGAATCAAAGGTTTCTAGCTCACCAGCCTTATTCTCCTCAGTTCCCCATCTCCTTCCTTCTCCCTGCATAAACTGCACACAAACTGGCATCTCACTCAGCACTCCACCATCTTTGCTGCTTCTCCTGGCCTCCTCCACGTGGCCTCCTTCTCTGCTCTCCTCTGCTCTCTCTTCTAATGATAATCTCAGGAACCAAGAGCAAACTCTCGTTCCATCCCCATTTTATAGTGTAGAAATCCAAACTCTTAATCCAATATACAATATAGGGAAGTCTCTAATACAAAGTCACTTCTCTGAGGCATGATTGGATTGTACCGCCCTACATCAAAAAGGGTGGGAAAGGCTTAATCCCAAAACCAAGCCCCAGGCTACAAGGATTCTCAACACACATTAATATCACCTGGGCGACGGCCTCCATCTTTAACAAAGTGAGCATAATACATTTTATCTGCCAACAGTGCCGCTAAGCTTTCTTCCTCCACTGAGATGCCTCAAAAGTGGGTGGCAGCATTCTTCCCTATCTCTGGGTGGTATGTTTTCTGTCAGTATAATCAACACTGCCATGGAGTTTGTTTTCCTGGAATGATGCCAGACATGAGGTTCCTTATTGAGGCAAAAACAACTTTTTTGACTGCCATTGTGTGGCCATTCTGGGAATAGCACTACTGAAGGGAAATCTTTTTAATTTTTGATGTCCTTTTGCAAGGACCCTTTAAGACACTCCAGTCTTTGCAGGCATCACTGTTTTCTCAATTTCTCTGAAACTGTTTGTTGCAGGTGTCAGTTCCTTCCATTGTTGGAGTATGCGACCCTTTTATGGAAAATGCAACGCCATCTCCATGACTGTCTTAGAGTTGGGTCATTCCCTCCTTCTCTGTTATTCCTTATGCTCCTCTGTGTCATCACGGTGGCTCACAGATCACTGAGGGTTCAGGGACATTTTTTTATTGATAAGAGGAAGTCCTGACCTATTTCCTGCCTGGTGGATTGTGCGTGTATGTGAATGTCAGTATTTCTAAGCAGGATAAGTTATTTCAAGTTATCTTTTTCTTTATGAGTGATGACATCACTGTGATAGGGAATATTGTGGTTCATCTCCTTTAAGAGGTGTTCCTTTACTGAATCCCACTGGGGCAACAGTGACAGTTCTGTATTCCCTGTGCTCCACTGTGCTTGATATATGAGTTTTAAGACAGGGCCTGAGATGATAGACGTGAGTGGTACTCCTGGTACTGTAACCGACATCTATCCAATGGTCTGCTACAGGGAGATGGCTTTGCCAAAGTCCACTCACTGTTACTGTTGGCATTCTCAACAGCAGTTTGATGGCTCGTTAGTCTCGCCTCCCATGTGTTAAGCTTTGGTGTTTGTCTATGCAAGCTTCACTTGTCAGTCCTGTTTTCCCTGCATGCCGACAAATTTCTCTCTATGACTTTATGAGATCATTAGGTCAGTCCCTCACGTTTCCCATTAGGGATAGTGACATGTTGTTCGGTGGTAGTTTTATGTGAAAAGGTTTCCAATATGTTTGTTTAAGCTGATGAATGTGTGATGTATACCTGGCCAATCTTATGGGATCATCAATACAGGATGTACAGATGAGAAGGTGGTGAGGAAAGTCATTGGCCCTCCTTTATTCCCTGCCTGCTCAGAAGAGATTGTTGTGGGAGATGGAGGGCTGTCACCTTCTTTGTTCCTAAGGTGCTGTAGATGGGAGTTCGTGAAGGGGTTGTACTTACTTAGGTAAAGTGATCTCTGCATTTAGTTTGTTGGTCTTTCTGTGTCTAGGTGCAGGCTGAGAGGGAGGAATGTCAAGGTTCAATGACTTCCATGTTCACGAAGTGTCTTGGACATGGTACCAATAAATGTTGCTGTATGTTTCCAACTGGACATAGTCTCAGTGCCTCCCCTATGTCTTTATTTATTTGTTTATTTTATGTGCTGTTTACAGAACCCTGGGTGTGTGTGAATCAGGAGGACCTGGTTTTGTCCTGGACAGGGCAGCTGGATGGGCTCTGTGTTCTGCCTGTGGTGCATTGCTGACAGTGGTGTGTTTTTCCTGCTGGGGAATGTGGTGTAGGGTTCTTTGTGCATTCTCATTACAGATGTTGGGTGCCCTGTGTTGCTTTGGAATTGCCTTTGGGTCTGGTGTTTCAGGGTGCGGTCCTTGGGTAGCGTTGAAGTCTGTTTTGATGGATGTGTCCTGGTAAGAAGGGCTTGATATATGTCTCTGCTGTCTTCTCTCTTTACTTTAGGTTTTGTGTTCTGTATTGTGTCTGTGCACCCGTTTGGAATTGGATGCTGACAACGTGTGCCTGAGTGCGTGTGTGTTTTGCTCCTACTGGCCCTGGTGTTGTTTGTGTGTCACAGCTTGTTCATCATTTCGTATGACCCAGAGCTTCTGTGACATGCCCCAGTTTATGGTAATGGTGTGATCACTGTGACGCTAGGAACTTTGCCTTCGTGGTGCGTGTAGCTTTGAAAACCCTTTTCAGTAGAGGCCACCACAGGGGAATAGAAAGAGGGAGCCGTGCAGTGATCAAATTGGGGATGGCACTACTGTTGGTTTCTTGGTGCTGGGTTTTGACATCAGGGAAAGGCCCTTAAGGTTTCCGCCATCAACAGGGACATAAACTTCTTTTCGGTGATTATGTTTTTAGTACATTTCTGTTGATTAGTCCACTTGCCAAAAATGACAACCTGCTATTATCATGGGACTTCCTCTCATTTTGCTGTTTTTAAGTACCAAGGAGTTTGACTGTCATGTGTTTGATTGGTACTTTGCTGGACTCTAACTGTAGTGTGAATTGCAGTGTGCTGAAATAGACTGTTTTGGTAAGCTGTGCAGTGAATTTGTTGGCTGCAAGCACATTTTTCAAAATACTTGTTCTTGTCTTGATGCAAATTCAGCATGACTGTCCATGGCACCTTAAGTCTTTCTCAGTTTAGGAGGTGTTACTCAGGTTTGAGGATGGAGTTCACGGGTCATAAGAGCGCAGGCAGTACTTTTTTTTTTTTAATTTTTCTTTAAAACGTCTGCTCTGGTTCTTTTTTTTTTTTAGCTTTTTTATTTATTTTTTTATAATAATTTTATTTTTTTAATGGGGTGACATCAATAAATCAGGATACATATATTCAAAGATAACAAGTCCAGGTTATCTTGTCTTTCAATTATGTTGCATACCCATCACCCAAAGTCAGATTGTCCTCTGTCACCTTCTATCTTGTTTTCTCTGTGCCCCTCCCCCTCCCCCTTTCCCTCTCCCATTCCCCCTCCCCCCCATAACCACCACACTCTTATCATTGTCTCTTAGTTTCACTTTTATGTCCCACCTACATATGGAATAATGCAGTTCCTGTTTTTTTCTGATTTACTTATTTCGCTTCGTATCATGTTATCAAGATCCCACCATTTTGCTGTGAATGTTCCGATGTCATCACTTCTTATGGCTGAGTAGTATTCCATAGTGTATATGTGCCACATCTTCTTTATCCAGTCATCTATTGATGGGCTTTTTGGTTGTTTCCATGTCCTGGCCACTGTGAACAATGCTGCAATAAACATGGGGCTGCATGTGTCTTTACGTATCAATGTTTCTGAGTTTTTGGGGTATATACCCAGTAGAGGGATTGCTGGGTCATAAGGTAGTTCTATTTTCAGTTTTTTGAGGAACCACCATACTTTCTTCCATAATGGTTGTACTACTTTACATTCCCACCAACAGTGTATGAGGGTTCCTTTTTCTCCACAGCCTCTCCAACATTTGCTATTACCTGTCTTGCTAATAATAGCTAATCGAACAGGTGTGAGGTGGTATCTCATTGCAGTTTTGATTTGCAATTCTCTAATAACTAAAGAAGATGAGCATCTTTTCATATATCTGTTGGCCATTTGTATTTCTTCCTGGGAGAAGTGTCTGTTCATATCCTCTTCCCATTTTTTTATTGGATTGTTTGTTTGTTTGTTGTTGAGTTTTATGAGTTCTTTGTATATTTTGGATATTAGGCCCTTATCTGAGCTGTTGTTTGAAAATATAATTTCCCATTTAGTTGGCTTTCTGTTTATTTTGTTATCAGTTTCTCTTGCTGAGCAAAAACTTCTTAGTCTGATGTAGTCCCATTCATTAATTTTTGACAGGCAGTACTTTTCTCAGGGGAGGACATCTTTCACTCCTGCAGTTGTGGGGTATGTGCATTATTTCCCACTCCTTATGTCTAAACCTCTCAATGCATGTATGCATTCCCCATGACCCTCCTGGTCAGTAGCACGAGATATTGTCTGAAGCATCTGTGCTCTCTTGCCTGTTACTCTGCTGTTCTCACAATGTCGGCCCTGGGTAGCAGGAAAGGGAGCACTGTTTTTATTGGGGGACAGTGTCCACACTCCATAAAGAGTCAGAGATACACTCCCGTACTCTTGGGGAGCCCATGCTTGTATATGCTGGATACTGGGGCGGTGAGGAAGGATCCCATATGTCCTCAGAGGGCAAGTTCTTCTGCACTCAGATCTATATTTCCATTTCCTTACTCGAGTGCTGCCACCCAGAGGACATGTTGGGACTTGCACTTGACCTGCTCTCCCTGATCATTTCACCTCCCAGAAATTCAATGAAGGGTGCCTTCTCTGCACAGAGAGGTTGGGATGAAGATGCCTTTGAGGAGGACCAGTATTCTCCTCGTAGCCAATGTGAATTATACGTGTATAGCCAGCAGTTATACTGATTTTTCGAGGGAGTCATGCACAGTGTGAGAGGACATAGCAGTGTTATGACAGGGAATCTCTGTATTCCACGCAGAGGTGCCTTGGAACAGTCAGAGGATTAGGACACGCACTGACCGCACATTCCAGGATTTCAGGAGGGGTCCCAATACATGCGGTGTGCCCTCTGTATGTCTGCCTGCAAATACCAATGTATGTGCTCCCTGTTCCCAGTGCTCATGTCTCAGGGCAGGTTAGCCTGTAAGGGTGAATCCGTGATGGCTCCCATGCCAGATCTCCATGTTCTGTCTGTAATCCCTCAGAAGTGCAGAACTGAGGTCCTGTGGCATCATCCATTACTCTGCTTTCCTGTAGTGTGTCCACTCACAGTGGAAGGATGTGGTTGTAATATGTCACTGATGTTTTTGCAGGGAGAATGCTTTCCTATCCCCGTCATGATCCAGTGACATGGTTGCAGGATGTGTCTACTGAGTTCTTTACCCAGATCACCGAATCCTGAACATGAAGACTGTTATTTCCTGTCCAAGTGGTGACCAATTGTATAGACTGTCAGATTGAGATGTAGAGGACCCTGGGTCAAGACCCTGAGATCTCTGGTCTGAGTACTGGCTCATGCAGCTTGCTCATGGGTTTCTTAGGACTTATGGTTTGAACGTGGGATCATTGATATGACTCCATGGTTGTTGGATGGATCCCAAGGATCACTGGCCTCAATGTCAAGGTTGCTGGCTTGAGCACCAGGTTCCTCCTCTCCCTTCATGGCAGATATGAGAAAGCAATTGATGACCAGGTAAGGTGCCTCAAAAAACAATAGACCATCTCCACAGAACCCCTTTTTTTCTACACTGTGTTACCAGGCCATGTTTGTGTTTAGCTAGAAAGCCACTTTTCAGTGTGGTTATTTGTTTTAGAGAGTCATGTGAATTTTTATCAGAAAAGTCATTTTTATTGTGTTTGTGTGGGTGTATGGAGCAGAAATGTTTGATCAGATATGTGGCAAAGATCATGTCTGTGTTCGTGGCTCATCTTTGTATTATGTGAGCAATTTCTTTAAAGAGTTGTTTTTAATTTTATAACCTCCATAATAATGATCTATTTTTTAGGTGAGAGGAGGGAGATAGTGATGCAAACTTTCATGTGTGCCCCATCGGGAGCCACGCAGGAACCCCATCTGGGGCAGATGCTCCAGTACAGAGCTGTGTTCAGATCCTGAGGTGACAGCGCTGGGAGCACGCTGCACTGCTGGAGGGGGAGAGGGAGAAGGAGTGAGGAGAAGCAGATGTCTCCATCTGCCCTGACCCAGAATTGAACCTGGGTTGTCCATACGCAGACCGACAGTCTATCCACTGAGTGAGCTGTCCAGGTCTATCTTTATGAGTTTTGTTCATTAAACTTTAGGTCTGCAATTCCGGTTGGGTTCTGGCGCTTTGCAACTGGATGCATCCCTGAAAGATAATGAAGGAATGAGGACCGTGGCGGGTCTGGAGGCCAGAGGTGTGCGGGTAGGACCCAAGAGGTGGCGAGAGGTGAGGTGCGGGCGGGCGTACTTAGGTGCAGTGCAGTCCTTACCCGCAGTGAGAAGGGGCCGGGGTACCTAGGGTCGGGCTCCAGGTGATGCCATTGTGCAGGCCGCGTGAGGTGAGTTTCCATGGGGTTACTCACGTAGGTGGTGAAGAAAAATGAAAAAGTGATGAAGCGTCAGGTTTTCTTCTTTGCTCATGGGTGCAGGCAAGACTTAGAATTTCCTGTATGTTTTTGGGGCATGGTGTTATATGTTTCGGTATAATAATATTGTAAGTGCCCTTGTTATTAGTTTTGGGATTTCTTTTACAACTTGCAAGGATACGGACTGGGCAGTTAATTTTTGTTGTGGATTACTAAAGGAACCATAAGGAGAGGAAGATACATAGTTTCTATGTGTCACCGCAGGTGTGTAGAACACAGTCGCCTTTTTAGCTGTCGTCCGCGGGATGCCCTGGCGCCCTCGTGTGGACATCTTGGGGAATGACACCTTAGCGCAGGTGCACAGAGGAGGTTTGGCAGAATGGGTCCCCTTTGAAAGAGGAATCCACTTTTCCGTTCACGATAAGTGGTTTCTCTCCTTACTGATCATTTTGAAGGAGGTGTGTGTGCGGGGGTCCTCTCGTTTCTGAAGGAGAGAGGTGTGATTCATCTATTTCGATGATAAATTTTTCTGTTTTTTATTGCAGTTCTGCTGTATGTCATTGAAAGCTTATGTTTCTGATTTTCTGTGCAGTGTATGGAAAGCAGGAACTCCCAGGGTCATGCCACTCTGCGGTAAGAAGCGCTGTTCTTTGTAGTCATGGGTTTTGCCGGCAAAGCTACTAAGTGTTGTATCATGTCCATTTGCATGACGTTCCCATCACACAGCTAGGTGGGTTCAAAGTAGGTTTATAGTGATGAGTAGGAGAAGGAATTGTCTGGTTCCTATGTATTAATTACTGTACTATTTTCCATAGAATGACCATCCATCTTTATTCTGCCCACCGCATTGAAATTTTCCCACTGTTTCTCTTGAAATCTGCTTGTTCCCTTATGGTTTTTGCATTTCAGAATGTCTCCCTTGTGGTGAGTTTTGATTTTGTAAGGAAGGTGACTTTTCCATTGTGATGTTAAAATTATAAAGTTTAAATGAATTTATTTTGCTAAGGTAAACAAACGTGCACCAAGTATCCCTGGTTCCTGACTGTTTTCATATGAATGAGTCAGAAAAAACTCAAGTCAGGTGTGAGCGGCAGGGCGCGTCCCCCAGAGGCTGACCAGCCAGAGATGAGAAGCGGGGTCAAGAGAAAGGTACCGGGTTGGACCGGAGGGAAATGGGGTCCAGACCGGGGCTGGATACTTTGCACGGGAAAAGGGACGATGTCAGTGGATGTGAGGCCAGGTGCTGCCAGGCAGGGGTCGTTGTCTCTGGGTCCGAGGTGTAGAGGTGAGAGGATCGTGACCCAGGGATGTCAGGAGGGGTGGAGGGGACACGAGGGAGGGATTGGGGGAGGAGATGTAACTGGGCGGGAGAAGCAGAGAGGAATCGCTGGACGGTTTGTGGAGCGCACGTCCCACTCCCAGTGGGAGCACTTTTCTATTTCAATATAGACAGTGTTCAGAAAACAATGTAATTCTTTTTCTAAAAAAATTTTAGTTGTTGATTTTAGAGAGAGGAGCGGGAAACATTCATCTACAGTGATCGCCTGGATGTGTGTTGACCAGACAAGCCTGCGGTTTCCAAAGCGACGTCAGCATTCCAGGTCTATGCTTCATCCACTGCACCACCGCAGGTCAGGCTAATTTTTATTATCCTCAATATTAATATGAATATTAAAATATTAATATTACTTAATTATTATTAAATAGTATAAAAATACTGTGTGTCTTTGGGTAGCATGTTATAATTTTAATAGTATAGATCATCTCTGTTCTTGTGAAGCAGAATCCAAGGCAATGACCTGTTTTACTGTTAGTCGGGTCTGAAGAAATATATTATTCACTCAAGAGTTTTTGTATTGATATAAGTGGAGTATTTATGTATAACTGTTATTTCTCTTCCAGTGTAGTAAAATTTTTTGTTTGTAGTAAATGGTAGGTGACTGTCATGAGTCATCCAGGTACATAAGCTAGTATGTAGTTATGATCAGTATATTGATATAGGAGTAAGTCCTATGAAAGTTGTCAAAGCTTGAAAGGGATGAGGTAGAAGTGAGATCATGCCAGGAGTTTGCAAAAATAGTTTCGTAAGTTAAAAGTACACTGATGAGTCAGTAAAATAGTAAGATCTGTCTTAGCATTTGACATGAGAGTAGGTCTGGGATGCACGCTGTGGTAATCATCCTAAGTATGGTTAGTCATTACCCGTGCTCCACGGAGGGTGTTGGGGAATATACACTGTGGTCAAAGTCTTCATTTTTGAGGAGGAAAACTTTAGAGGGTGAATTCTGGAATCTAATGAAGGAAGATGAAGGATTAGAAGTGATCATACACAGGTATGAAAGTGATTTCTGTCATATGAAAAGAAGCGCTGATGGCGAGATGCTTGGTCTGGATCTCTCCCTGGGTGATTCAGTCTTATACTACATGAGATGTTCGTTGACTCCTGAGTGTTTATGGTTGTCTTGTGAACCTTGATCAGTCGATTGCAATCATGGAAAGATGGGAGGTTTATTTTTTTTTTCTTTTTAAGCTTTGGTTTTGAGTATCTATGGTGATATTCAAAGAGAGAAATTGTATTTCAGAATTAGGATTTAAAATGACTTGCTCTTTGTATTCTAGTTTAGACTTTTGTTGTATTACGGAGATTAGGGTCAGTGTTTTGAGCACCATGGGCTGAGTCCATGTTGGTTCCGGTTGAAGGGCTGTGCAGTGTAGGTGCCTATGTGCTTCTGTTCTTTCTTGTCAGGACTTATAAATAATACCTAGTCCTCAACACTCCCTACAATACTAAATGGCACCATCATGGTCGAATATTCCCTGGGGGCATATTCATGTGTAGTTTAGAAGTCTGACATAGGTAGCAAATTTCTGGAGAGCAGAATGATAGGAATGCAGCAGTTTTCTTATCTCTATTGAAAGTATTTTTCAACTTTACCAGTGATTTATGTTAGGGTTATTTTTTGGTGTATGTGTGTGTGTGTGTGTGTGTGTGTGGTTTATATTTTCTTAAGAGATGTGTCTTTGAAAAAATGTGAAGATGGCGATACTGTTATTACTCTTACTTACATGTTTCTAGATGGATGTTGTGGTGAGCCATAAAGAGAGCCTATGTAATTGAAGGGCACTGAAATGTCTAGGAAGGTGGTTTATCATTCAGTAGGGCCAGTTTTTAAAGAGTTTTAAGCATTCTTGAAAAGCATGATAGATGTATTATTTGGGATTGTGGAATAGTTATGTATCTTGAATTTTATTTGTTAATCATAGGTTTTTTTAAATATCTTTTGATTTTTTTTGGGGGGGGACCGCCTTGGTGTTGAGAGGTTTGCCATATCCCTGAATGAAAGAGGTGCGTTAAAATGCTTTTTATAATTATGGATATTTCTCTTTTCCTTGTTAGGTCCGTGATTTATTATTCAAGTTTTATTATTCTACTTTGTTACTTATTGCATTGAATTTAGATATTGATGGTCATTGAAATGTATTGAAATGAATTTGTCCCTAATTTGTAGGACCACCTTTTGCATTTCAATGTAGAGCATGGTATCCAAATATGTATTGGTGTTTCCATTTCTTTTTATTTCTTGCTGTGTTATGGTGTAGGTGGCTCCTGTATTGTCTATTAGTCATGCATGTCTGTTAATATCCACAGATAGTGATGTTTGCAGATAGTAGAATGGGAGGGTGTTACTTATTTTCTCACATAGCTGTTGGGATTCCAGTTAGTTTATGAAGGAAATATTTTATACGATGTTAATAGAAAGATTTATGGTAAAAGAAAAGATAGGAGTTAGCTTCCTAGTCCTGGAGGTTTCATTGCAAGAAGTAAGCTATTTATGTGTATCGGTAAGGAAAAAGGTGTTTCCTAATTTATAAAGTGATGTAGTGGGATACCACACTGCAGGGATTGCAAGATGAATACTTTGTGTTTGTTGTTATTGTTCAAGTTTCAGCTTTCATGAGGTGAGTTGAAGAGAGGTATGTTATTTGAGATCTAAGATCAGCACCATGACCTGCTGCTTGTATTATTATTATTTTTTTTTCATTTTTTTTTCTGAAGCTGGAAACAGGGAGAGACAGTCAGACAGACTCCCGCATGCGCCCGACCAGGATCCACCCGGCACGCCCACCAGGGGCGACGCTCTGCCCACCAGGGGGCGATGCTCTGCCCATCCTGGGCGTTGCCATGTTGCGACCAGAGCCACTCTAGCGCCTGAGGCAGAGGCCTCAGAGCCATCCACAGCGCCCGGGCCAGCTTTGCTCCAATGGAGCCTTGGCTGCGGGAGGGGAAGAGAGAGACAGAGAGGAAAGCGCAGCGGAGGGGTGGAGAAGCAAATGGGTGCTTCTCCTGTGTGCCCTGGCCGGGAATCGAACCCGGGTCCTCCGCACGCTAGGCCGACGCTCTACCACTGAGCCAACCAGCCAGGGCTGCTTGTATTATTTTCTAAGGGTGACAGTGAGTTATTTAGGAGTATTTTTTTTAATGTTCATTTGAAAACATGTTTATGCAATGATATAGTCATCACCGTTTTTTCAGGGGTCTGTGTGGAGGGTTACCGGAATTATAAAGAAAGTTCACGTAATGTTAGTGTATTGAAATGTGTAGAGAGTTTACCTATTATCACATTGGGTTAGTTTTTAAAAACTTGCAAGCATTCTTGTAAAGTATGGTAGATTAAATATTTAGGGCAAGCATCCCCAAACTACAGCCCGTGGGCTGCATGTGGCCCCCTGAAACCATTTATACAGCTCCTGCCGCACTTCCGGAAAGGGGCACCTCTTTCATTGGTGGTCAGTGAGAGGAGCACTATATGTGGCGGCCCCCCAATGGTCTGAGGGACAGTGAACTGGCCCTCTGTGTAAAAAGTTTGGGGACCCCTGATTAGGGTATAGTGGTGCAGTTATGTATATAGCATGTGATGGGCCATTTAGGTTATTTATTTATTTTTACCTCGTTACAGAGTTTTTGGTTGCTTGTATCGGTGTTAAAAGCAATGCTTCTTTGCCAATTCATAGAGGCGTGTTGAATCTCCTTTTGTAGCTATGAATATTTCTATTTTGCTTTTTAGGCTGGTGGTAAATGATTGGACTTTGTTATGAATTGCATGTGAATGTAGACATTCACATTATACTGAATTTATTAGAGTGACTTAGTGTTCTTAATTTGTAGGACCATTTTTGCCTTAGAATCTAATGTCATCTAAAATTTTTTTGGTTGTTTTTAATTCTTTTAATGTCTTGCTCCTTTATGTCATAGGCAGCTGCAGGGTTTTCTATGAGTTGAAGATGGATATTACCATTCAGAAGGAAGTGATTTCAATGAATGGAAGGATGTAGGGGTGCCATTTATTTTCTCCTATGGTTGTTCTTTTTCTTTTATTTTTTTGTGACAGAGACAGAGAGAGGGGCAGAGAGGGACAGACAGACTGGAAGGGAGAGAGACAAGAAGCATCAGTTTTTCGTTGTGGCACCTTAGTTTCTCATGGACTACTTTGTCATATGAGCCTTGATTAGAGGGCTAGAACTGACTGAGTGACCCTTTGCTGTAGCCAGTGACCTTGGGGTCAAGCTGGTGAGCCTTGCTCAAACCAGATGAGCTTGCGCTGAAGCTGGTGACCTCGGGGTTTCGAACTTGGGTCCTCCGCATCCCAGTCTGACATTGCATATACTGCACTACTGCCTGGTCAGGCAGGCTCCTGTGGTTGTTCTGAAATCAGTTTTTATCATTTTTTCTTTCATGGGAAGCAAACCCTTTGTCATATATAATGTGTGTTTGAATGAGCATCCATTAATGAGACCCAAGAAGTAGGCTGTTTATGTTTATTGATGAGGAGTTAGCACAGCTGTTTATTTTGGTAACTATATGGTATAAGGAATGATTGAATGGAGTTGGGGTTTCTTTCATTTATTGCTTTTTGTATAGTTTCCCTATATTTTGTATTTTAATAGGTGAAGTGAAACTAAGGCAATAGCACTATGAAAGGTTTGGGTGTTGTTTTCATAAAGTCTGACAGAATGAGTTTATAGACGTGTTTGGGAAGGGATTTTATGTAAAATTGTTTTTAAGTTGATTAAGAAAGAAAACAGGATGAGAGTCGTTAGTATTGGAGAGGAAGGGTCTGGGTGGAAGGTGTTCTAGGAACAGGAAGTATTTTGCAATCAAGCAGAGCGCCATTTAGCTCAGTTGGCTATTGTGTAAAAACGGAAAGAGGAGCCCGTAGATAGTGGAGGTAGGAAAGGAAAAGACTAGGGTGATCGATGATCAGTTACATTATTGAAGCTGTGTTACAGAGCTTGTCATGAGTCATGAGAAAGCAAGGATGCTTTGAAACATCTTGTGGTTCACAGGTGATTCAGTGTCCTCATGTGTTCCACAGTCTTTGTCCTCAGCAGGCAGGTGGGGGGGGGTTCTAGGTGGCCTCTGCGATGTATGTGGTGCTCGTTCCTTGGTCCCGTGGTCTGGAAGTGCAGCTGAAGGCCAGGATAGGTCTACCTTGTCAGGCTGTGTGCTGGAGACAGTTCTCGGTGCTGCAGATAGTTGTGAGATAGATAACTATCCCATGCTGCTGAGAGAGTTGTGTGTACTTCAGCATCCACCCTGGAGAGAAAGGTGAGGCAGCATGTGTTTGAGCAATAGAACAGCAGAAGAATGGCATTGTAGAAGATAGGGTTTTCTGGGGTAAATTTTAGACTGTAATATGTGGTGTAGTATAGTTTGAGTGAGGGTGAGGATAAGGGTTCCAGAATGCAGGGTTTTGTTATGAGAGTAGTAGCAAATGTTGATTTGTAGTATATTAAAGTTTTATGAAGAAGTCTATTTGTAAAGAGGAATTTGTTTATGATTTCACCAAAGGAAAATAATGGAAGGTTAGAGAGTGAATGTTAAAATGTGGAAGAGTAGGAACACATGTTGTATGGGATATGAAGAAAAAGTTATTAAAGACTGGATGATGGTTTGTGAGAAGAAGCAGTGACCTTGGGAGACCCAGTCTGGCTCCTCCAGGTGAGATTTAGTGTCTGAAGCCGTAAGATGTTTTGTGAGTCTGTCATGTTGTGGGGTGTCTTCTCAGCCTGAGGCATTCCTCCAGAATTGTTGAAGAGGAGTGATTTTGTCTGTGTCGTTCTGTCTGTAGGAGCTCCCATGTGGCTAGTTGAGAGGTAGCATTTGTGATCCAGGATGCAAAACGCCCAGATGTTTGTATTGTACTTGACTGTTTTTGTTTCATGGAGAGTTGGGTTTGTCTTGGTGAAGTAGTGACCATGTGGCCCAAATTATTCTGTGTCCCTGGTGAACGCCGTCTGCATCGTCGGGGTCAGGAGCACCTGTTCTTTGTTTCCACTGTTCGGTCATCCGCACTGTGTTCACATGTGAAACGCAGCCGGTTTGGCCAAGTATATCCTGGGGGCACAGTCACGGTTGAAGCATACCGGTTATTTAAAATTGTATTTTATAAGTGTAAGTGTAAGCAATTCCTGGTATATCTGTAACTAATAGTTTCAAGGTCAATTGTCATGAGAGGAGAAAATGGGTTATATAATTTTAAATATTTGAAGTTTGTTGTCACTTGCTTTATAGTGCAATAAGGTCCCTTTTAAATGTGTCTTCAGTCTGTGTCTCTGCTGTTACCTGGTATGCATCTTGAGAACAACACTCTGGTGGTGGTCAGAAGAAATATCAGTGGGTACAGTGCATTATCTGTCAGTGGTTGTATTGTAGGAATCAAAGACAAAAACATCCAGACAACTTGATGAAGAAAGTTGGATTTATTTAGTTGGTAGGAGCAGCATGACCCCAAAAGAAGAAACCAAACACATGCTCCCAAATGTTATTTACCTTTTACAAAACACAGGTTTTACCTGCAAGCGGCTCATGATCTCTTTGTCTAGAGGGATACGTCACTCTCATGACTCCAGAATGGGAGGGTAAATTTAGGTGGAATCAGAGGATAAGTGTTGGAATTTTTAATTAAGGTATGTAAACATTGTTTTTTAAAAGATTTTGAGAAAATATAAGGGAAAAGGCTTTTTAGATAAGTTCTATCTTCTTTGCTCTCTGTAGCAAGTGGCCCCAGGCACCCTTTCAGAGAACTATAGAAAGTACTTAATCTAGAACTGGCTACTCAGTTACCCCTGCAGACTCCCTTCCCTTGCATTCTTCTTGTTTTTTTCTCCTCAGTGAAGAGGGGGCCTGCCCCTCCTTCCTCAGATGATCCATTTACCTGCTTATGTTAAGTAAGATTTTATCTCTCTACTGATTTTTTATTTTTATTTTTGTGGTAATCTATTGGTTCTGAAAGAGGTATTTTTTATCCCTAAAAGAGAGAGTTGGATGAAACCCATGGTTATGCCCTGGCTGGGTAGCTCAGTTAGTTAGAGCATCATTCTGACACACCAAGGTTGTAGGCTCAATCCTCAGTCAGGGGACATCTAAGAATTAATGAATGCATGAGAACATTGGTACTGTCACACTTGGAATTTAGCAGTTCTAACAAATGTGAGTGCCATACTATTGTAGTCTGAATTTACCATTTCCTAACAATATATCAGGCAGAGCTTATTTTTACAAGGTTATGTACTTGGTCTTGTCGAAATAAGAAACATGAAAACTGGGGGTTTATAAGGAGTTTACCTGAGCCAAGGTGACTCCAAATGTTTGGAATGAAGATCTCCAATCCTGCAGACTGACAGTGTAGCAATTTCTATTTCATTTATTTATTTTTAAAAATTTATTTTACAGAGTGGAGAGAGAGAGAGAGAGAGAGAGAGAGAGAAAGTAACAGAAGTCATCAACATCCATATTGTCTTGATCAGGTGATTCCAGTCTTTTTGTTTGTTTGTTTATGTTGGAATCCATGAAAGTCCAAAAAGACCAGAGTAACAGGATTTATTGAAAGGAAGAAAGGAACCATGCTGGGCACTTTTCCGAGGAGAAAGGCACCAGTTACAGGCTATGAGAAAATTTTATAGGACTTGGAAGAACCTGAGAAGGTACTGAGTCAAAAGTTCAAGTATGTTTTCTTTTACTGTTTTAGGATATCAGCTTTCTGGAATGCTCCTGCTTGGGGCAGATTGGCCAGCTTCCTGGAACTCTTCTGCCTCTGGGGCAATTATCCAGTAAGTAAGGGTAAAGTCAGGCAGCCAGATGGGACCACAAAAGGGCAGTTGGAAGTTCTGGTAAATATATATACATATATCTATCAGTTTATATATTTTATTCATTTTAGAGTGTGGAGAGAAAGAAAAGCAATTTTTTTTTTGGTGAGAGAGACAGAAAAAGAAATCAATAGTGACAGAATGGGAGAGAGATGAGAAGCATCAGTTTTTGTCGGGGCACCTTAGTTGTTCATTTATTTTTCTCTCATATGTACCATGACCAGGAGGCTACAGCAGAATGAGTGACCACTTGCTCAAGCCAGGACCCGAGGCTTCAAGCCAGTGACCATGGGTTCATGTCAATGATCCCACGCTCAAGCCTGCAACCATGCATTCAAGCTGGTGAGCCTGTGCTCAAGCCAGTGACATTGGGGTTATGAGCCTGGGTCCTCTGTGTCTCAGTCCAATGCTCTATGCACTGCACCACTGCATGGTCAGGCACCATTCCCATTTTATAGATTAAAAAACAGGCACAGAGAAGTTGAGAATCTTGCCTTAGGTCACACAGCTGGTGAGGACAGCTTAGATTCAAACCCACTGTGAATTATCTGGAGTCCATGTGATGTACACCATGAGATTCTCACCCAGAAGGGGCAGTGAGGAGAGAGTGAGGGAGACCAGGTGCCCAGACTAAACCCGGCACATGGACATGCACACACACACATTTCTCCCTGGCTTTCATCTCTGATTTTAGAGATGTCGGATGAAATTGGGACTGGAGCCAAGAGAAGCCAAGGGAGGAATGTGGTGAGCCAACTAGGAGAGAAATCTTAACTTCACAGGAGTCAAGGAAATCCCTTTCCCTGGTGAGTCTGTCTCAAATCCCTCTCCCTGGGCAGTAACCTAAGTAGATTGACTCCAGATTTTCATTTTTTCAGGGATTGAGTTTCTGTGCCTGACAGTGTAAGTTCTCTGTGGCCCTCTGGGAACTCTCTGCTTTCAGTGATTGGGAGGGGGGGAATGAGGTATGTGGGCTTCATAGTTTTATGGAGATAAGACTTATTAGAACAGGAGGCCAAGAGACCATGGAGGAAATTGGTGTTGACATTCCCATACCACTTAAGGAACTGTTTGGATAGCTCATCTCTTGTCATCCAAGTGGAGAACTTGTTTAAAAAGTTACTTTTGCACTAATTACAGTCTTAGGAGGTTAAGGGGTCAGCAGACTTTTTCTAAAGTCCCCTCAGAGTTGGGAAATGACCTGTGTAACAGCTATGGCTGTGAAGATGCAAATTAATGCTACTTCTCCCATGAATGCGTCCTCTGGTATCTGAGGAGATGTGACTTTTTTGTAAAGCCTCTATTACACTCCCTGCAAACATAGGGCTTCTCTGGTGAGTGTGTCCTCTCATGTTTGAGGAGATGTGACCAATCATCAAAGCCTTGCACACACTCTCTATACTTGACAGCTACAATGCTCGACATTACTACTCTCATAGACAGTTTTACTGTGTCCACTAAATTTACTTTCTGGCTTCTGCTGGGCACTTCCTGCATCATTCTATCTTGCTCACTAAAGCTCCCCATATGTCCTTTGGGAGGTTTGAAAATGGCCCTTGAAATCTTCTTCTTCCTGGTCCTTTTAAGCAAATGTTTGGACTGTTCTTTGATCTTTTGACCTGCAGTTTTATACTCCCTGCTCTGTGTATCAGTATGTTGCTGCTGCTGATTTGTGTCCTCTGGGTAGCTATCCTCTGATTTGTGGTGTTTTCTTGTAAAAGTTTCTGGGAGAATATAAGAGGCATGATTACATCCTACATGTTGGCTGAGGAATTTCTTACTGGAGAAGGCCAGAGAGCAGGAGGGACATGGGTGTATCTCTGGCTGTGGTTCTGCTGAAAGAGAAAATTTTGGTCAGTACAGATGTTGACAAGGCTGCCTTGGTCATATGTTTTGTCTATGGTTAAGACCTTTCCCACCTTGTCATTCTTATGGGGTTCACATTGTAGTTTTTGTCTCACACAAAGTTTTTTTTTTACAGTCTGTTTTCTCTTTTCAGTTTTTTTAAATTTTTATTTATTTATTTTTTACAGAGACAGAGAGTGAGTCAGAGAGAGGGATAGACAGGGACAGACAGGAATGGAGAGAGATGAGAAGCATCAATCATTAGTTTTTCATTGTGCATTGCAACACCTTAGTTGTTCACTGGTTGCTTTCTCATATATGCCTTGACCATGGGCCTTCAGCAGACCGAGTAACCCCTTGCTGGAGCCAATGACCTTGGGTTCAAGCTGGTGGGCTTTTTTTTTTTTGCTCATACCAGATGAGCCCGCACTCAAGCTAGCGACCTCAGGGTCTCAAACCTGGGTCCTCTGCATCCCAGTACAATGCTCTATCCACTGCTCCACTGCCTGGTCAGGCTCTTTTCAGTTTTATGTACTATATCTTCTTTAGAAATCCAGAAAGCCCATATCAAGGGTCCTGTCTACTCATTGTAGCAGCAGGGGCTGTTTCACCTTTTGTATAGGTGGAACAATGCTGACCTTTTCTATATACATGTAGCTTTTAACACAGTTGTTTAGAAAGACCACTGGCCCCAACTATGAATTGTTTCCCTCATAGTTTCCCACAGATGATAAACTGAAAAATATGTCTTTTCTCAAACTTCAAATCAAATATTCATGCTTGATTTTATTCAGTTTCACCCCATTTAATATACAATGGGAAGTCCTTTTCAAAATATTTACTCCACCATACTTTTTAGAAATTGATTGATTTTAGAAAAAGAAAGAGAGGAGAAGAAAATGGATGAGGAGGAGGAAGAGGAGAAATAAAAAGAAGAAAGAGAAAAATATATAGACAGAAGCATTTATTCATTGTTCTACCTAGACATGCAGGCATTGGTAATTTCTCATATGTGCCCTGACTTGGGCTCAACCTTGGTATTACAGGATGGTGCTCTAACCGACTGAGTTAACCAGCTAGGGCCCCCAACCATACTTCTTACATGCCTCATTTCTATCTCTCTCCAGCTAATCCACAATCCTCTCTCATTTGGAGATGAAGTAATCTCTGAGAGGATTTCACACTAAACTGTATTTTTCAAAAATGAACAAAGCAAATCTTAGAGAATAAGCCACCCTGTAACTGAGAACAGCACCATTGTCCCACCTCACTCAGGAAGGTCTCCAGCATCTCATGTTTGATCACAGCACTGCACTTCCAGGTTGCTGGGCATCTGTCCATACTCTGCTCTTACCCTGTATGCTAGACAGGAGAGTCCCTCAGAAAACAGGCACTGGCTGGTTTGCTTAGTGAACAGAGTGTTCTTCCGGCATTTGAATGTCCCAGGTTCAATCCCCGGTCAGGGCACACATGAAAAACAACTGTCTGCTACTTTTTTCCTCCACCTCCCCCTTCTCTCTCTGTTTCCCTTCCACAGCCAGTGGCTCCATTGGTTTGAGCATTGAGCCCGATAGCTCAGTTGGTTCAAGTGTTGACCTCGGGGGCTGAGGAGAGCTCAGGTACTCTGAGCGTGATCCTCTGACTAGAGTTGCTGGGTGGATATTGGTCGGGGCACATGAAGAAATCTGTCTATCTCCTCTCCTCTCACTTAAAAAAATTAAATCAAAAGTAAAAAATATAAAGATTTTTTTAAAAACCAAAGACATATGAAATGAATCCTTAATTCTGAAGCATCTGATTCGAAATCTTACTGACTTTACAGCGTACCATGAACATTTCTAAGGTGAGTTCTCTCTTTTCTTTTTATTTTGAAGAACAGTTGTGCCCACCTCTAGCTGCTGCGAGCTCACTCTTCCACTTGCTGCCCCACTTGATTCCCACCTCCTGGCCATACTCGTCACCATACAAGACCAGCAGCTCACAGTTTGGCCTGATGACCCAGCAGGTTCAGTAGAAAATCTGCCTGTGATACTGAAAGGCCACCAGCTTCTGCTCTTCATCATCCTGAGCACAGTTCACATACCTGGGATTGAGGCAGGTGAAAGAAAAGAAACCCACATGTGATGAGTTTCTACTATCTCTCAGATCCATGTCCAGCTCTGCACTTGATACTCAGGCTCTGATGTCGCACACTCCCACAGTGCTCCCAGAGAACCTTGTTTAATGTCTGAGCCTCTCACAATGCCATGACTTCCTATCTCCAGGTCCTGCTTACGGTGCTCATCCTGTCTAATACCATTTTCCAAAGCCAATTCCACACATAATGTTCACCCTGATTGGCCATAAAACCCAGTGACCTCTACCTTTTCCAAACTAACTCAGGTCCTGCTTTATATCACAGAATTGGTTTCTTGATGTTTGAATCTGTGTCTATATTAGTTCACATCATTCAACACTCAGCCCAAGTTCATCTGTTTTTATTTTTTTATTTTTTGTTTTTTTTTCTGAAGCTGGAAATGGGGAGAGACAGTCAGACAGACTCCTGCATGCGCCCGACAGGGATCCACCTGGCACGCCCACCAGGGGTGACGCTCTGCCCACCAGGGAGCAATGCTCTGCCCCTCCGGGGCGTTGCGCTGCCATGACCAGAGCCACTCTAGCACCTGGGGCAGAGGCCAAGGAGCCATCCCCAGCGCCCGGGCCATCTTTGCTCCGATGGAGCCTTGGCTGTGGGAGGGGAATAGAGAGAAAGAAAGGGAGAAGGGGGTGGGGGTGGAGAAGCAAATGGGCACTTCTCCTATGTGCCCTGGCCAGGAATCGAACCCGGGTCCCCCGCACACCAGGCCGATGCTCTACCGCTGAGCCAACCGGCCAGGGAAGTTCATCTGTTTTTGAGAGGCCTTTCTCCATTCTCCTCTAATTTTATTTAGGTAGCATTTGATTCCTCATTCAGGTTTTCATAAATATTGGAGGTCTCCCCTCGCCCTCCAAAGTGAGAAGCGGGAAGGCAGAGAGACAGTCTTCTGCATGTGCCTGACCAGGATACACCTGGCATGCCCACCTGTGAGCAATGCTCTGCCCATCTGAGGTGTTGCTCCATTGCAACCAAAGCCATTCTAGTGCCAGAGGTGGAGGCCATGGAGCCATCCTCAGTGCTGGGTCCAACTTTGCTAAAATAGACCCTTGGCTGTGAGAGGGGAAATGAGACATAGAGAAAAAGGAGAGGGGGAAGGGTAGAGAAGCAGATGAGTGCTTCTCCATGCCCTGGTGGGAATCAAACCCCGGGACTTCCACAGGCCAGGCTGATGCTTTACTGCTGAGCCAACTGGCCAGGACTTGGAGGTCTTTTGTCTTAGCAAAATCATAAAAAACAATAATAGCTTATTCACATTCTGTAGCCCCTGATAAAAGACTCCCTCAGGGAAGTGGACCATGATCATTGCTCTGCAGACTTCAGAACTCAGTTCTAGTTAGAACAGAGGCTGAGATAATTTGCTGCCCTCATAGGTTTAGGACAGTGGTCAGCAAACTCATTAGTCAACAAAGCCAAATATCAACAGTAGAATGATTGAAATTTCTTTTGAGAGCCAAATTTTTTAAACTTAAACTATATAGGTAGGTACATTCCTTACTGAGGTAGCACCCACACATGGTATTTTTTGAAAGAGCCACACTCAAGGGGCTGAAGTTTTGCATGTGGGTCTTGAGCCGCATTTTGGTAAGCACTGGTTTAGGCTATCCTTTGTTTAGGTATCCTGGCACTGTGCACTTCTCAAAAAATAAAAAAATATATAGTTAAATATTTCTAAAATAAATTGTTTTACTCTGTCTGCAATTACTCCTCCATAAGAAGGTGGGTTATATGATCTGTATAAGTAATGAATACCTTTATCTAAACTTAAAATTAGAAAGGGCTTAAATTATGTTCATTAGATCAATTAAAGTGTAATCCAGCCCCTCAAAGTTTTTTTCCAGTGACTAAATTTTTTCTAGGATAGAGATTTATATTTTAATGAAATATGTTATATTTTTATTGCCTTTTTTTTCCTCTAAATACTTCTTTCCTTGAAAGAGCACTGAATGGAGATAAAAGAGGAACAGAATATTGAGGAAGACCACTGAGGGAGGCATGATGAGAAGGAAAAATGTATGGGCCTGAGAGATGAGTGTTCTCCGTGAGTCCCCCAAACTTCCCTGGCCTTACCTCATCCGGTTGGCCCAGGATTCATCCTTTCCATCCACATACTCATGGCAGTTTCCACCTTTGGTGATCTGTGTTTCAGAAAAAAATATATAAAATCTTTTTTTGGATGTGGAAGTAATAGAAGAATTTTTTACCCTACTGTCAAGAAAGCTCTTTCAGCTTGCATGCATTGCTACTCTGGACCACATGATATTTTTCTTACTCATCACATCTGAGTTGACCTGTTCACTCAGAGAGGGGAGGAGGCATTCCTTTGTGTCTGTACCACTGTGCTCCCACTTAACCTGTGATCCTCTGCCAAGGGTCAGTACTCTGCCAAGTCCACTCAGTACCCAGAGCTAATCATATTGTCTCCATCCATGTCCTAATATGTAGAAAGGCAGGTCCCACCAAGCCATGGGAGGGATGTGGGAAGCCACAAGACAGGAAGAGATAAATACTTTTCACCTGCCAGGAGTATGCAGTTGTTGCCTGCCTCTTCATCTTCTGTGATCTGGCCCTTATATGGGCCAAAGTGCAGACCCACTGGCAGAGCAGATTGTTGGGAGCCGATCAACAACTGCTGGCTGACAAGGTCACAGCAGGAGAAGACCCACAACTGCTGGCTGACAAGGTCACAGCAGGAGAAGACTCACAACTGCTGGCTGACAAGGTCACAGCAGAAGATCAAAAACTGCTGATTGACAAAGTCACAGCAGAGAAGACCAACGGCTGCTGGTTGACAAAGTCACTGCAGTGAAGACCAATGGCTGCGGGTTGACAAAGTCACCGCAAAGGAAAGGCACAGCGATACTTCCCCCTTTGACTTTTTGAATTAATCTGGCCTTATATCCCCCCTTTTTCTGGGTGTGTGCTCTTATTTGTGGCACAGGGATAATAGTACCATGCTTTCCCTGTAGATTTGTGGTAATTTCTTGGGAAATAAGACATAAGGTGTAAGTTCCACAGAAAAGCCTGTAAGCCCCTTGAACTGGGCTCATAAATATAAGAGGCTGGCCATAAAATCCCTCATAAAGTGTTAGGTTTGTAGGAGAATTTCTTCTTATTAATCATGTTAGATAGAATAAAGTTAGAACTTAACTAGTGTATGAATATAGTAAATGAATAAAGTTTAACTAGACATTAGAATCTTAGGTAAATTGTAGTGAAGTGGCCTGTTGCGTGGCCTTGGATGGGAGTGCAGTTGGCAAGAAAAGAATGTTTTGCTAAGAGACTTGTTTTATGACTAAAGGCAGTTGCTGGGCTTTCTCAGTGAGACATTCTCATGAGATTTATATACTTTCCAAGGTTTTTCATTCAGATAATAAAGAGGAATATGGGGGGATCCATAGAAGCAATAGCAATTAATGCCTTCTGATATTATGTTGCTACTAAGCTATCTTGCAGGTGCACTCTATATATATTTAAGCAAAAGATACTCTTGATGTTATGCCAATTTCTTAATAAGCAAGCCTTTTAAAGTTTTGTAAGAAAAATTAGGACACTGCATGAACTCAAGGCCATTTGCCTGAGCAAGCGGTGGTCTTTTACTAGTCCTTGATGATTTCATTTGTTAATCTCTCTCTCTGTGCCCTTAACTCACAACAGTAGAGTTATTAATTAGTACTAATATTTTAGAAGTTTGTACTGATATTGTTATTGCTATTCAAGTTATTGTATATCTGTACTTTGAATGATTTACCACCTGATTTGTAGCTTATAGATATGAATTAACTGTTATCCGGAAATATGTAACCATAGTGAAACAAAATACCATGTGATTGTAACTTAGTGTGTGTGTGCATAAAAAGAAAGCTAGACCAGCATTTGGAGAGATGCCTGGCAGTAAATGCTAATGAAAGAATAAAGAGAAAGAAAAGAATTCGGCTCTCTCACTCGATTTGTGTCGACGCCGTCTCTTCCTGTGGCACCCCTGGATCCCCCCTGGGGCTGGACCCCGGCAGCAGATACCTCATTCCACATGCCAAGCCCAGCCTCAGGGATGCCCGATGGTCTGATTCTCAACCCAGGAGGCAGATTGACGGCTGTGTTGTTTGGATGCCCCTTATCCACTGCACTGTCTTTTACAAATGTAGCGGGCCCATGCACATCACAACTGTCAATGAAGAAGTTCTGACAGTTTTCACAATCTGGGGGTGAGAGCAACAGGAATTAGGGAAGGTGTAGTGTATGTTCCTGGACATGTAGAGCTTCAGAGAGAGCCCAGGAACTCACATCATTGAACCTCAATTCTGCAGTGCAGGTCCATAAGAGAATGGAATGCTCTAATGGCCAAATGACCAGATGAAATTATTATATAAAGACATAACACGCTTCTTTGTGAGAGTCACTTACAGAGGTAGTCATCATCCAGGGGCTTGCTGACCTCTCGGTACACATGGCCTTTTCTTTCTTGTATGCTGGGGTCCAGCCCCGAGGGGAATCCAGGGGTCCCACAGGAAGAGATGGTGTCAGCGCAAATCGAGTGAGAGAACCGAATTCTTTTATTCTCTCTTTAGCATTTACTGCCAGGCATTTCTCCCAATGGCTGGTCTAGCTTTATTTTTATACACACACACTAAGTTACAATCACATGGTATTCAGAATACATTGATTAATCATTGTTTTTGTTTCACTATGGTTACATATTTCTAGGTAACATTTAATTCATTTAAGCTATAAATCAAGTGGTAAGTCATTCAAAGTACAGGTATACAATAACTTGAACAGCAATAACAATATTGGTACAAACTTCTAAAAGGTCAGTACTAATAACTCTACCTTACCAAATGTCCTATTGTCTAGTCAAATTTTATTTATCTACTAATTATACACTACTTAAGTTCTAACTTTATTTTTCTCAGAGTGTTTCACCACCTGCAGGTCAGGTATGCAAGAAGAAAGAAAAGTTTCTTTACTCTACCACATGAAAAGTCTAGGGAGGTAAAGTAATGAACTAAATGAAGGCTGAAAGGTGCTTCTGTGTATAGTTATTGTTTCCTACCTATTCATAAGTCACAATCTATTCTTTCTAACATGATTAATAAGAAGAAATTCTCCTACAAACTTAACCCTTTACGAGGGATATCATAGCCAGCCACTTATGTTTATGAACCCAGTTCAAGGGGCTTACAGGCTTTTCTGTGGAACTCATACCCTCTGTCTCATTTCCAAAGAAATTACTATGAATATACAAGAAAAGCATGGTACTATTATCCCTGTGCCATAAATAATAGCACACACCCAGAAAAGGGGGGATATAAGGCCAGATTAATTCAAAAGGTCAAAGGGGGAAGTATCATTGTGACTTTTCTCTGTGGTGACTTTGTTAACCATCAGCCATTGCTCTTCACTGCGGTGACTTTGTCACCGGGCAGCCATTGATCTCTGCAGTGACTTTGTCAATCAGCAGTTTTTGATCTTCTCTGCTGTGACTTTGTCAATCAGCAGTTCTGTATCTTCTTCTGCTGTGACCTTGTCAGCCAGCAGTTGTGGATCTTCTCCTTCTGTGACCTTGTTAGCCAGCAGTGTGGCTTCCGACACTTGTATGCTATACATTTTTACTTCAGTCTCCTTTCTCCTGAATTCTAAGTTGGAGAAGAGTGAGTTTTGTGGATTCTGGAGTGTTGGTCCCTATTTTGTCAGAAAACACACAATCTGCTCCCATCAAATTATCACCTGTCCTTCTATATACTCTAGTATTTTCCTTTGTCAACTATTGGCTCAGAGAAACTCTGTAATAGTAAGCCTTAACACTGATGGTCAATTCAATTTTTGTTTCTATATCTTTCCATTATGAGGTTTAATTCTCAAATTTTAGTTACTTATAAAATATTTATTAAGGGCACAGTATATGTAAGGTATTGAGGTAAGGCCTGGTATACCACACCAACAGCATATCAGAGATGTATTTATTGGACAGCGTGTATGTGTCAGTTTTTTTACATTGAATTTAAGCCCTAGCCAGTGGCTCAGTGGATAGAGCATTGGCCCAGTGTACGTCCCAGGTCTGATTCCAGTCAGGGTACACAGGAGAAGCAGCCATCTCCTTCTCCACTCCTCCCTCTCCCCCTTTGCTCCCTCTTTCTTTCCTGCAGCCAGTGGTTCAATTGGTTTAATCATTATCCCTGGGCACTGAGGATGGCTTGGTTTGCTGGAGCACATCATCCTGAGGTGCTAAAAAACAGCTCAATACTCGAGAATTGGGATTGCTGGGTAGATCCTGGTAAGAGTGCATATGGGAGTCAGCCTCACTATCTCCCCTCATCTTACCTAAAAAATAAATACATAAAGAAATAAATTGAATACTGTCAAAGAATATATGCATGTATCTTCACCTTACAAATTAGCATTCAAGAGCTCAGAGAATTTTTAAGATTTGCCCAAAGCTCCAGTGCTAAATTCACTCTCAGTTTAGTAGAGCTTAAATCCAGGCCTATCCAAAGTCCACCCCACATACCTAGGCCATACTTATTAGCCTTTCTAAAGGACTCAGAGGAACTGAAATCTACAAATGATTTTCTCTTACCCAATTTTCATCTAGAGTGTTGTCCAGAGGGTCTTGCTTCTCCAGGATGGACTATGATGCTTAAAACCCAGGTTTGAAACTCCAAAGCTGCTGGCTTCAGTGCGGGCTAATCCTGCTTTCATGCAGGCTCACTAGCTTGAGCACAGGGTTGCTGACTTGTGTGTGGGATCATAGGCATGACCCAATGGTCGCTGGCTCAAGTCCAAGGTAGCTGGCTTGAGCAATTGGTCACTCACTGTGCTGTAGCCCCCCATTCAAGGCACATATGAGAAAGCAATCAATGAACAACTAAGGAGCTGCAATGAAGAATTGATGCTTCTCTTGTCTCTTCCTTTTAGGCATTCTGTCCCTGTCTGTCCTTTCCTCTCTCTCTGTCTCTCACTAAAATAAGAAAGAAAAAGAAAGAAAATTGGCCATTCATGTCCAAAATATAATAAAATCACTTCACTGTACAGAAAGTCCATTTTTTAACCTAACACTTTCTCCTTTCTGTTTTCTTTTTGTAAATTTTTTTTAAAATTTGCCTGACCTGTGGTGACACAATGAGTAAAGCAGTGACCTGTACACTAAGGTCAACAATTTGTAACCTCATTCTTTGCTGGTCAAGGTACATACAAGAAGCAACTACTACAAGTTGCCGCTTTCTGTTCCTGTCTGCCTCCCCCTTCTCTTGTTCTCTCTCTCATTTCTCTCTCAAGCAAAGCACTTGATGGAGCAGCCTCGACACAGAGAGAGAAGAGGGAAGAGGGTGAAAGAGTAATATTGACTTGTTGTCCCCCTGATTTATGCATTTAATGCTTAATTATTCTTTCTTTTTTTTAAGTAGAGTGACAGATAGGAAGGGAGAGGGATGAGAAGCATCAAGTTATAGCTGTAGCATCTTAGTTGTTCATTGATTGCTTTCTCCTATGTGCCTTGACTAGGGGACTCTAGCTAAGTGAGTGACCTCATGCTCAAACCGGCATCCTTGGGCTCAAGCCAGGAAGCACCCTTTGGCTTCAAGCCAGTGACCATGGGGTTATGTCTACAATCGCACACTCAAAACAGCAACCCTGCACTAAAGCTGGTGAAGACATTCTCAAGCCTGCCACCTTGGGGTTTGGAACCTGGGTCCTTATCCTCCCAGGTTGATGCTCTATTCTCTGTGCTACCACCTGGTCAGGCTTCAATGGTTGATTCTTATATGGGCCCTGATTGGACATTAAACACACAACTTTGGTGTATGGGGATGGCTCTCTATCAAATTAAGCAGCTTTGCCAGGGTTCCTTTCTGTCTTCTTGTCTAGTCTAATGGTACAATGACCACCTTGCCTCCTTTCCTTCTTATCCTTTAACCTTTACACATTTGGCCGTCCCTGCCCTGGTCAGCACCAAACAGTCTTGGGAACAGATCTTCAGGTCTGTGGACCACAGAAACCAAATGGGTCAAGTTAGAGATCACATCTAGACTTCAGCTCTGTTTCAATGCTAGACCCATGGAAACGGAAGGACCTTACTGACCACACCCTCATGAAACCAGACACAGTGAAAAGATTGCTGACACAGGGCCTGATACAATGGTCCCTACCCTGGCCCACAACCCCAGATGCCTTAATTACCATGATTAATATTTTTCCATCTGCGATGTGGAAGCTGCTGCCCAGGCAACCCTGTCCTGGAGCACTGCTCGCTGGCCAGACCCACCTCCTCCTCTTATGATGACAAGTGTTCTGAATGAGTTATTTCTTTTTTTTTTTTGAATGAGTTATTTCTTACATGCGTTTATACTTTTATACCATTCCTGCTCATTAATGCATCTATAAATATGTGTAATTGTTTACACATGAAAGCAGTGTAGCAAATTGCCCCTTACTGCACAATGCACTGTTTGCATCTCGCTTGTTTGCTAAATGCAAGCTCTGTTCCTCCTTAGCTATTGAGACGCCGGGGACCTGACCCCAGGTTGGTTTCAAAAGGGAAACGCTGTGCCTGTGGCCCCTCACCTCGCTGCCTCTGAGTCCATTATTTTTTTTAATTTTTTAAATTATTTATTTATTTATTTATTTATTTATTTTACAGGGACAGAGAGAGTCAGATAGAGGGATAGAGAGGGACAGACAGACAGGAACGGAGAGAGATGAGAAGCATCAATCATCAGTTTTTTGTTGCGACACCATAGTTGTTCATTGATTGCTTTCTCATATGTGCCTTGACCGTGGGCCTTCAGCAGACTGAGTAACCCCCCACTCGAGCCCGTGACCTTGGGTCCAAGCTGGTGAGCTTTTTTGGTCAAGCCAGATGAGCCCATGATCAAGGTGGCTATCCTGGGGTCTCGAACCTGGGTCCTTCTGCATCCCAGTCTGACACTCTATCCACTGCGCCACCGCCTGGTCAGGCTCTGAGTACATTCTTCATGTGAGTTCTCAGTGTCCTCCACCAGGAGTCTGGTGCCTGCCAGCAGTGAATCATGAAAGCGGGAGAAAGGGCTGTGAGGCCTGGGGAGAAACAAAATCATGGTCCCAAAAGTGAATCACTTGAAAGAGCAGCCCTGACAGAGACTGGCCCACATGCCACCCACGGTTCCCTCCCGGTTTCTGCACGCTGTCTCCTGTGCACAGCAGCGCATGCTGGTTCCTCTCCTCCTTAGGGCAGCGTGCCTTCTCCCAGTCGCTTATGGCAGCCACCCATACTGGGAGAAGTAGGCGCGGATGTCCCTAAAGATGTGGGGGGTCTGGGGGAGATGCGGCCACGTGACCATGCGCAGAGGCTGGTGGTACCGCCCCTCCCCCGCTAGGTCTGGGCTGCCCCCAAACCTCCTCCCTGCATCCTAGTGGCTCCATCCTCACCACCCCGCCCCCGCAGGCCCTCGTCTGCATTCATTCTCTGGCCACCCCTCACTCCCAGCCCGATGTGCCTGAGTAGGAGATGGCACTGAGGCTGACTGCTTGGCCCATGGCTGCACATTCTCACGTGTGCGTGCGCGCTCATGATGGGGTGTCCCAAGAGGGAACCTGTGGGGCTAGTCCTAGGGATGCAAGGACGGTCCAGGGCAGGGACTCCAGCCAAGTCAGTGATCCCCCTTGCTCAAGCTAGCCACTGGGCTTTTAAGCCAGCAACCTTTGGGCTCAACCAGCGACCATGGGGTCATGTTTATGATCCCACACTCAAGCTGGTGCGTTTGTGCTCAAGCCAGAAGAACTTACATTTTCTTGTTGTTCAAGCGCTCTCTTGAGTTCCTCTATTCTATTCTCAAGTTAATCGAACATCGTTATGACTGTTTGCTTTGAATTCTTTATCTTCCCAATTACCTATCTTCATTTAATTAGGATATTACTTCTGAGTTTTTTCCTGTTTCTTCATTGGGGGTATATATTCTTCTGTCTTCCCATGTTGTTTGACTTTCTGTTTTTGTTCTTTTGAGTAGAATGAAGTAGTCATCTCATGCATTCTTAAAAAAGTTGTCTTTGTTACATTGTGTGTTGAATAATTTCACCCTGTCAATTGTAGTTGGGGGGATGTACATACAGTGTTTGTCCTTTCACCTGGCCTGAGTGGGTTCTGAATGGGCTGCCTGGGGTGTGTGAGCCTCCTTGCCCTTGTAATCTGGGCAGGGCTGCCTGGTGTAGAAGGGGCTGTGTTGTGTGCTTTGTGTGTCCTGTTTTAATTATCTGTTGTCAGAGCATGGTCTGCACTGCGTATCTGATTGCTTTCTTGCATCTCACCCCCCATTATATCTGTTGTATAGTAACTAAATCTACAAATCCCTGGGTGTTCATAGAGGCATGTAGTTTAAATAAGTTTTTGAGAAGTTTTATTAAAGGAGAAAATTTATTAAATATGCCAGCCACATATGGCTGACATAGGGCAACAGACCCAAATTGTGCAGCCCCAAAAGCAGTTCAGGGGCTGTTTATATACTCCTAATTATACATGGGAGGGAAAAACACCTGACATCACGGAATAAGTTTATACTTTTATTTAGAGATAGATACATTAATTACATGCTTTGAGGAAGGGAGGTGTGGTTTCCATGGGAACAGATGCTTGCAAATGATCCATCAGTCCAAGAAAAGATTTAATTGTTTTCTCCCTACACCTGGCTAGCCATTGAGTTTCCCCCCATAGGTATGGGGGAAGGTCAGGAAATCCAAGTCTCCTTCCTCTTTCTGCATTTACAACACAATGCTATCTTGGTCTTATGCTAATCACACAAGCATAGAAATCACACTTACAAAATCTTTATGCATGCCTAGCCCAAATTAACAAAATGTTCTTTAAATTTTCTAAAATGTTAATATTAATTCTTTAGTTTTTGGCATTTTACAAGAGATCCATCCTTTGTCTTGGTGGGGTTGTTAATCCATATTCGGAGGGACCCGAAATATGGAAGACAGGAACAAGGTCCATCATTTACACAACAAAGCTTTATTGTCTAGCTTGGCCAAGCGGCGGGAACTCTGACAGAAATCTGATGGAGAGCGCGCAGGCCCTTTGTTCTACTTAGTTTTTATAGTTTTGTAAGTGGGAAGTACAGAAGCAAAAATTGCAATTAGGAGCCCCTTACTGCTATTGGTTATAGTCATATGTCCTTTAACATGATAGGACCATATTCAATTTGCAAACCATACATTATTTTGGAGAAAACAAAATTTACAAGCCAAGACAATGGTAGAAAGATGTCTCTTTACATATTAAAGGCATTCCTATATTATCTAGTGTTTATCTGCTATCTCTCTGTCCAGAGTCATACATGCATTTACATAGGAGAGGTAGTTTTGGTTGGGACAAATGCCTGCAAATGGCTCATTGCTATAAGAAAAGGTTTATTTTGGCTTTTCTCTTCCTGCACCTGGATAGCCATTCACCCCTTTCCCCACAGGTGTGGTGGAATGTCTGGGAATCCATGTTTTCCTCCCCTTGCATTTACAATACAATGCCAAGGGCCATCCTGGTTATGCCAATCACACAGTACAGAGACTATTCTCACAATTTCTCTGCACACCTTAATCCAAATTAATAAAATGTTCTCCAAACCTCCTAAAATATTAATATTAATTCTGTAGCCTTTGGTACTTTACAACACCTGCAGGTGAAATGGCTCAGTGGCTCCTCAGGGTAGCCTTGGTGCACACACAGCCTTAATTTGTTCATTCTTTACCTTCTTGGGGCTTGGCAGCCCTGTGCACATGCACAGCATTGCCCCTTTCACTTTGTACTGGGTCACAAGGTTTTGCTAGCTTTGTGCTTTCTTTGGGTAGAACAGCCCAATCAGTGCAAGCAGCAGCGCCCCCAAATCTCTGCATTTTCTCTCATCAGACAGTCCTGTGTGCAAACCATAGCCCATTTGCTGGCACCCCATTTTTCAGGAGGGGTAATGCCAGTACTGACCCACTATCTCAGCACTTTCTCTGGGTTGAATATTTCTGCAGCTGGTACAGGAGTGTTTTGCTAGCTCTGCACTCTCTCTAGGTGGGGGAGACCCACATGCACATGCAGCTCAGTGGATGAAGAGTCGCCCTGCCATGACTACCTGCTGGGTCTGTATCTGGGAAGAGGACCTCTCTTTATACAAGCTATTCTGCCCTCATGATTCTGTTGTGTTTAGCTCCAGGAGGGGTGGCTGGGGATGTACTGCAGTGCCCTGCAGGTGGCCATAGACCCTGGATGGAGCTCCCATCTTCTACCTACATGCTCTGAAGGTGTAAACAGTGGTGCTCACTGGTCTCTTAGGTTCTGAGCTGTTCCTTCAGCTCCTGCAGAGCTCTCATGGTTCCTCAGCCTTCTCTATGCTCTCTCTCTCTCTCTTTGTCTCTCTCTTGCTTATTATGCAGAAGCTGTTTAATTTTTTCTTAGTTGTCTTTCAAGAGGAATTGCTCTAAGTAAAGTGGTATGTTAAATAGGTTTTAGGGAGGGTATGTTATAAAGTACTTAATCCACAACTTTTTGGGCTTTTGTAGAGACACCAAGTCCAGATAAATTTTGAAGAGTTTTATTAAAGAAGGAAATTTCTTAAATATGTCGGCCGCATATAGCTTACATGGGGCAGCAGTCCCAAATTCTATGTGTCTATAATATTTTAGGGGCTCGTTATATACCCTTAAGTATACATGGGCAAGTGAAAAGCCTAATAGTATGATATAAGCTTTGTTTTCACCTATACAGCTTTGAGAAAAGAATAAAGTGGGGATGGGACACAATTCATTCGTAAGTTTATAACATTCATCTATAGGGTTTATAAAAAGATATTTTCATATATTAAAATTTACAAGGAAACACAATGGAAAAATGTTATTTTACATACTAAATCAGGAGGGGAGAGGTAGTATTCATGGGAACAAATGCCTGTAAATGGCCTGTTAATATAAGAAAAGGTTTATTTTTATTTTTTTATTCTGCACCTGGCTAGGTATTTACTCATTTCCCCATAGGGATGTGGGAAAGTCAGAGAATCCAAGTCTCCTTCCTCTTTGCAGTTATGACATAAAGCCATCAGCCATCTTGGTTTTATGCTAATCATATAAGTATAGAGATTATTTACAAAGTCTCTGTATGCCTAGCCCAAATTAATGAAATGACTTTAAGCTTCCTAAAATATTAACATTAATTTTGTAGGTTTTGGTGTTTTGCAACAATCCCCACTGGTTTTATTTTCTAAGTCAAATCTTTGACTTAATTTGTTGAAGAGCATAAGGCTGTTGTTTAGGAATATTATCTTATAACATGTAACAGATATTTAGCAGACAGCATTAATAGCAATATAATTTATTAAAGAAACAAATATTGATTATTTTTTATAGATTGTATAATTTTTTGTAACATATATAAAACTTTTAGTTTTTGTAATAATTTACTTTTAGTCAGAATTTTTTATTTTAAATTTTTTAACCTTTATTGACAATTGAGTTGACTTTTTTTTTTACCCTAGTTTCCCTTTTCCCAAAGTCTGATTAAAAAGGGAATCCTTAATGAGTTTTTTTATACATTCATTGTACTTAGACCAACCAGCATCCGGTTAATTAATTAATTAATTAATTATTTTTGTATTTTTCTAAAGTTGGAAACGGAAAGGCAGTCACACAGACTCCCCCATGCGTCCAACCAGGATCCACCCAGCACGCCCACAAGGGGGTGATGCTTCACCCATCTGAGCCATTGCTCTGTTGCAACCAGAGCCATTCTAGCACCTGAGGTAGAGGCCATAGAACCATCCTCAGCACTCAGGCAACTTTGCTCTAATGGAGCCTCAGCTGTGGGAGGGGAAAACAGAGACAGAGAGAAAGGAGAGGGGTAGGGGTGGAGAAGCAATGGGCGCTTCTCCTGTGTGCCCTGGCCGGGAATCGAACCCGAGACTTCTGCATGCCAGGCCAATGCTCTACCACTGAGCCAACCGGCCAGGGCCACAAGATAATTTATTAAAGAAACAAATATTAATTTTTATAGATTGTGTAATTTTTTTGTAACATATAAAACTTGGTTTTTATAATAATTTATTTTTAGTCTGAATTTTTATTTTAAATTTTTTAAATTTCTTTAGTGACAATTGAGTTGACATTTTTTTTACCCTAGTTTCCCTTTTTCCAAAGTCTGATGAAAAGAGTCCTTAGTGAATTTTTTTATACATTTGTTGTACTTAGACCAACCAGCATCCGGTTTGTGGTTGGAGTAAGGCATGACATTTTTCAAGGTGTGTGGACCTGTCCACATGGGTGTTAGTCCTTGGGTGATGTACTTGATCTCCTAGTAATGCTGGAAGTATCTCTTGTACAGTGTTTTGAACTGTTTGCATAGTAACCTGTAAATCCTGCAAGTTTTTAAGGGATGGTTATTATTATTATTTTTTACTATTTGATTTATGTAATTTATTTGCCCTGAACTTTTGGGTACTTGAGAAAATTCCTTTCTTTTTTGTTTTTCAATTTTTTCTAATTGGTTTTGAATAAACCTTTGTCTATAGGAGTCCTAAAACTCCACTGGTTTTGGATGGCATCTATTCATTTGAATTACTATGTTCCGATTTTGAGGCAGACTGGAAGAATATACAATTAATAATAAAATTCAAATAGCTAATGTTAACAAATATAACAAGTGTTTTATTACAACAAAGTGACTAAAGTCTATTAGATTACAAAATAATAATAAAATTTTAGTTAATATAATAGGATTTAAAATAAAATTTTATAGTCATAAATGTTCTTAATATGTTAATGTAATTTTACTAAGTTTATGTTGACATTATTGTTGTTTTATATTATTTACAAATGTAATCTAATTTCTATTTCAGTCTGAGAAATGTCCTAAAGGAGAAATGTCCTAAATGAGCAGGAGTTACACACATTCAGAATAAGTCCATGAGACATTGAGGCATTGGAGTTGTGGTTACATTCTACACTTTAGAGTTAGAGTCTAAGTCCTAATGACCAATGTTTCTAGCTGGAATTAGAAGCAGGTCCCAGCCTAAAATAGGCATGGGGAATTGAGACAAGAGAAATAAAGGAGACATTATACATTAAATAAAGCAACAAAAATCAGACTGTCATTACCCCCAGTAAAGATCTTCAAGGGATAAATAAAACTCAAATATTTAGGCAAGGCATAGTAAATGGCCTTTGTGATTACAAGAAATGAGATCAGTTTTACCTGCTACTTATAAGAAATATGTTAAGCATGTAAACGATGTCGTAAGATGAGGCCAACAGCCTTAGGCACTTTTTAGCTTTCAGTGGCAAGTCCCAGCAACCTGGGTAAGGTCAGGTCACAGGAAGCTGGAAAGGGTTGGAAGAGACTGAACCCTCCCTCCATGGAGCAAGAGGGTATCTTACCTTTTTGTGTCCCTTTTTCGTTCACAGAAAAGGCGTGTCCCCGGTGGGGTCAAGAAGCCTGGCAAAACTCAGCACAACTTTTTTTTCACTCTTGAAGCAGGGACCTGAGGGAATTCTATGAAGCTCCCAAGGGAATCTGGAGCTTTTAAGGGTATATGCCAAGAGCTGGTATTTTTCTGATCTCTTTTGGGCTCTATTTGCCTTTTCTGTTTCTATCTTGGTCATTATAAACCTTAAAAGCCATGCTTTGAAGATTTTGCTGAGGGGCTTGAGAGCCCTTTTTTTGTTTATATAAATTCATGGAAAAGACAAAAGCAGCATTATTAGGCTGATTAAATCATTAAAAACAGGATTTTGGTTTTTTTTTAATTTAATTTATTTTATTTATTCATTTTAGAGAGGAGAGAGAGAGAGAGAGAGAGAGAGAGGAGAGAGAGACAGGGGAGGAGCTGGAAGCATCAACTTCCATATGTGCCTTGACCAGGCAAGCCCAGGGTTTCGAACCGGCGACCTCAGCATTTCCAGGTCGACGCTTTATCCACTGAGCCACCACAAGTCAGGCAGGATTTTGGTTTTTATTGAATTCCAGAGTCTCTTCACTGCTGAAAAACTCAGTACATTAATAATTAAAGAAATTTTAACAAAAGTATGATAAAATAGATTTGTAGAAGTTTTAGGATATGATATATTTTTTTTTATATTACATAGCATTGAACAGTATTGTTTGAAAATGATAATAAAATAAACATATAAAAAGGCATTATTAATAATTTTTAATATTTAAACTAAGATTTCAATATTATGAGGCCGTAATGGCAAACGTTTTTATAAAAACCATCCACTTTTGCAGTGCTGGTCAACCTGGTTTCTCCTGCCCAATAGTGGACATTTTAGCTTTTATGGTGGGCGGTAGTGGAGCAACTAAATGGCACTGCAATGTTTCCACTATGAAAACTGAAATGCCCACTAGTGGGTGGGAGGGATCAGGTTGACCAGCACTGCAAAAGTGGGCAGTTTTTATAAAAAGGTTCACCATCAGGGTTATAAGGCTATAAAACAATAAATAAAAGAATTAACAAAAGGTCTTTGAAATAATATATATATTTTAACATAGAAAAAAATATATATATTTTTTTGTATTTTTCTGAAGCTGGAAATGGGGAGAGACAGTCAGACAGACTCCTGCATGCGCCCGACCTGGATTCACCCGGCACGCCCACCAGGGGCGATGCTCTGCCCAACAGGGGGCGATGTTCTGCCCCTCTGGGGCATCACTCTGCCATGACCAGAGCCATTCCAGCACCTGGGGCAGAGGCCAAGGAGCCATCCCCAGCGCCCGGGGCCATCCTTGCTCCAATGGAGCCTCAGCTGCAGGAGGGGAAGAGACAGATAGAGAGGAAGGAGTGGGGGTGGAGAAGCAAATGGGCACTTCTCCTGTGAGCCCTGGCCGGGAATCGAACCCAGGTCCCCCGCACGCCAGGCCAACGCTCTACCGTTGAGCCAACCGGCCAGGGCCTAAAAAATATTTTTTATATCATGTAATTTTTGGTACAAATTATCTAGTTGACAATGAGATATTAACTTTTATTTTTACTTACAGTAACTTAAACTATTAAATCAATTATGAGGGGTGGGATGGATGCCTGAGGGGGAAGCCGACTCCAAAAACTGGAAGCAGAGTCTGTTGCTTTTATTTAATATATTTTTTATTTATTTATTCTTCCCCACCCCCCCAGTTTATAGCCAAGTTCCTTAGCAAGATAATGGGGCTTCTCCCAAGCAGGAATTGAATCAATTCGCCACCTGTAAACTAACTGTCTTGCTTTGAGCAGCTAAATATAATTTTCACAAAATTATTTTTCCAATAGTGAGTTGTTTTAGCCTATATGAGGTTTCTAGATTTTCCTACAATTCCTTGAAAATTTTTTTACAATTTTTCTAATGCAGTGGGTCTCCCTTATAAACTTCATGCCTTCTATGTAATTGGGAGGATTATAGAGGATTCAGCATCCCCTTCGCCTGTGGGAGAGTGTTGGAATTTTTTTTTTAAACCAGTAGAGGTCAACAAGCCATTATTCCCCAACCCATGAAGAGCTTATTTTAAATTTTATTTCCTATAATTCTATTTATGTTTTTATTATTCCTTCTGGAGTTTCAATTTAATTTAGGAAACTGCCAATTAACTAGCAAGGTCCACACCTATGGTTTGTTAATTTCTAAATTCTTTTTGTTTTAAGATTTTTCTAAAGCAAAGTTTTAATTTTTAATGTTCCTACTTTATATTTTCCAAATGGGCAAAACCTCTTTTGGACATTAGGTGGACATTTGAAACTACTTTTTATTCTATATTTTTAGTTACTTCACCCTTTCTCTAGTGCCTTTCCCTGTCGCTCCACACACAGCAGGCTGAATTTTAGCCTAACTATGCATCTGGAGGCGGCGGTGGGGCTCTCTTCTTGGTGCTCAGCTTTCTGCCTGCTGTTTGACTTCTGCTTGGGTGTGCTGTGGTGGCAAGGGCAGAAGTGTGGCTAGTGGGGAGGGGTCTTGTCTATGTTCACCTCTCTGCCATCGCGACCCCACTCCACTATTTCGCACACAGCGCCCCCACTCCATCGTTCCACCCACTGCACATCCTCACTCGGCTTTTCTCTCTTCTCTCACCTAAATCGGTTGCTTGCCAGCCCTTTCTTCTAGAGGCTAAAGAAACGCTTTCCCGGGCATATTCCTTATTACAATACACACATTGATTTCTTCTTAACTGAGTTCTCATTTTTTTTCTTGAATTTATTTCTGTCTTAGGTATAAGTCTGGCTGGACTAGGGAGATGTATCACCCTTTCTGTATTGAACAAGTTTTAGCCATTGTAGTGGATCTAATGTTAAATTTAGCCATTAATTAATGTATGGAAACTGATTGGGACAGCCTGCATTCCTAGTTATTATATTGCAGACTTCTTTTACTATTTGGGGATTAAAAGTCCCAGCTTTTGGTCATTTAACCCTGAAAGTTGGCCATTGTGATTCACTGAGAGTGCAAAGCCTTCTCTTAGACCAGTTAATTCCATACCCACAGTTGTCTTCATAAACTTCTTGAAAGTGCTTTAAAATACAACCTAATGGGGTCTTCTGTGAACTGGCCCCTCTTCCCATATTTAATAGCCAAGGTTACTGATTATAAAATTAAAACTACTTCAATTAGTGCACCGATAAAAACAAAAAGATAAGACAGATAAATAACTAGTGCCCAGAATAAAAGGTGTTTGACTACACAGGTATTAATTATTACACAAGACAAGGGGAAGAAGTCAGCAGAAGAGAATAATTTCTTTCAGAGGGGAAACCTAACAGGGCGCCCTGAAGCTAATTTGAGAACAAAAAGAATAATAGTTCACCACTTAAGATTGTTTTTTAGTCAGAAGCTTCCAATTTTGACACAAAAGACCTAATCTATAATTTAAAACAGACACATTTAGACAATAAACAAAGGACTTATACACACATGCACAAGCACATTTTCATAGACGAGAGATGGGCTCCCCATTGTGGCCACTTAGGTGTTCAGAGGCCGTGACCCTGCAAGGATTTTAAACTTAAACCTGGGAATTTTTTATACAAAATTAAGGAGAACAAAGAAGAATGAGATTTTGAAAAATAGAAAGGTGTCTTAACTCAGGTTTTTTTTTTGTTTGTTTGTTTTTTTGAGAGCATACCATAACTAGCTGCCTCTGGAAGTCTGGGATCTTTACTCTGTCCTTTTTAGTTATTTTTTCATAGTAGAACTAAATGCATCTAGAGAATCCTAATTAAGACCAATGGATCTCCTACTGATGTCTCGGTCTCTGGAAGGTCCACAACAGGGTTAGATTCAACTCAGTAATGCCGGGAAAGTGGCTTTACCTACATCAGGGGTCTCAAACTCAACTCAGCATGTGGGCTGCAAAGCAAGATCACGTCCGTTCAGCGGGCCACACTAGGTTTACAAAAGGCAACTGTTATGCAACACTTTTCTCACTGCAGTTGAAAACAAAAAAAAATCAGTACAAAAAGCACAATCATACATGAAGTTTACTCAGTGTCACAAAACGACCAAAAACTGTAGTTCACATCCCAACTGCTGTTAACTAAGCTAATATCTAGCTAGGATTCTAGAGAAATAAAAAATACAAGTAGGCCCCTAGGCTTACTTAATTTTATCCAAAGTATTTTGAACTTCGTGGATTAGTCTGCGGGCCGCACAAAATTGTTCGGCCACGAGTTTGAGACCCCTGACCTACATACTTCCGAAGTTACAACTCAGCAATGCAGACAATTTGTTTTACCTACACATCTCTGGAGTTACAACTCAGTAAAAGCAACAGTTTTGCTTTTACCTACAAAATTCCAGAGGTACAACTCAGCAAAACAAAAGATTTATTTCACCTACAATTTTTCAGAGTTTCAGCTCACCAAAGCAGCTTTGAAGGCCCTACTTACATCACCAGAGTCACATCTCCAGAGTCACACCTCAGTGAAGCCACCAAAGTACCTATATTCTATACCTACATTCTAGTCCCAAACAAATTTGACTAGTACCAGTCACAGACAGAAAAGCGAAAGCAATAGTTTAAATGAAAGCCAGAAAATTTAGTAAAGTCAGAGAGTTGCTTTACCTACCTCCTTTATTTCTCTGCCGAACTGTCTAAATTGTTGAATTTGGAAACCTGGATGTGTCTACAAGAGGACTGTTTGGACCCACAGGAATACCAGGAGCTCTGAAAACATGTCAGGTGGCATGCCTCTCCTCAAGATTCAAGTGCGACTGGGAAGCCTCATGAGAGACCAGCCGATTCGGAGAGCCTCTACCAGGTGATGCGAAATACCATAGGCCCCACGTTAGGCACCAAATGTTATAAAGTACCAATTCCACAATTCCACGTGTTTTTGTAGAGACACCAAGTCCAGATAAATTTTGAAGAGTTTTATTAAAGGAGGAAATTTCTTAAATATGTTGGCCACATATAGCTTATATAGGGCAGCAGTCTCAAATCGTGTGTGTCTATAATATTTTAGGGGCTGACTATATACCCTTAAGTATATATGGTGGGAAAAAAGCCTGACATTATTGTATAAGCTTTGTTATCACCTACACAGGTTTGGAAAAAAAATGAAGGGAGGATGGGACACAATTAATTAGCAAGTTTATAACATTTGTCTATAGCAGTGTTTCCCAACGTGGGGCCCACGCCCCACAGGGCAATTCGATAGTTAAAGGGGGAAATTTAAAAATGAACTCAACACGACTTTAACTCTTTTGCCCCAGGCCATTTAAATGCAATGCTAGATATCGGTGCCAAATTTAACAAAAAGTGCAACTCTTAAATAATTTCGATAAATAATTATTAAGTATAATTTTGTTTGACGAGACCAAAATATCAACTGGGTGATTGGTGTCCTCAAGTAAACTTCATCCTGGGTTCACTGCAGGGCATGCCCTCTGCCTTGGGGAACACCGGACATTTTAAAAACTCGCTAAACAACACAGTTATTCTCACCTAATTGGCCCATTGCAAATTCTGTAGTGTTTCACATCGTTCAGTTGGTGTTAATTTGAAATAAGTGTCAGTCAAAACTGTTGTAAAAGCTCATTGATTTAATAAATATACATATATATATTGTATAGATATAATTGGTAAGTATTTAATTTTATTTTTATCAATATTAAACTCTTTATTAAGTACTTCTTGCATCGGGGTTAGAAAGCACTAATATTTTATAAATATTATTGGGGCTATAATAGTGCATGCACGACAATTTTAATTTTAGAAGTATAACTTTCCAGAAAATTTTGTCAAGTGGAAAAAATATAGATACCTTTTGATTTGCGGGGTAGTATAGTAAATGTGTTATATACATTTAAATAAATATGAATTTTTAGTATACATTCACTCTATGTCACATTGAATATATTTTAACACATATTTTAATATTAGTTTTTAATTGATCTTATTTTTATTTCTTATAGCCCATAGTAAAATGAGTGGTGCAAGCAAGAAAAAATCTCGTCAATATTCGGAGGAATATTTAAAATTTGGGTTCATACCTGCTGTTCACAATGAGTGGATTCCTTTTTGTCTTTTATGCCAGCAATGTTTGACCAACGAATCAATGAAATGAGGTCATATTGAGGCGCATTTGAAGGCGAAACATAGTGCTCATATTAATTTAGACTTGAGTTACTTTAAAACTTTAAAGAAAAATTTTGAAAAAAGAACATTAAAGTCTCTGTTTACTGCTCATACTTCAACTAATAATCGTGTTCATGAGGCTAGTTATCAAATTTCTTTATTCATTGCTAAAACTGGAGAAAATCACACTATAAGAGAGAATTTAATAAAACCATTAATATCAGCATTTCTTAAAATGGTTCTTAAAAAAGATGACAAAGATGTAAAAGCTATGCCACTCAGTGACAATACTGCTAGCAGAAGAATAGATGAAATGAGTGAGGATATTGAAAAACAACTTATTGAAAAGCTGTAAACAAGAAAATTCTCCTTGCAAATGGATGAATCAACTTTGAGAGACAGTGAGGCAGTATTGATAACTTACATAAGATACATTGATAAAGGGCATTTTGCTGAAGAAATGTTGTTGTGTAAAAGATTAGAATGCACCACTACCTCCAAAGATATATATGATAAGCTAAAAAACTACTTAGATGTCAATGATATACCAATGACAAATATAACATCTTGTGCTGCAGATGGTGCTCCCAATATGATGGGCAAGAAAAATGGCTGCTTAAAATTGATGAAAGATGCGAATCCAGAAATGATTCTTGTGCATTGTTATTCATAGGGAAAACTTGGTAGCTAAAAACATCTCGCCTGTTCTGAATGAAGTATTACATACAGTAATAAAGTGTGTTAATGCTATTAAAGCTAGTGCCAAATGTGAGCGTCTTTTCAATTTATTTTGTAAAGAACAAAATGAAGACCATGTGAGACTTTTACTTCATACTGAAGTAAGATGGCTATCTAAAGGAAACTGTTTGAAAGATTTATGGAACTGTTTGATACTCTTAGTGATTTTTTAAGCGACAAACCTGAAATAAAGTATCTGTTAACAATAGATGGTAAAGCATTTGTGAGTTATTTAGCTGATATCTTTGAAAAACTAAATATATTAAATAAGCAACTTCAAGGAACAAATAAAACTCTTGTCAATGCAAAAGCAAAGATATTTGGTTTCATTACCAATATTGAGTTATGTCAGAAACATATTAACAACAAAAACTTTAAACAATTTTATTGGCTCCAAAAATGTGAAGTAACTGATACCACTTTACTTGTTATTGTCAATCATTTGAATATTCTATCAGCTGATTTAAAAGAAAGATTTTCTGATTTAAAACAAATTGATTTCCCAACATGGATGATGCAGCCAATGTTAGTGGATTTGTCTGATATATCAAATACGCAGTATCAAGAAGAACTCGCAGAATTGCAAAATGATGAGTCAGTTAAAGCTTTATTTAATATCAAAGGAGCGATGGCATGGCTTTGTGAGGAAACAGAAATCAAATACACAAATTCAACCAAATGTGCAAGAAAACTATTGCTACCATTTCCATCTTCATTTTTAGCTGAATGTTGATTTAGTGCTGTAAATGATTTACTGGTAAAAAAAAAGAAATCGGCTGGATATAACACAACGTGGAGACTTGAGACTAAAGCTAACCAAATTGGAACATAATATAAAATCTCTGTGCAGCAAGCATCAAGTGCAAGGATCACACTAAATTAAAATAATAAATTAATATAGAAAAATCTGTATTAAAATTATTTAGAATTTAAATTTCTGTTTTTCATTATATGTTTTGAAATTTTACTTACTGTGTTTTGTTAACAATTTTATAGTGATTTCTTCCTAGAACCTATCATTTATGTTTATTAAGTGAACAAATCAATTTTTTAATGTTAAAAATTATGTATGTTACATAGGGGGGAACATAAAAATTTTAGAAAGGTTAAGGTGGGGCATGGCACAAAAAAGGTTGAAAAAAAAGACTGGGAAACACTGGTCTATAGGGTTTACAAAAATATTTTTGCATATTAAAAATTACAAGGTAACAGTTACTTTACATACTAAAAGACATTTCTATAATTTTAGTGTTCATTTGTTATTCCTTTGTTTAGAGATACGTATATTAACTACATGCTTTCAGGAGGGGAGAGGTAGTTTCCATGGGGACAAATACCTATAAATGGTCCATTAATATAAAGTTTATTTTAATTTTTTTCTTACTACACCTGGGTAGCTATTCACTTGCTTACTTATAGGTGTGAGGGGAGGTCAGAAAATCCAAATTTCCTTCCCTCTGCATTTACAGTACAATGCTATTGGTAATCCCGGTATGATGCTAATCACACAAGTACAAAGATCATTTACAAAATCTCTCTGCATGCATAGCCCAAATTAATAAAATATTCTTTAAGCTCCTTAAAATATTAATATTTTACCTGAGCCATTTCACCTGCAGATGTTGTAAAGTACCAAAAGGCTACAGAATTAAAATGAATATTTTAGGAGGCTTGGAGAACATTTTATTAATTTGGGTTAAGGTGTACAGAGAAATTGTGAGAATAGTCTCTGTACTGTGTGATTGGCATAACCAGGATGGCTCTTGCCATTGTATTGTAAATGAAAAGGGAAGGAAAGCATAGATTCCCTGACATTTCACCACACTTGTGGGGAAAGGAGTGAATGGCTAGCCACGTGCAGGAAGGGAAAAGCCAAAATAAACCTTTTCTTATAACTATGAGCCATTTGCGGGCATTTGTCCCCATGGAAACTACCTCTTATGTAAATGCATGTGGTTAATACATCTGACTCTGGACAGAGAGATGGCGGATGAACATTAGAAAATATAAGAAGGCCTTTTAATATGTAAAGAGATATCTTTCTACCATTGTGTTGACTTGTAAATTTTGTTTTCTCCAAAATAATGTATGGTTTGCAAATTGAACGTGGTCCTATCATGTTAAAGGACATATGACTATAACCAATAGTGGTAAGGGGCTCCTAATTGCAATTTTTGCTTCTGTACTTCCCACTTACAAAACTATAAAAACTAAGTAGAACAAAGGGCCAGCACGCTCTCTGTCAGATTTATGTCTGAGTTCCTGCCGCTTGGCCAAGCTAGACAATAAAGCTTTAATGTGTAAATGAGGGACCTTGCTCCTGTCTTCCATATTTCGGGTCCCTCCGAATTTGGATTAACATTTCCTAGAATCAATGGTTTCTAGCTCACCAGCCTTATTCTCCTCAGTTCCCCATCTCCTTTCTTATCCCAGATACAAACTCTGCACAAACTGGCATCTCACTCAGCACTCCGCCATCTTGGCTGCTTCTCCTGGCCACATGGCCTCTTTCTGCTCTCTGCTCTGCTCCCTCTGCTCTTTCATGCTAATCATCCCAGGAACCAAGAGAGTAAGCTCTCGTTCTGCCCCCATTTTATAGTGTAGATTCAAAACCTTTAATCCAATATACAAAATAGGGAAATCTCTAATACAAAGTCACTTCTCTGAGGCATGATTGGATTGTACCACCCCACATCAAAAAGGGTGGGAAAGGCTTAATCCCAAAACCAAGCCCCAGGCTACAATGATCCTGCCTGCCCCCCAGCACACATTAATATCACCTGGGTGACGGCCTACACGTGGGCAGCGTTATCTTTTACAAAGTGAGCATAATACATTTTATCTGTCCAACAGGTGCTTTATAATATTACTTTCTTTACAGCTCTTCTAACCCTCCATCTAGAACCCTGTAAGAAAGTTATCTGTATGGCCAGTAGGCATGGCCATCATCACAGCCACCTGGCCCATGCAGGTTCACATTTGATTTGCACAGACAGTAATGAAAAAATGGAGCCAAGAACTGGTGGGTCATCAACTTTAATCCTAGCTTGCACCCGATGGGCAAGTAAAAACACACACTAGGCTCCAAAAACCCACTCATTCAGTGCTCACAAAGCTACTGACTTGATTGAGTTTTCTAAAATCAAAGGTTTCTAGCTCACCAGACTTACTCACCTCTGTTCCCCATCTCCTTTTCTCTGCACAAACTGGCTTCTCACTCAGCACTCCACCATCTTGGCTGCTTCTTTGGCCTCCTCCACATGGCCTCTCTCTGCTCTATTCTCTGCTTTCTCTTCTAATACTAATCTCAGGAACCCAGAGAGAACAAGCTCATGGTCTGCCCCAGTTTATAGTGTAGAAATCCAAAACCTTTAATCCAATATACAAACAAGAAAGTCTCTGATACAAAGTCACTTATCTGAGACATAATAGGATTTCTCATAAGAGTGTACCACCCCACATCATGCAATCAGTCAAAGTTGTGGGGAAAAGCTTAGTCTTAAAACTAAACTTAGAGCTGTAACAACCCGACCTGCTTACAGCCTGTTCCCCTGTAAAGCCATCAGGCAGGGCCAGGGCCACCATCACAGCAGGCCGGTCCATGCAGGTTCGCATTGGATTCGAACAGTCGGTAAAGAAACAGCGGAGCCAAAAACTGGTGGGCCATAGTCTCTAATTCTAGCTTCCACCCGGCGGGCAAGTAAAAATACACACTGGGCTCCAAAACCCACTCACATTCAGTGCTCACAAAGCCACTGACTTATCCAAGTTTCCTAGAATCAAAGGTTTCTAGCTCACCAGCCTTGTTCTCCTCAGTTCCCCATCTCCTTCCTTATCCCAGATACAAACTGCACTAACTGGCATCTCAGCACTCCGCCATCTTGGCTGCTTCTCCTGGCCACATGGCCTCTTTCTGCTCTCTGCTGTCTCCTCTAATGCTAATCTCAGGAACTAAGAACGCAAACTCCGGCTCCATCCCCATTTTATAGTGTAGAAATCCAAACCCTAAATCCAATATACAAAATAAGGAAGTCTCCAATACAAAGTCACTTTCTGAGGCATGATTGGATTGTACCACCCCACATCAAAAAAGGGTAGGAAAGGCTTAATCCCAAAACCAAGCCCCAGGCTACAAGGATTCTGCCTGCCTTTAGCCCACCCCAACACATATTAATATCACCTGGGTGACGGCCTCCTCGTGTTATCTTTAACAAAGTGAGCACAATACACTTTCATCTGCCCAACACCCCCACACCCAATACAAACTATAAGTGAGCAAACGTAAAATTATATTTACAAACTTATTTGACCAACATTATCATTACATCGACATGTTATCAAATGAATGAGCATTAAATTAAAAAATAACAAATTTAATCAATGATAGCCTTATAAAATATTTTCAAAGGAGCAATGATGAAAATACTACTTCCAAGGCCAGATTGCTCAAAGCTTCCAGGGCTGTGCTTTCTGACAAAGGTGAATAGGCCCTGGGGCCATATTCAGCCAACAAGGTGCCATTTAATATCAAGAGCACCGGGATCTGGCTGGATGTTAATTCTGGGCTGTGAATAAAAGGAACACCTCCTCACAAGCACCTACAATGCAAAGGACATTCCCCAGCACATACAATGATCCTGCCGTAAAGCTCAGTAGTACTCAGAAGAAAAACCCTACCCCACAAGAAACAGGATGATGAGTGACATACAATACAAACAGCAGGTCATTCTGCTGATCTTACATGGGGAGCAGAAGCGTATTCCCTACAAACAGTCCAGGAGCTCTTCTCTTCTGGTGGCCAGCTGCACCTCCTCCCTGAACCTCTAGCTCGCTCACATCCCCTCTGTCCCATCCCCTACCCCATTATCCCCAGGCCCCGGGGATACACTCATGTTTATCCGAGCTATGCACCGCCCGACACGTGAACTGCGGCCCCGCCCGGAAGCCTCACACCTCACGTCCACCGCCTTGCTGCTTCTTCCACTGCATCTCATCTGAACCTGCCCACGGCCCAATTTCCTTCGGCCCAGCCCCGCCCCACATCTATGCCCGGCCCCACCTCTCACCTCCCTGCTGATCCTGCCTTAGGCCCCGGGACAGGCCCAGCAGCTCACACACAACTTCAGTTTCCAATGGTTCATTTACATGAAAACAGCCATGAAACTGGAACACTCGTTCACGTTTACTTTAGCAATAAAATTCATTGTCATTTTATAAAACTAAAAACTGCCATTGAAAACGCCTTCTTTAGAGACTATAAACAGAAACCACAACATAGGAGACATTCTGAAATGCAATAACCCTAAAGGGACACGATGATTGCAAGGGAAATGATAGAAAAACTGCGCGGTGGGGTGAATAAAGGGTGATGGTTATTCCAAGGAAAATACTACAAGAATTAATAAATATAAATGCAACAATTAATTCCTTCTTACAGTCACAGCAAGAACTTATTGTGAAACCCTCCTTTATTAGGAAAACCTTATACAAATAGATATTATACATCTGTTGTTAAGATTTAGGGCAAAAATCATCACTGCAAACAGTAGCACTTCCTATCAATAAGCTTTAGTCACTTGGCGATTCCAACTTTTCCTGTACTTAATATAAACTCAATAACATAAACTGCCACATACATCACAGTTACAAGAAAAAAAAGAAAAACTATCATTGAAATATATTCAACACATCTCTCATTCAGAGACGGATTGTTACTCCTTCAAAAGTGATAGCCTGCTTCAAAAAAATCAGTAAGGCCTGACCTGTGGTGGCACAGTGGATCAAGCATGGATCTGGAACGCTGAGGTTGGTGGTTCAAAACCTTTGGCTTGCCTGACTTGTGGTGGCTCAGTAGATAAAGTGTCAACCTGGAAATGCTGAGGTCGCTGGTTTGAAACCCTGTGCTTGCCTGGTCAAGGCACATATGGGAGTTGATGCTTCTAGCTCCTCCCCCCTTCTCTCTCTCTGTCTCTCCTCTCTCTCTCTCTCTCTCTCTGTCTCTCTCCTCTCTAAAATAAATAAATAAAAATTGAAAAAAAAAGTTAAAAAAAATTTGGGGCTTGCCTGATCAAGGCACATATGGGAGTTGATGCTCCCTGCTCCTCCCCCATTCTCTCTCTCTCTCCCTCTCTCCCTCTCTCTCTCTCCTCTAAAATAAATAAATAAATAAATAAAAATTAAAAAAATCAGTAAGAACAGAACAAACCTTATGTCAGTGCTCGTCAACCTGGTCCCTTCCGCCCACTAGTGGGCATTCCAGCTTTCATGGTGGGCAGTAGTAAGTTGTTTTATAAAGATTTATTCTGCCAAACTTAGTAAAAATCTGACATAAAGTATTTGGTAAATAATTATTATTATATGCTTTAACTTGCTGTAACTCTGCTTTATAAATTTTATAAAGTAAAGTTACTTCCCTATTTTATAAATCACAATTACTGTGGAACCGGTGGGAGGTTAGAAAATTTTACTGCCAACAGAGATACAAAAGTGGGCAGTAGGTATAAAAATGTTGACTATCTCTGCCTTATGTGCATTATGTGCATTCCGCCTTAGTAGAGGATCCGCTCTACAGCGCACCTGCGCTACGATGTCATTCCCGAGATGCCCACACGAGGGCGCCAGGCTATCGTGCTGACAGCATATTTGAGAAGAACCGCATTAGACTAGACACAGAGGTATCACCATAGAAACGGTGTATCTTCTTCTCCTAGCCTTCCTCTAGAAATCTGCAACAAAAAAGTAACTACAGAGCTCTTCTCGCTACAAGTTACCAAATGAAGTTCTCAATAACACACAAAACAAGTTAAACTGGCAGTCACAATGCCACTGGAACTGAAACGTAATGAAAAACACTGCGCACGATACACAGTCTTCACTGCACAGATGAGCAAGAAAAAAAACCTGACGGTCCCCCACTTTCTCACTTTCCTTCAGAACCTATGTTACCACATCGAATGCAACTCATCTTCACGTCGTCTCGACGACTGCCTCCCTCAGAGCCCGGGTGGCGGTCCCCACGCCTCTTCCCACCGCGGGTCCGGACTGCGCGGTACTGAGCCCGCCCCGCACCTCTCTTCTCGCTGCCACCTCCCGCCTCCTTCCTGCGCGCCTCGGGCCTCGGGGACTCGCTACGCCCCTCTCCGTTCTTCTAGGTTTCAGGGACCCATCAAAATAGAAAAAAACAGGGACTTTATAAAATTAAAATCAACTATTAAAAAAAAACTATTCACACAATAAAAACACAAGCCAGAAATGGAAAGGACATGTTTACTCACCATGTACCTGATGAAACATTTCTGTTCTATAAACCGACAAAACCACAATGCATTTCTGATCTATACTCACATAGCACTCTAAAACAAATAGCCCCACTGAAAATGAATTCATATCTAAACAGACTCCAGGCGGAGGAACACAGTGTGGACAAGAAAGAGTTCAGTGGAATGAGACCTCCTTCTGATCCTGTAGAAATTCATGAATTGAACAGGTCTCGATGGGAACTCACAACCCTGGCACATCACTTCTTTACCAAAAGGCTTCTCTTTGCCATCACTGAGCTGTGTCTTGCCACTCTGTGCATCAATAGGATCATACCTTTGACCTGCCCCTGACCGTCCCCTCCTGCAAAACGGTGACAGCACAAACTCTTTCCTACTTGCTCATCCTGTCTGGCTCTGGCTCTCAGGCCCTCATGGAATCTTCCCTCCTTTCTTTTATTTATTTATTATTATTTTTCTAATAATTACATATAAGGCTTTTTTAAAAATATTTTTATTTTAGTTATTCATTTTTAGAGAGGAGAGAGAGAGAGACAGAGAGAGAGATGAGAGAGAGACACAGAGAGAGAGAAGGGGGGAGGAGCTGGAAGCATCAACTCCCATATGTGCCTTGACTAGGCAAGCCCAGGGTTTCAAACCAGAGACCTCAGCATTTCTAGGTCGATGCTTTATCCACTGTGCCACCACAGGTCAGGCCCTCCTTTCTTTTATTTCACATGCATTAAAGAAATTACTTCTCTCTCTACCCTCTAAAATAAATAAAACAAAAGAACAAACAAAAAATAATTAAAATAAAAAGACTGGACATGCCTGGTCAAAACACAAATGGGAGTTATCTGCTCTTCCCCCCTTCTGTCTCTGTCTCTCTCTCTCCACTCTCCAAAATGTTTTTTTAAATAAAGAAACAAATTTAAAAAATTGTTACAATGAGAGCCTCTGCAAGATTGGAGATCTGTTGCAGTAATATAATATTATAGTAATTAAATATATAGAAATATAAAAAAATATGGAAGATATATGAAAGTAATTAAGATATAATATTAGAAATAAGAAAATTAAATAAAGTTATGCCATCTGGATAGGAATTAATATAGTGTGTGTAGATGTGATAAACAGATTCTGACTTTCAAGCAGGGCCTAGTTAGTGTGTGTATGAAGTTATACATAGATAAGAAGTGGCTTGATGTCATAACTTTGTAAGTTAACTATTGTATTAATATAATGTTATAGTAATTAAATATATAGAAATATAAAAAAACAAAAATATGGAAGATATATAAAAGTAATTAAAAATAATATTAAAATAATTAAGAAAATTGAATAATTTTATTTAATTAATATAGTGGGTGCAAATGTGATAAACAGAGTGACTTTCAAGCAGGGCCCAGTTAGTGTGTGTGTGAACTTATACATAGATAAGAAGTGGCTTAGTATCACAACTTTGTAAGTTAATGTAAATAACATCTTAAAAAGTGGTTTGATGTAAACTTTTCAGTAGATTAACATAAAAAGAGTTCCCTGCAAGGAACTCCCAAAATGGTGGTATGAGGTAATATTCTTGTAGATAGACACCTGTTAGAAGGCATTGGCCAGAAAAGGTACTAAAGCTGAGGGCCCCCTGCTGCAGTAGTCGCCCAGACTCCAAGGTTGATGTGGACTGTCTTCATGCCACTCTGAGCTCTGACCAAAGCCAGCCAAGAGGAGCATGCGGACGGGGCCCCCTTAAGCTGTACCCAGGCATGCCAAAAGAATTTGTGAGTAGTAAATTGTCTGTGTGATTATTAAAACTAACTCAGTACAGAGCTGTTTTCAGATCCTGAGGTGACAGCGCTGGGGCCACGCTCCACTGCCTGAGGGGGCAAAGGAAAGAGGGAAAGTAGAGGAAAGAGGAGAGAGGTGAGGGGAGAAGCAGATGGTCCTTTCTCCCTGTGCCCTGACCCAGAATGAAACCTGGGTTGTCCATACTTCGGGAAGACAGTTGATCCATTGCGTGAACTGTCCAGGGCTATCTATAATTTTTGTTCATTAAACTTTAGGTCTGCAATTCTGGTTGGTCCTGGCACTTTGCAACTGGCTGCGTCCCTATAAGATAATGAACACACGAGGGCCGTGAAGGGTGTCGAGGCCAGAGGTGCATGGGGAGGACCCGAGAGGCGGGGAGAGGCGAGGTGCGAGCAGGCGGACTCAGGCGCAGCGCAGTCCGGACGCGCGGTGAGAACGGAGCCCCGAGACCACAGCTCGGGCTCCAGGTGTTGCCATTATTCAGGCCGTGTAAAAGTGGTGGTGTAGAAAAGTGAAAAGATGATACAGCATCAGGTTTTCTTCTTTGCTCATGGGTTCAGGTAAGACTTAGAATTTCCTGTACGTTTTGGTGCACGGTGTTAATTACGTTTCAGTTGCAATTATATTGTAAGTGCCCTTGTTATTCGTCTTGGGGTTTATTTAAAAGTATTTGACAACTTGCAAGTAGACGGACTGTGCAGTTACTTTTTGTTGCGGATTTCTAAAGGAACCATAAGGAGAGGAAGATACATAGTTTCTATGTGTCACCGCAGGTGTGGAGGAGAACGCAGTCGCCTTTACCGCCGCCGTCCACGCGATGCCCTCGCGCCCTCATGTGGGCATCTCGGGGAATGACACCTTAGTGCAGGTGCGCAGAGAAGGTTCAGCAGAGCGGGTCCTCTACGAAGGAGGAATCCACTTTGCTGTTCACCTTAAGTGTTTTCTCTTCTTACAGATAATTTTGAAGGAGATGGGGGGGGGGGTCCTCTCGTCTCTGAAGGAGAGAGGTGTGATTCATCTATTTCGATGATAAATTTTTCTGTTTTTTCTTGCAGTTCTGCTGTGTGTCATTGGGAGATTTTGTTTCCGAGTTTGTGTGCAGTGCATGGAAAGCAGAAACTCCCGCGTCCATCCACCTCAGCGGTAGGAAGCGCTGGTATTTGCAGTCATGGGTTTTGCCCTCTGCCGTACTAAGTGTTGTATAATGTCCATTTGTATGACGTTCGCATAACACAGGTGGGTTCCAGAGTAGGTTTACACGAAGCGGAAATTGTCCTATTTCTATTTATTAATTATTGTAATATTTTTCATAGAAAGCCCGTCAACCTTTATTCCCCCCCCCATAGAAATTTTTCCACTGTTTCCCTTGGAATCTGCGTGTTCCCTGAGGGTTTTTGCATTTCAGAATGTCTCCCTTGTGGTGGTACCAGTTATGATTTTGAAAAGGTGTCTTTTCTATTGTAGTTTTAAACTTTATGAAGTGTAAATGAATTTATTTTGCTAAGGTAATCGTGGACGAGTGTCCCTGGTTCTTGTGTTTTTCATGTGAATGAGGCAGAAAAAACTAAAGTCAGGTGTGGGCGGGGCCCATCCCCCAGAGGCTGACCAGCCAGAGATGAGAAGCGGGGTCAAGAGAAAGGTACCGGTTTGGACTGGAGTAAAATGGGGCCCAGACCCGAGGTGGATACTTTGCACGGGAAAAGGGAAGATGTTGGTGGATGTGAGGCCAGGTGCTGCCAGGCAGGGGCCATTCTCTCAGGGTCAGAAGTGTACAGGTGAGAGGATTCATGACCCAGGGGATGTCAGGAGAGGAGGAAGGGACACGAGGGAGGGGTTGGGGGAGGAGGTGTAACTGGGCGGGAGAAGCAGAGAAGAATCTCCTTATGGCTTGTGGGACACACGTTCCACTCCGTGTAAGTGAGCACTTCCAGTGGGAGCACTTTTCTATTTCAGTGTAGACAGTGTTGAGAAAACAATGGAATTCTTTTTCTAAAAAGATTTTAATTACTGATTTTAGAGAGAGGAGAGAGAGGAGCGGGGAAACATTCATCCGCTGTACTCGCCCAGGATGTGCTTAGATCAGGCAAGTCTGATGTTTCCAAGGCGACGCCAGCATTCCAGGCCCACGCTTCATCCACTGTGCCACCCAAGGTAAGGCTAATTATTGTTATCATTAATATTAATATTATTATTACTATCATGTAGCTATTACTAAAGAGCATGAAAATACTGTGTGTCTTTGGGTAGCATTTTATAATTTCATTAGTATAGATCATCGCTGTTCTTGTGAAGCAGATTCCCAGGCATTTTACCTGTTTTACAATTAATCGGGTCTGAAGAAATAAATTATTCACTCAAGATAGTTTTTGTATAAGTGGAGTATTTATGTTTGACTGTTATTTCTCCTCCAGTGTAGTAAAATTTTTTGTTTGTAATAAATGTTATGTGAGTGCCATGAATCATGCAGGTACATAAGCTACTATGGAGTCGTCATGATCAGTAGATTGATGTAGGTGTAAGTCATGTGAAATTTGTCAGAGTTTGAAAGGTAAGAGTTGAAGTGAGATCATGCCAAGAGTTGGCAAAAAATAGTTTTCTGAGTTAAAATACACAGATGAGTCAGTAAAATAGTACCATGCATCTTAGCATTTGAAATGAGTGTAGGTCTGGGATGCACGCTGTGGTAGTAACCCTAAGTATGGTTAGTCATTACCCGTGCTCCACGTAGGGTGTTCGGGGAATATACACTATGGTCAAAGTCTTTATTTTTGAGGAGGAATTTTTTAGAGGGTAAATTCTGGAATCTAATGAAGGAAGATGAAGGATTGGAAGTGATCGTACACAGGTATGAAAGTGATTTCTGTGTAATGAAGAGAAGAAGCAATGGTGAGATGCTTAGTCTGGTTCTGTCCCTGAGTGAATCAGTCTCATAACATGAGATGTTCCTGGACTCCTGAGTGTTTTGGGGGTGTCTCATCACCACACGGCAGTCAATTGCAATTATGGCAAGATGGGAGGTTTTGTGTTTGTTGTTGTTCAGGTTTGGTTTTGGGTATCTATGGAGATATTTAAAGAGATAAATTGTATTTCAGAATTAGGATTTAAAATGACTTGCTTTTTGTATTCTTAGTTTATACTTCTTGTTGTTCAATGTAGATTAGGGTCTGTGTTTTGAGCACTGTGGATCTTTTGGGCTGAGTCCATCTTTGTTCAGGTGAAGGGCTGTGCATTGTAGGTGCTCACGTGCTTCTGGTTGTTCTAGTCAGTGCTTACAGATAACACCCAGCCCTCAGCATTCCTTACAATACACAATGGCACTATTGTGGTTGTGGTTTGCTTGGTTAAGAAACCTGCCATAGGTATCAAATTTCTGGAGAGCAGAATGATAGGAATGCAGCACTTTTCTTATTTCTGCATTGAAAGTATTTCCTAATTTTACCAGTGATTTAATGTTAGGGTTTGTGAGTGTTTGTGTGTGTGTTTAAAGATGTGTCTTTGAAAAAAATGTAAACATGACAATGCTGTTATTATCTTTACTTACAGGTTTCTAGATGGGTGGTATGGTGAGCCATAAAGAGAGCATATGTAGTTAAAGAGAATTAAAATGTCTAGGAAGGTGGTATATTTTCAGTAGGATCAGTTTTTAAAGAGTTATAAGCATTCTTGAAAAGCATGTTAGATGTATTGTCTGAGATGTGAAATAGTTATGTATCTTGAATTTTATTTATAAATTAGAGGTTTTTCTTTATATCCTTACTAATTTTTTTGGTGGGGGGCTGCATTGGTTTTGAGAGGTGTCCATATCCCTGAATGAGAGAAGTGTCTTAAGTAGTTTTCTGTAATTATGGATTTTCTCATTTTCATTTTAGGTCTGTGATTTATTATTCGAGTTTTATTATTCTAGATTGTTATGTATTGCAATGAAGTTATATATTTGCATTCATTGGAATGTATTAAAATGAATTTTGGTCCACAATATGTAAGACCACCTTTTGCTTTTCAATGTAGAGCATGGTATCCAAATATGTTTTGGTTTTGTTTCCATTTCTTTTTTTTTCTGCTCTGTTATGGTGTAGGTGGCTCCAGCATTTTGTATTAGTTGTGCATGTCTGTTAACATCCACAGAAAGTGGTTTTTGCAGAGAGTAGGATGTAGGGGTGTTCCTCTTTTTCTCACATAGCTGTTGTGACATCAGTTACTTTATGAAGAAAACATTTTGTATAATGTAAAGAGAAACCTTTATAGTATAAGAATAGAGATGAGTTTGCATCTGGTACTAAAGGTTCCGTTCGAAGAAGTAGGCTATGTATGTCTATCAGTAAGGAAAAGGTATTTTTTATTTTAAAAGTGATGTAGTATACTTTGAACTAGGCTGAGGATCAGGGTTCAGGAATATATGTTTATTTGTTGTTTGTTTTATATTGTAGAGGAACTGAAGCTATGTTAAACTGGTAGATAGCAGTGTTCTGTGGTCTCTTCAAAATTGTTTTGAGAAGAAGTGTATTTTTAGATAGAAATTTGTGTTTAATCTTACCAAAGCAAAATAATATCAGTCTAGAAACAGAATGCTGGATTGTAGAAAAATAGAAAGAAAAATTGTTAGTGACATTCAGAAACAGTGTGAAAGATTGAATATAGTTGAGTCATGAGGAGAAGTAGAGATCCTGATATGACCAGTCTGGTTCATCAGAGAGTGATTCAGAGTCCAAGTTGTGAGATGTTTCTTGCCTCTTGGATTTTCTGGGGCATCATCTGAGGCTAAGATCATATTCAGCCATTTTTGAAGATGATTTGAAATTGTTTTTTTTTTCTTCAGGTGTCTGCTTCCAGGTGGGTTGGTAAATCAAGAGAGTCAGAATTTGTGATCTATGATTCCAACTAACCTGCTGTTAGTGTTCTACATTTTATGTGGTGCCATATAGAGTAGGTCTGAGTTCTGAGTAGCATTGACCTTTGGGCTGGGTCATTCTTTGTCCTGTGGGAACATCCTCTGCACCATTGGTGTCAGGGGCAGTTGTTCATTCTATGCACTGCTCACAAGTAATGCTCACTCACCTTCAACCCCCACCCCCTAGTGGAGAATGTGAAACTCCATGCACTGCTCACAAGTAATGCTCACTCACCTTCAACCCCCACCCCCTAGTGGAGAATGTGAAACTCCATGCACTGCTCACAAGTAATGCTCACTCACCTTCAACCCCCATCCCTGGTGGAGAATGTGAAACTCCATGCACTGCTCACAAGTAATGCTCACTCACCTTCAACCCCACCCCCTAGTGGAGAATATGAAACTCCATGCACTGCTCACAAGTAATGCTCACTCACCTTCAACCCCCACCCCCTAGTGGAGAATGTGAAACTGCAATCTTGGCCAAGCATGTCCTCAGGACAAATTCCCTCTTGGTCCAAAGAAAGCACTGAAGCTGAAGCCTTTACTGCTTGTGGAATCAGAAACGTTCATGATGAAGCAGTTTTGTTACCTTTCTGTTCAATATACTTTCTAACTGTAGTAGTGATTTATTTGAGGGGCTTATTTTAGATGTTGATTTGAAAACACATTAGTATAATGATACTGTAATGACCTTTTCTTACAGGTTTGTAAATTTAAGGTGATGAGAGACACCCAGAAAGTCCATGGAACTTCAGGGAATCTTCATTGGTAAGAACTTGTTTTATTGTTCTGTGCAGTCATTTTTTTAAAAAAAGGCTCTAAATGTTTTTGAACATGAGATTTAGTGTTTAGTTTAGAGTTCTAGTAGAGCACTTATGTATATGAAATATTCCAAATGAGACATGGCTGCAGGAGGGGGAGAGAAAGAGAGAGAGAGAGAGAGAGAAAAGAGATAGGGTGAGTGGTGGAGAAGCAGATGGGCGCCTCTCCCATGTGCCCTGGCCAGGAATCAAATTCGAGTTATTCACACTCAGAGCTGACACTTCACCACTGAGCAAACTTGCCAGGATCAGTTTTGTAAGATGGTGGATAATGGGGGAAGGTGACTCTCATGCCCTTGCTTCTGGTCCTTGAGCCCAACCGGCCTCTGCACCTGCTCTGCCTCCACTCCCCACCATCTATTCTCCAGTCTCGCACATGTCCTTCACTACTTCTCCTCTGCCATTCCTACAGTTTCCCACTGCCATTACCTTCCTGCTTCCCTCACCATCAAACTTGTGGCTGTAGATTTTCAGGATGGTGCCAGAGAGGGTCCCCACTGACCACCACCCCCTAGCATGCTGCTGTCCTGCCACACTACAGTAGCCCGTCCCTGCCTCTGTCGGCTGGAGTTCTCGGCGAGGAAAGCATAGGTAATTGTTTCATTGCTGTATGTGTTTCATCATTTCATGTCTTCCTAGATTTTTGGGAGTAGTAGGGTTCCCACCAGGAGGTATTGCTGGGGAATCTTCCAGTCTTGTATAGACTTTATTGAATAAAAGGGGAAGAGCTGGGGACCCTGGATATGTTGTGGGGCAGGGACTCCCATGGAGACTGAAAGCACCTGGGGAGAAGTTGAACTGATCTGGCTGCTGGGTACCTCCCCACATCAGGGAAGCTGTCATCAGTGCACATCAGCAGATCCCCCACACCATTCATAGAAACAGTGAGTTGTTTAAGAATTGTCTGGCTCTGAGATATTTTGCCGATGATTTGTGTTCCCTGAGTTCTGTAGAGGACAGGAGTGTTGACTCCTCACCGGGAGATTTACATCCTAGTTTTCAGAAAAGGGTGTGTAGGGAAAGTATTTCTAGGCTGTGCTGGTCATCAAAGCATGTTACCGAGAGCTTTCTGGTGGGGGCACCTTCTTTACTAAGTTGCAATGTGTGTGTTCATGAAGAAAGCAATAGGCCCTGGCCGGTTGGCTCAGCGGTAGAGCGTCAGCCTGGCATGCGGGGGGACCCGGGTTCGATTCCTGGCCAGGGCACATAGGAGAAGTGCCCACTTGCTTCTATACCCCCACCCCCTCCTTCCTCCCTGTCCTTCTCTTCCCCTCCCGCAGCCAAGGCTCCATTGGAGCAAAGATGGCCCGGGCGCTGGGGATGGCTCCTTGGCCTCTGCCCCAGGCACTAGAGTGGCTCTGGTCACTGCAGAGCGACTCCCCGGAGGGGCAGAGCATCGCCCCCTGGTGGGCAGAGCATCGCCCCAGGTGGGCGTGCCGAGTGGATCTCGGTCGGGCGCATGCGGGAGTCTGTCTGACTGTCTCTCCCTGTTTCCAGCTTCAGAAGAAAAAAAAAAAAAAAGCAATAATGTTCGAGTCATTGGCTTGGCATTCTGAATGTCTACACAAAGGGTTTATGAGGTGGTGAGAGAGGAGGTTCACCCACTCTCAGGGGATCCATGGGCATCTGTGGTGTGTAGTAACATTTCCCACCCCCATGCAGCTCTGTCCCAGAAAGCGGGGCCTCAGCTGAGTTTATTAAGGTGATATCCAGTGGCATTGTGGAGGGGGTGGGGGTGATGCCTGCTAGGGGAGATCTCACCCACTTTACTGCTGAGGCACCCATCCTTGCCACCCTCGTTTGTAACATGGATCTACTGGACCTGGCCACAGGCACCCCAGGGGTTTGAGATGATGATTCCTGTCCATTCCCTTGGTGTTCAGGGTGTGAGATGGAGGTAGGTCCCCAGCCTGCAGTCCAAGCCCTTTCTCCCTCTGTGGGAGTCCTCTGGGGGGGAAGGGGAGCTGGTTCCCAGAGCATCATGCTCGACTAGTTTCATTGTGTTCTCCTCTCTCCAGTGTCCTGTAATCTCATCGGACGTGGTGGGGAGCTGTTCCTGTGCAGAGTGGGTGGGGCGGGAGCAGTGTGTGGTGTCCCGGCATGGGTTGGCAGGGTGTTGTATAGGAGATGACATGTGTTTCATAGACCATGTGGCAGGAAGGGGCAAAAGGAATTGTAGCTCAGTTGGAGACTAGTGATACTCATGAAGACCAAGTAGGCGGGATGGGTTTAAGAGATCTGGCCGTAGGGTACTTCCTAGAGTTAGCGGTTTGGGGCAGCTGTCTGAAGTCCCAAAGAGGAAGTTATCTCTTTCTAGTTCCCCAGGCAGTCTTTTATATAGGGTTCAGCTATCCTCCTGCCCCAAAATTCCTAGGGAAACATTATGAGCTGGGGCCCTTTACTATACAAAAGGTGAAATGCACAAAGGCTCGGGGAAGGGGGCTTTGGGGAGATGCACTTATAAGAAAGGTGGAGAGGCCCTGTGTGTCCTTCTCAGAGCCATTTTGCCATGAGTTCATTGGAAGTGTCAGGGCGGTAGAGGAGTATTGACAAACTTAAGAGGGTTGTACTGTGATAACCCATAATAGCGCATTGTACAGTTGCTAAGGGGAACCTTGACTCTGGGTTGGCCCTGTGGGTGCTGTAGTCTCAGAATGGTTGAAAAATTTCCTGTTACAACTTAGATAAGAAGTATTTGAAGTCTCAGAGGTTTATTCCCTCAGGCAGGGTGACATGTCCTGGAGCTATGGATGATCCTGGATCCAGAGGACAGTTACAAGTATACGGGATCTTAGGTGTAGAGTTTGTTAGTGGAAAGAGATGAAAAGAGTGAAAAGGGTTCTTGGGAAGCTGAGAGAACTCTGGAAGGCCTCCAAGGGGTCCAGGGAGCAAGCCAGATTTAAGTTCAGGGGGAAGAGGAGTGGGAGCTAGGCATTTGGGAATGTTGTGCAGTCCAGGGAGCTGAAAGATGGGAGCAGAAATGGGATCTCAGTCTGGGTCTTGAAGCCTATCTTCTTGAACACACAGTTGTAAATGATGTGGTTCTATTGAACTGTACTGGATGGTGATCATTTGTTTTGGCCAAGAAGGATTTTTCTTAACGTGCAGGGAAACATTTAATGTGGCAATGTGAAGAAAATGGACCACCTCATTCATGGCATAGTGGAGGGAGAGAGAGCAGGTCCTGTGTTCTGTAGGGTGACACGGTGTCAGAAAGAAGAAACAAATGCAGTAAAACCACACACAGGAGTGCAGAAAGACAGTTCACAAGAAGAGCACATGCCAGACAGGGAGTTACTCATGTCTGTGTAGGAGGGTGGGGGTCCTTTTTTTTCCATCCATGTCAAAAAGGGTACAGACAGGGTGTTGGGAAAAAGCAGAGGTGCTCCAAGTGTGTGAGAATATCTGAGTCATTCTGAGAGTGTCATAGCCAGAAATCTATAAATCAGTTCATGCCCGAATATGAGGCCCTGTCATGTCCTCAGGGAACAAGTGTGGGTTGCATATGAGGAATGGAGGAGCAGTGGAGGGAGCGTAGGTGGGGAGCATCATGAGATCGGAGGCAGCCAAGTGTCCCAGGGAGAGAAGTGATCCTGGGTGGGGTCGTTGTCCCTGGCAGGAATGGAGGAGCCCTGTGAGACAAGGTGGAACAGCTAGATGGGAGTGTTGGATGGTGTCGAGGCAGAACATGGATTTGAAATTATAATCACATAGTAAATGACTTTCTGGGACTACAGGAAAGATCTGTGTGATGGGTTGAATGGCTTTTGTGCCTGACAGGAAACTAGCTGGTAGCCTGTGAACACCTTGGCTCCCCTGAGAGAGGGAAATTATGGAGCAGTGTCACAAGAAGGGGAAGGAAGGGGTCCATGAAATCAGTTAGTGGGGATCAGACTTACCACATCCTTCTGTCAGCTAGGGTCCAGAGGGGAAGGCTGTGTTTCTCCAGCAGAGAGGAAAGAGTTTTGTTACTTGTCATTTTAAATGAGGTGCATGATGGTGATAGTTTGTTGAACTATGTGCCTGACTCACAGGTCTCCTCACTGGTAGTAGGAGAGAGTGTAAGGAAAAGAAGTCTCTGTGATAGAAGTCCTCCAAGGATGCCTGCATGAAAAAGGTATGGGTTCCAGTGGGAGGGGTAGAGTTAGTGTTGTGTTTTAGAAAGTTTACCAGGGTTTGGTAAGCTCTGTGTGTATTTCAAATGAAGAGGTTAGGAGAACTCTTTCTAAATGTTTTCTTTTTTTTTTTTTTTTTTGATGAAGGCACGGTTGTGAATTAAGGTAGATACTGAAAAGGCAAGACAGTTTTCAGGCTATATTAGGTTTTCAACTGTCAGATAACTTAATGTGAGGAAAGAACATGCATTCATAGTGGTACAAGTGTATGGTATACTGGAAGGAAAAAGGGGAAAGCATAGAAACCTGAGATTTGTCCTGTTATAAACACATCAGTGTTGATATCTCATTTTCACCAGCTGAAAGAACATGCTTCAGGTCCTGGCAGAGCAGTTCAATGTATAAAGCATGAGTTCTATGAAAGTGCTGGATTGGATTCACATTCAGGGCATGAAAAATAGGAGCCATGTGTTCCTCAACTGCTCCCTCTCCACGGTTCTGTTTCCAGCAGGTGGACAGTGGCTGTGCCCGTTGGAGAGAAGGCAGTGAGCGTACCTCAGATGATGCACGTGTCAGCAACAAGTGGGGGAAATAGGTCCTTGTAATTGAGCATCATTCTCAGGTGGGGTTGCCAGGAGGCTCTCTGATAGGGTGTGTATGTGGCATTCTGTGTCAGTGTTTCCCCACCTATCAGATCAGAATAACAGAGCCTATAGTCCAGGGCAAGTGCGATCACGGTGTGTTGTTACAGAACAGGAAGGGTGGCACGATGGTACATGAACTCACCTGGGGATGGTGGATCATGGGGACACTGAATAGTAATCATGTCTGCAGGGTACAGTCCATGAAGGTGGTCCCTGGCTGGGTTACAGTTTCAGTGTCATCACGGAAAATGAGGTAGTCAGGGTTGGTGGTGTGAGGCTGAATCCACTCATGCTCCGTAGGAGTGACAATGTGCAGAGTTCCTGAGACCCTGGGGTTGCAGAGGGATTGTCATTCACGTGAGCATTATTGGACGTGTGCGTGGGAGATGTTTCAGGCTGCGAGTGCAGGCATTGCAGTCTATTCTTCACACTTGGGGTCCGAGGAAGAAGGGTTGCGGTTTAGGATCGAGGGACGATGAGAGTCTGATGGGACAGCCTTTCCTTTCTGGGAAGTAAGAGAGAAGGGGGATGTGGAGTCCATTTCCTGTGGAAGGAAGGACGCTGTCCGCCATGCGTGTGATGCATTTGGGTCTCGAGAGAGGAGAGGAGCAGCTTTCGGGCTGAGTCGTAGTTAAAGAGGGGAGTGAGGTGGAGTGAGGGAGAGAGAAGGGGAGGGAAGGAGCTACATCAGTTGGTCTTGCAGGTGGATTGGGTTAGAAGTGACCAGACAGGGCCCCTGAGGTAACTTTCTGATTGCCCATAGGGTGCTTGTGTGGGCCGATGAGTCCTCTTCAGTAGGGTACAGCTCCATCATGAGGATGGGTGGAACAGGAAGGAAACCGGCAGCTGTTCCGAACCCTAATAGGGAATAGAGTGTGTTCTGAGCTGTAGGTTCTGTTGTTATATTGTATGAAGAGTGCCACCTAGTGGCGCCCGGAGGAGAGCAGGGAACGGAGGTCTGTTTTCCCAAAATGTCCCCGTGGCTTCCTCCGGGGTTAACTTTTTATAGAAAGAATTTGTTTTAGCATAGCTGCGTTGAAAATATTTTAGAATAAGCCTCTGTATCTGTTGTCAGGTTCTGAGGTTATGGAATTATAAAGTGTAGTATAGATTTTGCGTGTTAAGAAGTGCTAGGAGGGGGTGTGGTCCCCATGGAGGTTCCGTGAACAGTTGCTATAAGAATCGAGAAGGTGAGGGTATTTATTTGGAAGCACACGGAAACCTTAATTGTTTTTGGTGTGTTATCAGTGGCGAAGGAGAGAGGGAGAGGAAAGCTTACCTGTTTTGTCGCCGTGCTGTTTCCGGTATCCAGTGATAGGGGATTGACATGGTGTCTCGTGAGCCTCATCTCTAAGGCGCAGGCACAGGCACTCATTGTGAGAAAGCTGTAATTGAAGTTGGGAGATGGATCGGCCGACCTCGTTTCATGGCAGAGGAGTTGTGCAGCGGGAGGGAAAGAGAGGGTGAAGGCCACGCTGGTGTAGTGTGTAATAGTGTACTAGTGGATGCTGTTTGAGATGTTCATTTATTAGGTTCAAAAGAACAACAGAAATGTCTATGAAAGGTCTGTTAAATTGTAGTGGAGAGGTGGAAAAGTCAAAGGGAAGTCACCGTGTGGGAGGAGAGAGAGACAAAGAAGAAGAAGAAGAGGAGGAGGAGGAGGAGAAGAGAAGGGTCAAGGAGGAGGGTAGACGAGGTCATTGTGGCATACAGCGAAAGCAGAGCCAGGTCACCCAAGGACTGGGACTTTGTTTTCTGCAGTGCGGTCTACCATTTACCTAGAAGGCCCAGAAGGAGAGTTTGAGTAGGTATGGGAGCAGATTCTTCATATGTAGTCGAAGTGAGTTAAATAGGTCCAGTTTTTTTTTATTTATTTATTTTTATTATTATTATTATTTTTTACAGAGCCAGAAAGTCAGAGAGAGGGATAGACACGGACAGACAGACAGGAATGGAAAGATGAGAAGCATCAATCATTAGTTTTTTGTTGCGCATTGCAACACCTTAGTTGTTCATTGATATCTTTCTCATACGTGCCTTGACCGCAGGCCTTCAGCAGACCGAGTAACCCCTTGCTGAGCCAGCGACCTTGGGCTCAAGCTGGTGAGCTTTTGTTCAAACCAGATGATCCCTCGCTCAAGCTGGTGACCTCGGGGTCTCGAACCTGGGTCTTCCACATCCCAGTGGGACGCTCTATCCACTGCGCCACCACTGGGTCAGGCTAGGTCCAGTTTTTATGGCTTCCGGTACAGAAACAGAAGGGAGCTGGCTGCATTCCTACCGGGGTCTTAAGTAGAGAAGTGTAAAAAAAGGGGCCGCAAAGTTCGTCTCGTACTTTGGGAGGAATCGTGCCTGGACTCACCGGACATGTCCGTCCAGTGTCTGCTGGGGAAAGCACCGTGGGCAGAAGAGCGTTTGTGAGGAGGTCCCATTGGAGTCTCGCCTCTTTGTCTGTGAGGCCCTTGTGGAAGAACGCGTCTCTGCGTTCAAGGGGGACAAGGATGGGTCCCCCGTTTCCAGAAGTTGAAGTCAGCGAAAGCCATGGGGGGTGTGGACAGTCGTTGGGGAATGCAGCGGGAGGACTGCGAGCTGCGAAAGGGGGTCCGGGAGCGGGAAGGACCGAGATGGTTTTGCTGAAAACGTTTGTGGAAGATTTTACCAGCTGTGGATTTGTGTCGACAGAACTGTCGGTAGAGGGGGTGCTGTGAAAAGGGTGATGTTTTCTTTCTTTCGGAAGCATGTGTGGGCTGCGGTCACCAGAGCTGCGTCCCAGTCGGCTACCAGGGAAAGTCTCGGTCGTCTACGGTCCCAGCTCGCCCTCCCCGGTGCCAGCCCGGTGCCAGCCCGGTGCCCAGGAGACAGCTCACCTTCGGGTGTGTTTCCCAGGAGCGGGATGGCGGGTGCAGGAAGTACAGAGCAGAGACGGCCTCTCCTGGGAAAGGTGCCCTCCACGACCCTCACTCTCGTGCGCCGCTGTCCCTGAGCGAGCGGGCTGGAGGCTGCGCTTCCTTTCCCTCGGCCTCCCCCGGGGCGGGCCGACCTTCCCTAGTCACAGCCGGATTGCAGCTGGAATTTAGCCTGACGGGTCGGTGAGAGGAAGGGGAGCGGAGATCCCAGAGCTTTTCCTTCTTACTCAGTTGTGTTGAGGCGTGCGCTCCCCGATGTCCTGTCCATCACACCCAAAGTCGAGTCCTGCGTGAGCCCGCGTGCGTGGAGGGGCCAGGAGAGCGCTTGTACTCCACCATTTTCCCGGAGTAGGTCAATAAGTGAGGGGGACGGAGTAGGAGGTACTTATGAACAGTATTTTGTTTTTTCTGTAGGTGTTTTGGGAAATAGAGGGGTGGGGGAGGGTTTAGGTCCTAGATTTCAGTGACATGGCCATGTGTGACTTCTTTTAAGGTGTGGCATGAGAAAGGTGCGTGATCTCACCCTTCAGCAGGGAGGTCGGTCAGGAACTGAAAGGTACCTCACTGGTCCCCATTGCAAGGGTAGTGAGGACTCCGTGCCAGCGCAGGGCGAACAGACACAAGCCCAGTACTTCCTGGTGCGGCCCGCTCAGGAGTGTCGCGTGGCCTCCGTTGGAATTCACGGCCAGTGAGTCACCTGGATGCCTCCCTTTAAAAAAATAGCGTCTCCATGTGGTGTCAGGAAGTATTAACATTTAGGTTTCCTGTCCGTTCAGGTCTGCTCCGGGTGTGTGGTGTGTCTGAGTCTGGTGGAGTTCATGTGGGAGATGCTTAGTAGTGTGGATCCCAGGGATTCAGAGACAGTATTCATTCCATGTAGGAGTGAACACTGAGGGAAGGCTTGGGACGTGGGGAGGCATAGTGCCCAGGCCGAGAGGCTGAGCCTCTGAAGAGAAGCCCTGCAATGGCGATGGCATTGTAAATGGGGAGGAGTGAGGTGACCCGCAGCTTTGTCCGGACAGGGTCAGGAGGTAGGGCTGCATTGGCCTAGCAAGGCACCAGGTTTCCCGAATGCAAGGAAGGTGGTTATTGGCTTGTGTGCTGAGTGTGGTTATCTCTGGAGAGAGGAGGACAGAGCAGCACATGGGGCAGCTGAGGTCACTCGAACAGGGAGCTGGGCTGCATCAGCGTCAAAGAAGGGAGAGGGTCAGAGTCATCTTGAAGTGAAGGGGCCATTGGGTCCACACTGACTCGATGCCAGTCTGTAGAGTTCCGGAGTGTATTCTTGTGGGCGCATGGTTGGCTGTGAGGAGGTCTAAGTGGAGGCGATGTAGTTCCTGATGGGTGGCCTCTGTCTTGGAGAATTATTTTCTTGAGTGATAGGAGGAGAGAAAGTGAAGTGAAGGGAAGTGAGGGTGATGTTAGGAAAGTAATCAGGTGAAGGAGAGGGAATAGTGATTGGAGACAGAGCCGAGGGCTCCTTTTTACAGATTTTTTGTTTTGTGTGTACTGGCTGCTTGGTATGTTAGAAAGAAGTGTTTTGGGAACAGCTTCTTCGTGCCTTTCTGTGACAGAAAATGTATTTCATGTCTCATGGCCGTTGTGATGAAGAAGTAGAATTTCTGCCCTCAGTGAAATTGGAATGTAGAAATAGGGAATCCTTCAGTGGCAAAGACAGGTTATTATTATTTTTTTTTAAAGTGCCCTGGATTAGGATGAGAAGGTTGTGAGGGGAGAGAAGCGTCGCGTCGTTTACTTTCTGTTATTTTTCCATTTTGGGTTTGACGTTTTCTGTCAGCTCTGGTCTGTGTCTGGTTGGAGCCCACCGGGTGGATGCTTTCCATGGCCCCCTGTCTGTGAGGGCGCACACTGTGCACATGAAGACAGAGATTTGTCTTGTCCCAGGAGGTGCCCGTTGGTGTTCTTAGAACCGGTTCTTAGTCTAAGTTGCGTGAGATAGCTCTGTGAAAACGAGGATGAGAGTGTATTGGGCTCTGAAAAAACCATATACATAAATAGGGGCTCTTACTTTCCATTATGAAGCTATGGAGTGTTCAGGGAGGTCGTTCATTTTCGTTTGGGGGGAATGGCGCCCTTTCGGGGAGTCCTCAGTCATTAGTCTACGGGGGATGCGTTCTTGCAGGTCCGTCCATCCGAGTGGGGCCTGTGTTTCCAGCTGGCGTCATAGACCCGTTGCGGAAACTTCGCGGTGGATTCAGGGGGGTGCCCAGGGCGTCCCTGTAAGGAGAGAGAGGCGAGGATGGTTTTGGACAGGTCGGGGGTGGTCCCAGGGGTCTGTGGGGGCCGCCGTGGCCGAGTGGGGGAGTCGCAGGGAAGGGAGCTCGGAGACGGGGTCAGGGGGAGCCTGGAGACGGGGTCAGCAGGAGCCCGGAGCGTGGTGCCCGTGCCCGCTGCTGGCCTGGGTGCGGGTCCTGTAGGAAGGGAGAGGGTGCGGAGGGGGAGGTGGGGAGGGAGGAAAGGAGAGGCGTCCGCGGTCCCTGAGTGTTCCCGGGAGGGGAGCAGTGGGGTGTCGCTGTGGGGAGGGTTATTAAGGGGCTGGGTCAGGGGGCGGCTCCTAGGGCAGAGCCTCATAGAATGTTGAAATGAGGTAACCCAGGGAGGCTGTTCTCAACTGGTTGTTCGGCGGCAGGATTATGAAATGGTGACTTTGATGCTGTCTTTGGGGATAAGGCATTGTGCATCTCGGTGTCCACTGCGGGTTTTCCCTTTTTTAATTCTTTCACAAAGTTTCCCCAGTTTGCATGTCAAGATGGGATCCTCAGTTTTTGGCTCCATGGCCTTATCCGCATAGTGACTCTTAGTAGGTTTGCAGCTCTATTCGCTGTGCAGTGGTGCCTCCATTTCTGATGCTGTGATGACGACATGATTCCTGGGTCACTGTTAATGGCAGTGAGTCTCCTAGTAAAAGTCGCATAGAAGGGAGAACTTGGAAGGCTGCACCCAAGGTCTAGGAGGGATCCTGGGAGCCAAGGTGAGGGAAGGCCATTGAAATTTATATCTGGAGAGTGAGAAAGTATCTTCCAGGCAGGTTATTTCATGTCGTGTGAATGGAGGAGGAATCAAGGAGGAGATCGTAAGGGGCTGGGAGAGAGCAGGTGTTGAAGTGGAGTGCACAGCAGTGAGGATTGCTGGAGTGGACAGTCATGAGCTGGGGACCACCAGGTGGATTCTCTAAGGTGTGTTCTATTGCATTCCCATCAGTGATGATGGGTATCAGTTAGGGGGAGGATAGTTAATTCAGTTAGGAGATTGTATGTATGAAGCATTGCTACCCACATCTGTTGACAGATTTTGAAGGTCGGCATCCCATGAATGAGAGACTATTTACTGTTGAGACTGTTTCTTTGTGCACAGCAGAGCATGGCTGGCACCTGCCTGTGGTACTTCATTTCTTTCAGGATGGTCTCTGTTCAAGTGACCGTGGTTGGCTCTAGGCAAGTTTATGCTTTCTCAAGATTTGTGTTTAGGCAGCACAGAGTAGTAATGTATTTACTTTTGACATCTCCGTTGCCATGTGTGTGTGTTAGGGGGCCTGTCGTGAGGCAAGGTGTATGTGAGAAGACAATAGAGCCATGATTTGTGCCTCCTTCGTGGGCCTTTTTTGGTTTTTGTCAGTGTGTCCTCACCTGGTGTCACCCTCCCCTCCTCCTTTTGATCATAGTGTTTGGTGCTGCAAAGCTTGTGGAGTGTGGTGACACAGGACTTTCTGGTTCAATATTTATTTTTGGGTCCTGCAGGTGTGTGTATTGAATAAATATGCCTTCACCCCAAGCTCCATGTTTGTATCATTCCTGTACTCTCCACTTATAATCACCCTCATTGAGTGTCTGACTGTGGGCTTTCCCTACTTTGTGGAGACTGGATTCTGTAGGACAGAAGCGTGTGGGCGATTGCCCCTGTCAACCATCAGAAGGTGGTGCTGAGAGCAGGGAGGGTAGTTAGAGATGTGTGTGACTTGATAAGGCTTGAGGAGTTCAGTGTTTTTGCCTATGTGTTGCGATTTTGAGCTTGTTGTTATGGATGAATGTAGGTGGAAGATTTCAAGAGTTAAAATAGAAACTTACTGAAGTGTTCAGTTGTTTGCTGGTTCACATAGGATTTTGAGTTGAATGGATAATGGATGACTCATACAGAGTAGGCCGAGAGTGGAGCTATCCGATGTTTGTGGACCCTGAACCAGAGTGTGTGCTTCCAACCACGTGATTCCTGTATGGTGAATGTGGTGGGACCTGGAGGCAGACATTTCAAGATAGAACAGCATGTCTCCTGGGTTGGATCTCTTGCCCATTCTTTTTATGCAGTTTTTGTATTCCAGTTTGGTGAGGTAGGGAGGGAAGGAGAAGTTGTAGGCAGTCTAAGGAGCGTTGAGTTAGCCATATACGCTGCTAGGAAAAGAAATGGAGAGTATCTTCCTGTCATTCCTTCTGTTTGTGCTTGGTGAGTCAATTAGGGGAAAGAAGGACAAGGACTATACAGGGGAAGAGTTGAGGGAGGGATCTTTTGAGTAGACATGGGGTAGATTTCTTTTTTTTTTTTTTTTCCATTTTTCTGAAGCTGGAAACAGGGAGAGACAGTCAGACAGACTCCCGCATGCGCCCGACCGGGATCCACCCAGCACGCCCACCAGGGGCGACGCTCTGCCCACCAGGGGGCGATGCTCTGCCCATCCTGGGCGTCGCCATATTGCGACCAGAGCCACTCTAGCGCCTGAGGCAGAGGCCACAGAGCCATCCCCAGCGCCCGGGCCATCTTTGCTCCAATGGAGCCTCGGCTGCGGGAGGGGAAGAGAGAGACAGAGAGGAGAGGAAAGCGCGGCGGAGGGGTGGAGAAGCAAATGGGCGCTTCTCCTATGTGCCCTGGCCGGGAATCGAACCCAGGTCCTCCGCACGCTAGGCCGACGCTCTACCGCTGAGCCAACCGGCCAGGGTCAACATGGGGTAGATTTCTAATGTACAGGTCACAATGCATGGTGAGGTATAGTCATGGTGAGGGTCTCTGTGATTCCATAGTGAGGGTGCGTTTTCCTTGGTCTTCGAGTGCCCGTCTTTAGCTGTCAGCATTTGTGAGAAAGGGCAGAGGAGGCTTTACCAGGTGTTCCTGTTTTTACTAGGAAATGTAAACCTGGCATTGTGAAATACATTTTCATGCTTTCTCAATAATGAGTCTCCTCATTTCCTGCTGCTGACATGGACAGGAGTATCTCTCATTGTGGAGTAAGGTCAGGTGAAGGAAAGGGTATTCTATTGACTGTGGGAGATTTAAGAAGGTTAGAGTGTCTAAAGGAAACAGGAAGAAGTGAGGTGACTTGAGAATGAAAGTTGCTGTTGTGAGTCCTTTCATGCCTAAGTTATTGATAAAATGTGGTGTCCTTCTTGCAATCCAAAGAGAGGTAGGAATTGGTTGTGTGGTGTTTCATAAGTCATGGCAAGATTATTTCCAGAGGATGTAGCCCATGGGGACAATCTTAAAGGGTGGGCCACATGGCTAAGGTTTTAGCTTTGGAGGAGCAACACTTTAGTTAATGAGGTTTACAACAGAAATGGTCTAATGGAAAGGTGTATAGTGGAAAAGGTGTCACAGAGCCATATGTTAGGTTCAAAAAGAGGCGGTGATTTTCCAATATGTCCTGTGGTTTGCCATTGTGTTACATAGTGTCCCAAGTGGCTGTGTGTATCCAATATCATCCAGTCTATCAGGTGGGTCATCAGCCCAGAAAAGGAGTCCTCATCATTTTCAGGGTAGTCTAGATCTTGTTTCCGAGGTCTCAGCATGCAGGGTATTTGTTGTAGGGGGAGGTACTGTTTCTGATCCAGAGTGTGTGATGATGCCTCCTTTGTATTCTGATGTACTCCTTTCCAGCTGTTCTTCATCCAGAAGGTGCTGTCATTCAGGCATCATTGTTTGCACTGTATTCAGTGATCATCATCCCTTACTCCTGTCTCCTCCCTTAAAGTTAGCCTTATGATAACCCAAAATGTCATGGAGGAGTGTTAAATGTTTCTTGGGAAAAGTCAGGACTTATAGACATACATAGACTTTAATGTTTCCATGAGTCCTACCATATAAAGTGGTGTGACCATGTCCTAGTGCGATGTTACTGTGGTTCTTTCCAGTTAGTATTAGACATGTATGTGTCATGCATGTCTGGGGTTTGCTGTGAGGTGTGAGGTGAAGCTTTTGTGTTCCTGGAGGTACCCTTTGGAAGGAATTGTGTAAATCTCAAAGGAAGCTTTTGTCAGTGTAGGGCCAGGAGCCATGCTCTCACTATCAAAGCAGCCGCCTGGTCCATGCAGGTTCCCATTGGATTCGGGCAGATGGTATAGAAATGGCAGAGTCAGAGAATGGTGGGCCATCCTATTTATTGGTGTCTCACCAAGACAGGCAAACCACAAAAGAAGACAAGGGAAAAGCAGAAAACCAGCTTTTCCCATGAAGGGCAAGGGATCAGGGAAGCCCCTGCAATCATGATAGCAGGAACTGAGTGAGCAAGCTCCTGGTCTGTCCCACTTTATAGTGTAGAAAAACAAAATCCCTTAATCCAATATACAAACAAGGAAGTCTCTGATACAAAGACACTTATCCAAGGCATAATTGGATTCCTCATGAGAGTGCACCACCCAGATCATACAATCAGTCAAGGGTGTGGGGAAAAGCTTAGTCCTAAAACCAAACCTTAGGCTACAATGACCTGGCCAGCTTATAGCCTGTCCCCCACACCCAATATAAGTCACAAGTGAGCAAACATATATTGATATATCATATTTACAAACTTATTTGACCAACAGTCAGTGCGGAGAGAGGGTGGCTTCTAATGTGGGGAGCATTTCTGTGTCTAGATGTGTAAAGCCAGTAGCCAGGGCTACCATCACAGCTGCCTGGCCCATGCAGGTTTGCATTGGATTCGGATAGTCAGTAAAGAAACAACAGAGCCACGAACTGATGGGCCATCATCTTTAATCCTAGCTTGCACCCAGCGGGCAAGTAAAAACACACTCTGGTCTCCAAAACCCACTCACATTCAGTGCTCACAAAGCTACTGACTTATCCGAGTTTCCTAGTGTAGAGCCAGTAGCCAAGGCCAGAGCCACTATCACAGCCGCCGCCAGTCCCATGCAAGTTTGCATTGGATTCAGACAGTCAGTAAAGAAACAATGGAGCCAAAAACTGACAGGCCATTTTCTTTAATTCTAGCTTGCACCCGGCGGGCAAGTAAAAACACACACTGGGCTCCAAAATCCACTCACATTCAGTGCTCACAAAGCCACTGACTTTTCCGAGTTTTCTAGAATCAAAGGTTTCTAGCTCACCAGACTTATTCTCCTCAGTTCCCCATCTCCTTCCTTATCCCAGATACAAACTCTGTACAAACTGGCATCTCACTCAGCACTCCGCCATCTTGGCTGCTTTTCCTGGCCTCCTCCACGTGGCCTCCTCCCACTGCTGGCTCTACTCTCTCTGCTCTCTCATGCTAACCTCAGGAACCCAGAGCACAAACTCCCGCTCCGTCCCTATTTTATAGTGTAGAAATCCAAACCCTTAATCCAATATACAAAATAGGGAAGTCTCTAATACAAAGTCACTTTCTGAGGCATGATTGGATTGTACCACCCCACATCAAAAAGGGTAGGAAAGGCTTAATCCCAAAACCAAGCCTCAGGCTACAAGGATTCTGCCTGCCTTTAGCCCACCCCAACACACATTAATATCACCTGGGCGATGGCATCTTTAACAAAGTGAGCATAATACATTTTATCTGCCCAAAAATCCACCCCTATGTTCACTTTTTTACCCACAATTGACATCACCAGCATTCCTGTGCAAGGAAATTAGAACATTACACAGATTACAACAGCAAAAATCATACAGTTTCAACAATTACAAAGGTACATTTCACCAGCCTCTCAGCACTTAGCCCAAAGCACAAAATGTCCTTGGCCTTTCTTGCCACGGGAAAAACTTCCCGGGGCAGGGGAGTGCTTCCAGCAAAGCCACCCCCCACCCCCATCAGGGTATTTTACATTGTCCAAAATCCGTAATCCGTAAATCCATCCAACAATACCAATGCCCACTCCAGTCGTAGTCCAGGAAATCAGTCCGTGCACATGGGGCATCATCCACCCCCCTCATCCCTGCCGTCCTGGCAGGTCTTACACTGTCCCAAAGAGGGCCACATGGCAATGGAAGTCAGCATTTCCATCTCTGCTCTGGAAAGCATGTTCAGCCCTATGTCCCAAAATCGCAGACCTACCAGGGCCGTAGTAGGTGATCCTTCCAGCTGGGCTCTCATTTTATGGAGACTGCGGATTGCAACTCCAGCCCGATTCTCCTCATCCTCCAAAGAGGAACTGAAAACACCAGCTCCGGCTGCCGGGCTCAAGCCTCCGTCCGCTGCCGCCTTCTGCTCCGCAGACCTTGCAGCTGTGGACTTGGCTTCAGCCTCAGCCTCAGCCTCGGCCCTGGCCTCCTGCCGCTGCTGGCTCTCTCCAGCATCGAGGGCAAGCTGCAACTCACAAACCTCTGAATCCTCCTCCAGCATTTGCTCCATTTCCAGGTGAATCTCGCAAGCCTGGTTGGCCTCCTCCTCCAGCACTTCCTTCAGCTCCAGGGTCAGCATCTCCTTTTCCCACATTTGATCCAGCTCCTTCCGCTGCTCAGTTTGCAGGTCCCAGGCAGCCTATTCCACAGAGCTCTCAGTTTCCTCACGCATGGCTGTAAAAGTCAGCCAGCCTACCTTCCCCAAAAGGACAGCCATGGGGAACCCTAACACTAGCCAGTCCTCTACTCCACCACTCAAAGGCTCCTTCCCGATCTGTATCGAATCCTTCCACAGACTACGCCAAATGTAAAGCCAGTAGCCAAGGCCAGGGCCACTATCACAGCTGCCGCCAGTCCCATGCAAGTTTGCATTGGATTCGGACAGTCAGTAAAGAAACAATGGAGCCAAAAACTGACAGGCCATTTTCTTTAATTCTAGCTTGCACCCGGCGGGCAAGTAAAAACACACACTGGGCTCCAAAATCCACTCACATTCAGTGCTCACAAAGCCACTGACTTTTCCGAGTTTTCTAGAATCAAAGGTTTCTAGCTCACCAGACTTATTCTCCTCAGTTCCCCATCTCCTTCCTTATCCCAGGTACAAACTCTGTACAAACTGGCATCTCACTCAGCACTCCGCCATCTTGGCTGCTTTTCCTGGCCTCCTCCACATGGCCTCCTCCCACTGCTGGCTCTACTCTCTCTGCTCTCTCATGCTAACCTCAGGAACCCAGAGCACAAACTCCCACTCCGTCCCTATTTTATAGTGTAGAAATCCAAACCCTTAATCCAATATACAAAATAGGGAAGTCTCTAATACAAAGTCACTTCTCTGAGGTATGATTGGATTGTACCACCCCACATCAAAAAGGGTAGGAAAGGCTTAATCCCAAAACCAAGCCTCAGGCTACAAGGATTCTGCCTGCCTTTAGCCCACTCCAACACACATTAATATCACCTGGGCGACGGCATCTTTCACAAAGTGAGCATAATACATTTTATCTGCCCAACACCTAGAATCAAAGGTTTCTACCTCACCAGACTTATTCACCTCTTTTCCCCATCTCCTTCCTTCTCCCTGCACAAACTCTGCACTAACTGGCTTCTCACTCAACACTCCGCCATCTTGGCTGTCTCTCCTGGCCTCCTCCACATGGTCATTTTCTGCTCTCCTATCTGCTCTCTTCTCTAATGTTAATCTCAGGAACCAAGAGAACAAGCTCCCGGTCTGCCCCCATATTATAGTGTAGAAATCAAAACCTTTAATCCAATACATAAAATATGGAAGTCTCTAATACAAAGTCACTTATCTGAGGCATGATGGGATTGTACCACCCCACATCAAAAAGGGTGGGAAAGGCTTAATTCTAAGATCAAGCCCCAGGCTATAAGGATCCTGCCTGCACACAGCCCACCCCCAACACACTTTAATATTACCTGGGCGATGGCTTCCATGTGGGCAGTGCCATCTTTAACAAAGTGAGCATAATACATTTTAGCCACCCAACAAGATGTGTCTTTTCTATGGCATTTTAAAGTCTCTTCTGGGTGTTGCGTTTTCATAGAGTTCTCAGTGTTTTTTTTATTTCTGTGCATTGTTGTGTTACATGTTGTTTTAACTGGATCAGAAAGGAACATGAGGTTGGAGAAGAGGTTGTCACTTCCTTAGTTCAGGAAGGCAGCAGACATTTCATAGGAAGAATGGTTACCTTGCTTGTGTGTCATTTTTGTTAGTCAGATGGGTTGTTTCTGAGGTTTCTTGCTGTTGGTCACGAGATGACGAATGGTGTGTATTGACGTGCTTATGAGTAAGTAATTATGCTTGATGTCATCAGGTGTGTGGGGTTTCAGAACTTTTTGGAAAATCCAGCTGACTGGTTCCAGTGCTCTGTGTTGTTACTATGGATGCTTCCTGCCTGGAGGTCTGCTGTGTTGCCTCGTGGGCCATGACATGGTTGCATGTTATAGTACATTTACCCTTTTTCTGCATTGTGTATTGATTTTATTTATTTATTTATTTATTTTTATTGATTGGTTTTATGGATACATGTTTCAGGTGGATACCAATGTTTTGTGGTAAGGTACCAAAGAATTGCAAAAATTAATATTAATATTTTATAAGGAAGAGTCAGGTTTCTTGCCCCCTCCTTTCTGTAGAGAATGAAGGGAGAGGACTGTGAGAGTTTCCTGGACATACTATGTACTGAGGTAAGAAATCCCCTTTTACTAAGAAGCTTAAAAGGCATTTTATAATTTAGGCTAAGCATACAGAGAGATTTTGTAAATATGATTTTTATACTTGTGTGTGATTTGCACCAGCTCAGGATGGCCGACAGCATTGTGTTGTAAATAGAGAGGTCCTGTACTAGGTTTTAAATGAAAGTAAGAAGGAGACTAGGACCCCCTTTCTTCCCCACACCTGTGAGGAAGGAGGTAAACAGCTATCCAGGTGCAGGGTAAGGAAAGAAAGATTAAGCAGCCCTTTTCTCTCCCCTTTCTTTCTCCTTAATGGGCAATTTACAAGTGCTTATCCTCTGACATCATGTAAGCTTCTCCTATCCTGAAACCCTTTGATTAATGTATGTACCTCTAGACAAAGGAGTGGCAGATGAACACTAAAAAATTTGGGGATGTCTTTTAATATGTAAAACAACATTTTTTGCTATTGTGTTGTAGTAAGATACCAAAAAGCTACAGAATTAATATTAATATTTTAGGAAGCTTAAAGAACATTTTATTAATTTGGGCTAGGTGTGCAGAAAGACTTTTTAAATGTGAGATTAGCACCAATTCAGGAAGGCTGATAGCATTGTATTGTAAATAAAGAGGGGAAGAGATTAAAATTCCTGTTTTCCCCCACACCTGTAAGAAAGCAGGTGAATAGCTAGCCAGGTTCAGGAGGAGAAAGATTAAAATAAACCTTTTTTTATATTGATGGGCCATTTTATCCCCTAGTGCCATGGAAACTACCTCTCCACTCCTGAAAGCATGTAGTTAATGTATATATTACTAAACAAGGGAATGGCAAATGAACACTAGAAAATTTAGTGTAAGATCGGTTGTTAATGGGGGAAGGTCATGTGAGGAACTGGGGAACTTTGGCTAGGACAGCCCACAACCAAGCGTGCCAAAAAAAAAACTTCCCAGGAGTCCTTGGGAAAAAAGCAACTGACTGTCAGCCAGTGAGATTTCGCTACTTCATATTAGCCTGACTTTTCTAGAGGACTCCTTTAAATTTGCCCACACGGTCTCTCCATGCATGATTTTCCTGACCTCCATCTTCTGGGCCAGTGAATCTCATTTGAGAATTGCTCTGTACTAAATAAAGCCTTTAGTATTCCATACTTGGTGGCTACGCCCCTTCCTTTCTTCTCGGTGGGGAAAAATACCTTACATTTTGGTGCCAAAAACCCGGGAGGAGTTTGAAGTCTGCAAGGACTGCTCCTCTCCTTTTCCCCTCCGAGAAAGAACTAGGATCTCCGACCTTTCACCACTTCACCTCATGGTGTGGTAAGTTTCCCACCTCAAGCCTCCTGCTGCCTCAGTTCTTTTTGCCGAGAATCCCTGTCCAAAACCGCAGCTACATGAGTGTGAGCCTGTGGAGACATCCCGAGCACACCCACTTTACCTTATCTGTCTGTGACTAGAGCTTGAGTTTTGGGATGCTGATACTCATCTCTGACCACTCTGAGAACTGAGGGTGACCATGAGGGCAAAGGGATCCAAACCTGACTCTAAAACACCTCTGGGGTGCTTTATCTGGTATCTCTCAAACATTGATTCTTCCCTGAAAAAGGAGAAACTAATCTTCTTCTGCGGCATAGCCTGACTAAAATACCCACTGGATAACCAGACCAGGTGACCTCAGGAAGGGATTTTCGATTTTAACATCCTTACTGATTTACAGAACTATTTCCAGGAGGCTGGAAAGTGGTCAGAGATCCCTTATATTCAGGGGTTTTGGCATCTGCGTTCTTGTCCTAAACTCTGTGCCGGTTGCTCTACAATGCACGTCCTCTTGGCCAGAAAAACCTCAGCTAAACCCTCCGCTCCAGATCTCTCCTCCTTTGCCGACTCCCCTGAGGAACTCTCTTCCCTCCTGCAAGACTCCCTTGATCACTCGATCCCATTGGACTCCTTCCCCCTCTTCACTATATCCTGTTACCCCATCTGCAAATGCTGGTCTCTCTCTCTCTCTCTCTCTCTCTCTCTCTCTCTTTCTCTCCTCTCCAGTCAGTGCTCACAACCAATCTCACTCTAGGCCACAAGAGGGAGCCAACCTCCTATGCCCTCTCCATGAGGTGGCCGGAGCAGAAGGAGTTGTTTGGGTTCATGTGCCTTTCTCCCTCTCTGATCTGTCTGCAATTGAAAAGTGTTTGGGCTCTTACTCTTCTAATCCTACCAACTATACAAGGAATTCCAATATCTCACTCAGGCATATGATCTCACTTGGCATGATCTCTATATTATTATGTCTTCTACCTTTACCCCCAATGAACGGGACCGAATCCAGATGGTGGTGCAAGCTCATGCAGATAAGGTCCATGCCTCAAACTCTCAAATGCCGGTGATCTCAGAGGTGGTCCCTGACACGGACCCCAACTTGAATTACTAGGCAGAACAAACAGGTAGGAGATGACGAGACCAAATAATTCAATGTCTCATAGCTGGCATGCAAGATTCAGCACAAAACGTGGTTAACTACGACAAGTTAAGGGAAATTACTCAAAGACCTGAGGAATATCCGGCTCTCTTCTTAAATCACCTCACTGACAGTACGGTCCTCCATACTCATTTAGATCCTACTTCCAGTGCCGGGGCCACTGTATTAGCTACTCACTTTATTTCCCAATTGGCCCTGGACATTTGGAGGAAACTTAAAAAGGCAGAAGAGGGCCCCCAGACCCCTAACTGAGACCTCATGAACATGGCATTTAAGGTTTTTAACAGTCAAGAGGAACAGGCCAAGGCTGAATGCCGGGCCTGCATGCAGCCGAAGGTATTACTCTAAACCCAGGCTGTTGTGGCAGCCCTAAGGCCAGCAGAGCAGCAGGGGCAAGGCATGGAAGGTGCTCCACCTAAGTCCGGGCCACAAAAAGGATCTTCACCAGGTGCTTGCTTTGAGTGTGGCAAGGAGGGTCATTGGTCCCAGAAGTGCCCCTGCCCGCAGCTGCCCACTAAGCCCTGCCCTACGTGCAAGCAGCTTGGTCACTGGCAGAGCGATTGTCCCCTGTTAGCAGCAGGCTCATCCTTGACATCTCTACGTGGAGGACAGGCTACTCAGATGGGAGGCCAACCAGCCAGGTGGGGCCATCATATGAATTCCAAGGCCTCATGGATGACTGATGAAGCCCGGTCTCAGAGACCCCCCCTTACTCTCTCTGAGCCCAGGGTAATGCTGCAGGAATGAGTAAATCCATCTCATTTCTTGTGGACATGGGGGTTACCTTCTCTGTTTTCCAATCACACTCTGGACCTCTAGTTCTCTCAGGGTTCTCGGTTATGGGAGTGGATGGGACCTCTATTTATCCCCTTTGCACACCACCTCTGACATGCAGTTTGGATGGACTCCCCTTTTCACACTCGTTCTTAGTCATGCCATCGTGCCCTGTACCCCTTCTGGGTCGAGATATTCTACACAGTCTCGGAGCCACTATCCAGCTGACAGCATCTTCCCACTTACTCTTACCACTCCTGACTGAAGGCTCTCCCACTACCACAGATCACCCTTACCCCTTTGCACCCCTATTCCACCAGATATTGTCAACTCTCAGGTCTGGGACACTTCTACCCCTGTGGTAGCAACCCACCACCCACCTGTACACATCTGCTTAAAGAATCACTCTCAATTCTCATCTAGACCCCAATTCCCTATTTCAGCAAGTCACTGCCAGGGCCTTAAACCAATAATTTCATCCTTATAGACCAAGGCTTACTCATCCCCATGGACTCTCCCTGCAACACCTCCATCTTTCCTGTTCAAAAACCTTCAGGAGCTTATCGCCTCATACAAGACTTACGCCTAAACAATTTGGCGGTAGTTCCCCTTCTTCCAGTAGTCCCTAATCTCTACAGGTTACTGTCACACATTCCCTCAAACACCACTCATTTCATGGTCCTGGACCTCAAGAATGCCTTCTTTACCATTCCTCTACACCCTGACTCTTACTTTCTGTTTGCCTTTACCCAGACACTAATGCAACCCAGCAACTTATGTGGACCATCCTGCCCCAGGGGTTCAGAGACAGCCCACACCTGTTTGGACAGACACTGGCTCAGGATTTACCTACATGCAATCTCGAGACTAGTACTCTCTTACAATATGTAGATGACCTACTTCTCTGCAGTACCTCCCTGTCTGCCTCAAGAAACCACACCGCCACCCTTCTTAAATTTCTTGCCATGAAGGGATATCATGTCTCACCTACTAAGGCTCAACTTCACTCTCAGTCTGTAGTCTACCTGGGCATCACCTTAACTCCCAGCACCCAAGGTTTTACCCTAGATAGAACTCAGACCCTCCACAGTCTCCAGCCACCTACCACCACTGATCAGATTCTTTTTTTCCCTTGGTCTAATAGGCTGCTTTAGACACTGGATTCCCAATATTGCTCTCTTTGCCAAACCCCTCTATGACGCTGCAAAAGAGACTCCTGCAGAATCTTTCACATCCCCCAATACCATCAAAAGTGCCTCTCTACCCTTTGAGAAATCCTCATCTCCTCCTCACTTTTCACTGTATCTGACTCCAGATGCCCCTTCCATTTTTTCACTGATGAAAAGCACAGTAATGCTGTTGGCGTGTTAATTCAACCTGTGGGGCCTACATAATTCCTTGTGGCATATCTCTCTAAACAACTGGACACCACCATCAAAGGCTGGCAGCCCTGCCTCTGGGCACTGGGCACAGCAGCTGAACTCACCACGGAGGCTACTAAGCTCACCCTTTTCCAACCCATCACTGTCTTCTCCTCCCACAGGCTCACTGACCTCCTTTCACTCAAATCTCTTTCTCTGTTAAGTCCTTCTCGCCTACAAGAATTTTACCTCCTGTTCATCAAAAACCCTTTAGTCACTCTTTTACTCTCTCCCAGACTCAACCCAGCCCCTCTACTGCCAGCTCCAGTATTACTTCCAGAACCCACTCACTCTTGTATGGAACTAATACATTTCCTCAACAGACCTCAAGATGGATTATCAAATTCTCCTTTAAAAAATCCAGATCTAATACTCTTTGTAGATGGGAGTTCTGTACAGGAACCCAACAAATGAAAACAGGCAGCCTATGTGGTTGTCACCACCTCCTCCACCCTAGAAGCCCTACAGCTGCCAGAGGGCACCACCTCCCAGAAAGCAGAGCTGATTGCCCTCACGCGGGCACTCATTCTGAGCTAGGGAGAATGAATAACTATATATACTGACTCTCAATATGTTTTTCTTATCACCCACAGCCACTCTGACCTGAAAGAAAAGGGGATTCCTCACTACAAAGGGCTCCCTCATAATCAATGCTACCCTCATTTCTAAACTTTTGCAGGCATTACAGCTTCCTGCTGAGGTGGCTGTGGTACATTGTAGGGATTATCAAACCTCTCAAGACCCAGTGGCCATGGGAAGTGCTCCAATGACTTGAAACCTCATCCTGCGAGCCTCCCCCACTCCTCTCATGTTTCTCTCCACCTCCTTGAAACCTCCCTACACTCCTGGGAAAGAACAGACCCTCCTCAGAAAGGGTGGAGATGTGTGCAACCAGGGATGAATATTTCTGAGAGATGGAATTACCTTACCAAAAGGACAGGCTGAAACTCTCCTTTCTGATATCCTCCATTCCTTACACATAGGGCCAAAAGCTCTCTATCAGTTCTTACAACCACTCTTTTTCTTCCCAGGCTTCCAGCAGACTATTTAAAAGGTACACGCAGCATGTGCTGTCTATTCCAAAGCCTCTACACAAGGGGGACTCTGCCCCTACTTCCTCACTCATTAACTGAGGGGGCATGTGCCAGGCCAGGATTGGCAGATTGACTTCACTCATATGACCACTCACAAAAATCTCTGTTATCTCTTAACTTTTGTTGATACCTTTTCAGGATGGATAGAAGCCTTTCCTACCTCTCAAGAGATGGCAGACACCATTGCCTCCATTCTCAATGAAAACATCATCCCGCAGTTTGGACTGCCGACTACCATCCAGTCAGACAATGGCCTGGCCTTCACTGCCAAATAGTCCAGCAGGTTGCCACCTCTCTCAACATTACCTGGAAACTCCACATACCCTGTCATCCTCAATTGTCAGGTAAGGTGGAAAGGGCCCCTGGCATCCTGAAGAGTCAGCTAATTAAACTTTCCATCGAGACCAGACTCTCCTGGACAAACGTCTTCCCCTGGCACTCACCAGAATCAGGGCAACTCCGAGAAACCCCACTAGTCTCAGCCCCTTTGAGCTGGTTTATGGTAGACCATTTCTAATCAATCACAACTTATCTCTCAACCCCCTCCTCTTGCCATGTACCTCCCCTTTCTGTCTTTACTTCTCCATCTTCTCAGGGAACATGCAGACTGGACCCTTCCTTCCATAGGGGGTCCAGATGAAACACACCTGATGGTCCCCCTCCAACCAGAAGATAGAGTTCTTCTAAGGGAGCTCCAGCCTGGCTCCCTAAAGTCCAGGTGGACAGAACCCCATATGGTAATACTGACTATTCTTACTGCAGCCAAGCTCCTGGGGCAAACATCTGGGTACCATGTCTCTCGCCTCAAACTTGCCCCTGTGCAGAACTGCTGGGAGTCAGACCACTGAGCCTTACTCATCTGTGGCTCACCAAAAGGTTGGGCCATGCAGACCCTCCAGTTGCTCTTGTCCCTCCCACCAGGAACCTGCCACCAGAGTGAGCTGAAGCAGGGAGCAATGCTGTTCAGTAAGACTGGCCTGATAAAAGAAGCTTCAATCTCCTCAACTGTCTGCAAGAAAAATTAAGCAAAAATCTCTTCTCCTACAACCTGCTTAACTCCTACTGGCAGCCACCTATTTTGACCTGGGATGCTCCTATCTTACCTAAATCTCCTTCTAATTGTCAGCGTATAACTCATATTTGCCCCTCTTTTTTTTTTAAATTCTTACAGAACCACACCAGCAAAGTTTCTTAACTCATGGCCAAACGGATGTTCCTCCTCACACCCCTCAAAGCCACCACCTTCTGATCTAGCCCTCCCCATGATGCCCCTAATCAGCAGGAAGTAGCCAGATAAATAAGTGGCACCCCTAATTAACACAAAAAGATTGGAATGTAAGATTGGTGAATAATGGGGGAAGGTCACGTGAGGAACCCAGGAACTTTGGCTAGGACAGCCCACAACCAAGCACGCCAAAAGAAACTTCCCATCAGTCCTTGGGAAAAAAGTGACTGACTGTCAGCCAGTGAGGTTTTGCTACATCATATTAGCTCGACTTCCCTAGAGGACTCCTTTAAATTTGCCCACGTGGTCTCTGCATGTGCGATTTTCCTGACCTCCATCTTCCAGGCCAGTAAATCTCATTTGAGAAACACTCTGAATAAAGCCTTTACTATTCCACACTTGGTGGCTACTCTCCTTCCTTCCTTCTAGGTGGGGAAAATATCTTACATTTAGGAATATCTTTTAATATGTAGAATGACATTTTTACTATTACCTTATAAGTTTTAATATGTAAAAATGTTTTTTATGAATCCTATAGACAAATGTTGTAAAGTTGCTAATGAATTGTGTCCGATCCCCCTTACCCTTTCCCCCAAACCTGTATAGGTGAAAAAAAGATTGTATGCTTATGCCATGATGTCATGCTCTCCCCCGCCCATGTGTGATCAAGGGTATATAAACTGCCCCTAAAATATTTTGCACACACATGATTTGGGCCTTCCACATTGCCCCATGTAAGCTATATGCGGCCAGCATATTTAATAAATCTCCTCCTTTAATAAAACTCTTCAAAACTCATCTGGATGTGGTGTCTCTATGTAAACCCACAGAATTAAGATTTGAGTATTTACAACAGTGTTAACTTATAAGTTTTAATATGTAAGAATGTTTTTTAATAAATCCTATAGATCAGTGGTAGTCATCCTGGTCCCTACCACCGACTAGTGGGTGTTCCAGCTTTCATGGTGGGTGGTAGCAGAGCAATCAAAGTATAAATTAAAAGGTAGATTTAACTATAGTAAGTTGTTTTATAAAGATTTATTCTGCCAGTGAAAATTCAACATAAAGTACTTGGTAAGTAATTACTATTATATGCTTTAACTTGCTGTAACTCTGCTTTATAAATTTTATAAAGTAAAATTACTTCTTTACTTTATAAATCACCATTACTGTGGAACCAGTAGGCAGTTAGAAAATTTTACTACTAACAGAGACACAAAAGTACGTGGTAGGTATAAAAACGTTGACTATCCCTGCTATAGACGGATGTTATAAGCTCCTTTTCCCACTAACCTGTATGTGATCAAGTGTATATAACAAGCCTCAGAGCTATATTGGGGACTGCACAATTTGGGTCAGCTATACTCTGTGTTTGTCATATGCAGCTGGCTTATTAATAAATCTCTTTCTATTAATAAAACTCCTCAAATATTTATTTGGACTTGGTGTCTCTACGTAAACCCATGGAAGTAAGGTACAGTACTATACAACAGTTTCCCATTATGGGTTTCTAGTATCCTCCATAATGAATTCACCTGGATATTGTCATGAGGTATTGCGATAGTTTTCCTATGGGGCACTGATTCAATGTGTTGTGGTAGGACTTCTTTTCATCTCTGGAGCTATGTTGAAATATCATGGTTGATTTCTTTCTCATTCTTTTGTATTCCATCTGTTCATTAGTTCCCAAGTGATAGATATATAAATTTACCAGAAATTCCAGCTGACTTTTTGTTGTCCCACCTGGCTGCCTGACCTCACCCTTAGTGGATAATCGCCCCTGAGTCAGAAGAGTTCTAGGAAGTCAGTCAACCTGCCCCAAGGAGTGTTTCAGAAAGCTGAAACCATAAAACCATAAAAGGGACATACCAGAACTTTTGACTCTGTACCCCCTCAGGCTCTCCCAAGCCCTATAAAATTTGCCCCTAGTCTGTAACCAGTGCCCTTCTCCCCAGAGAAGTGCCCAGCAGGGTTCCTTTCTTATTTCAATAAAGCCTGTTACTCTGGTGTTTTCAGACTCCCATGGATTCCAACACCAAGGTGTTCTGAATAGAGTGGCTTTCCAGTGGAATGTGTTTCTGTTTAGTTCAAATGGGATTTCTCTGTTGGTTTGAATGTTTTGAAGACATTTTTAATAATCTGGTTAAATGTAGTGAAAATAAGCTCCTCTTTCTATTATAGATTTTGTTGATGTCTGGATTCACAGACCATTGAATGAATAGAAAGTTTTGTAAAATAGTGTGGCTTTGTGTGTTTTTCTGTAGGAATACAGTGCAGTATGACATCTGGTGTTGTTATTATCCTATTGAGGGCATGGTGTACATGTTTCTTTTTCTCCAGTTCTTACAGCTTACTGGTTTTGAGGAAAATTTATGTTTCTATTGTTGACGGAAAAGAAAAAAAAAGTTCTGTTTAAATTAAACAGAACTGTGAATAGTAAATGAAGCTGAGCAGTGTAAGAATGAGACGGCACTCGATCACCAGATGTGCAGGCTTTATTAGAGGAGAAAGACCTGCTGGGGCACCCCTCCAGGAGAAGTGCACTGGGTTACAGACTAGGGGCGAGTTATGTAGTGTTTGGGAGAGCCTGAGGGGATACTGAGGCAAAAGTCCTGGTATGTCCGGAATGCTTCTCCTTGGGGGGCTTCGAGCATGTGGGTGTTGAATCAATAGTTCTGGTATGTCTGGAGCCCCTCCTTGGGGCGGGTTGTCAACTTTTTGGAATTCCTCTGTCTCAGGGTCAATAGTCTAGTAAGGGTGAGGTCTGACAGATAAGCAGAACATCAAGAGGGCAGTTTGGAATTCACGTATCTATCAGTTCTCAACTCTGTGGTTACATATAAAAGAAAGGCAGTTATTAATTTTATAATATATGGTGAGGGGTGATGAGGAGAAAGAGGAGAAAAAATTGGAAAATTATTGCTTCTTCTGGAGAGAACTCAAGAAGGGAACCTTGCCAAGCCAATCCCTCATCCAGTTCAGAAGGTCATCAATTTCCATGCTGTAAGGTCTGAACCAGGAATGTCTCCGAAAACCTGAGTGAGGAAGTAAAAAAAAAAAATTTGCGAGGTAATAATTGTTAGTTGCTTGCTGCTAGTGCCAAGTGAACAGAGTGACATGGTGATACATGGTCTCCTGGATGAGCCTCATGAGACATGCTGGACTGGTTCCCTTCAAGTGGGAGGTCATGTGGAGATTTTAAAATACAGAAAACTTGTTGTAAGATTTTTAGAAGGGTTGAATATGTGTGGTAAAGAGGAAGAGGGTTTGGAGAACATTCAGGAGGGAACTTCTCGGGCTGAGGGGCGGCTTCTTCCTGCTGTCATCCCTACCTGTTTGATATTTCCCTTGTGAAGTTCTCCTTGGGGTACTGGGGAATAAGAGTGTAGGAGCATTTGATTATAGGTAATCCTGGAGACTTCTCTCATCCGGGCCTGTAGGACCTGGATAAAGAAGGGGGCAAGTATTAAAATTATGCACAGAATTAGAATTGGTCCTATAATTGGTGCTAGCATGGAGAACAAGGGGTTTTTCCACCATTGTTCAGAATAGGGGCCGGTACTGGCCTGACCACTGTGGATTTGTTCCTGAAGTTTTCAAAGAGAGTTGATATTTTCCTTGACCAGGCCAGACTTGTTGATGTAATAACAACACTGTTCCTGTAAAAAGAGACAAGTACCACCTTTCTCAGCTGTTAGTAGATCTAAAGCCCTTCAGTTTTGTAGGGCGACTTGAGCTAGCGAGGTCAGTTGTCTTTGGAGAGAGGCTAGAGAGGTGACTGAATTATCAAGGGCTTGTTCTAGGTCTGCCTTTAGTTGGTTAGTAGTCCATATACTATGGCCTAAGCCAGCCCCGCCTATCCCTATAGCTGTTATAGAGGTGGCAAGGGTAAGGCCAAGGAGAACCGGGAGGAAGGCAGCCTATTTATTCCTGCTTGTTCTCAGCTGGTTTGAAAATTCTTCCTCTCCATAATAGATTAGTTGTGGTGCAACTATTACTGGGACACAAGGGAGGGGGGAAGAGGTATGTAAAGTTTTTAGAATGGTTCCATTGCACCAGAAATGAGTTCCGTTAGGGCTGGTTAGAGAAGTTTTGATTGGGATAGTCTTGTTACATAATGGGGTAGGCTGATTGGTATAGCAAATTGGGAGGGTTGAGGTGGGGTCCTCTTGGAAGAGAGGAACTCCAGAAAGAAAAAAAGGGTCTAGATTTTTGGTGATGTTGAGTGGATAGGGTAAAGGAACTGCCATTATGGGAGGCTTATTAAGGAAAGCACAGAGAAAGCAGTGAGAAATGTTATATACAGAAGTGAGGTTGAGAATTTTGATGCCCTGTTTGACGAGTCCTATCCATGAAAAAGGTTGAGAGTAGGGATTAGATGCTTGAGTTTTAAGTTCATCTTCATAGGTAAGGATAGAATTGGTTAATTCTTTGAGAATCTTGGAGGGGTTTTTTTCCCTCACCCATTTTCGATATATTTTGAGTTTTCTATCTGGAAGACCAAAGTTTGATAAATAGAGATATATTAAATATGGCTTTACCCACTTATTATCCCAGGGATCCCAGATATCAAAGATCCAAGGATTAGCAGAGGCAGTCAACTGAAGAAAGAGACAGTCTTTAAAGAACTGACCATCAGTGCACTTATCTTTACAACTGGGTTTAGTTTGGAGATCAGGAATGCAGAGATAGGGTGGGCTGTATAGCAGGGGGTGAAAGTTCTTCCATGGTAAAGTTAGAGATATTTTTTCCTGGCAGCCCTGGAGAAAGCAGTTAGCTTGAGCTAATAGAAATGTTTCATGTCCGTTTGTAGGCTCTTCTTCAGCCAAGAAGACCCAGAGATCCTGTCCCCTTACCATGAGAAGGATAAAAAGACTGAGAAGCGTTAGAAGGTGAATATTATTCATTCTCCTAGTTCTTCAGGGATACGGGAGAGCTTTAGGATTAGGGGACCAGTAGGGGTTGAAAGATAGGATTTAGGAGGTTTGCTGATATAGGGTTTTATGTGAGAGAGGTGAGTCCAATGGGTATCTCCCTCTATTTTTACAGCTGTTGGAGTACTCAGGATGACTGTGTGGGGTCCAGTCCAAACTGGTTGAAGAGGTGTCTTTCCTCGGGTATTCTTGTATACCTGGTCTCCGGGTAGGAGGGAAAAAGGTGTCTTAGTTGTTGGAAAAGGTTGGGGTAACAGCTTGTTGACCTCAGCATGTAGGATGGCTCGCGTGTGGGCCAGAGCAGGAAAGTAGGACCCCATGGTGGGATCCGAGGGTGCAAGGGGACTGGAGTCCAGAACAAAGGGCTTACCATACATAATTTCAAAGGGGCTTAAATTTAAGGGTTTCCTGGGCATAGCTTGAATTCTCATGAGGGCTAAGGGAAGAAGCTGGGTCCAAGGTAGGTGTAGCTCTAGGATGAGTTTTGTGAGATGATTTTTGAGGACCTGGTTTGCTCGTTCAACCTTCCCTGAGGACTGAGGATGGTATGGAATGTGTAACCGCCATTTGAGTCCTAGGTAGGAGGAGAGAGATTGGGTGATGTGAGAAATGAAGGCAGGGCCATTATCAGATTGAAGTACAGAAGGGAGACCAAATTGAGGAATAATATATTCAGTTAGAATGGTGGCAACAGTGCCAGCATCTTCCTGTTTTGTGGGGAATGCCTCAATCCATCCTGAAAAGGTATCTACTATGGTAAGGAGGTATTTGAGTCCCTTATATTTAGGCATATGTGTAAAGTCTATTTGCCAATTTTGGGCTGGTAGTTGTCCCCGAGCCTGGTGGGCGGGGAAAGATTTGGGGTGTATTCCTCCCTGTGACGTGCAAGAGGTACAGATATGACAGGACGAGGTTATTCGTTTAAGGGTGGCAGAAATACTATTGCCTGTGAGGAAGGAGGAGATATAAATTAGAAGAGGTTGATAGCCTACGTGGAAAGATTCGTGTATGGACTGTAAGATGGTCTCAGTCTGGGATTGCGGAAGGAGGAGTTTACCATCCTTGAGAAACCATTCCTCCTTTTGTGGGAGGAGTAGATAATTTTCTCCTTAGTGGAATATTGTGGAGTAAGTGAGGTGAGGAAGTAAATTTGTGAGTCTGGAGGCTAAGTTGCAACTTTCTTGGCTACCTGATCAGCTAAGTTATTTCCTATGGGTATAGGAGAGGTGATTCTTTGATGTCCCTTGCAATGAATAATGGCTGCTTGCTTGGGAAGTAGGGCTGCATTTAAAAGACTTTGTATATAAGTATGGTTTTGGAGGGGATTTGCCTTTGGTAGTAAGGAATCCGCGCTCTCTCCAAATGGCTGCAGCTGAGTGAAGAATATGATAGCAATATTTTGAGTCTGTGTAAATATTAGCCATTTTTCCTGAGCTGAGAGTCAGAGCTCTTGTAAGAGCTATAAGCTCAGCCTGTTGTGAGGTAGTACCCTGTGGTAGGGGCTGAGCCTCGAGGATGAGGTGTTGGTCAGTGATGATTGCATAGCCTGCCTGAGTGGACTGTTATCTGGTCTTAAGTGCACTCCCATCAATGAAGAGGGTGAGGTCTGGAGAGGAAAGGGGTGTAGAAGAGAGGTGAGGGAAGGGGGTAGTGAAACATGTGAGAGTTTCAATACAACAGTGGGCTGGAGGTAAAGAGGAGGTAAGAAGTGTGGCTGGATTTAGACTTGAACAGGGCTGGAAGGAAAACTCAGGATTTTCAAGAAAGATGATATGAACTTGTAATCGGGTGATAAATGGGCTAAGGCCTTATGAGTAACCAGGTCCTGTAGGTTGTGAGGAGACCTGATGATGACCTTTTGTCCTAGTGAAAGCTTTTTGCTCTCGAGGGCTAGCAGGGCGGTGGCTGCCAGAGCTCTGAGGCAGGATGCCCATCCCTTGCAAGTGAGGTCAAGCTGTTTAGAGAGATAAGCAACTGGTGTAAAGGAGGGTCCCTTTTGATGTCCAAGGACCCCCAGGGCAAGCCCTTGTTTTTCTGTAACATAGAGTATAAATTCTGAGTTTAAGTATGGAAGCTGTAGGGCAGGTGCTTGGAGGAGAGCCTGTTTAAGTTTGGTGAAGGGTGTTTGTATTGGGAATTTAGGGTCTAGGGGTTCAGGGAGGTCCCCTTTAGTGGCCTCATAGAGAGGTCTTGCTAACAGGCTGTAGTTAGGGATCCATGATCTGAGGAAACCCGCAATTCCCAGAAAGGAGAGAAGCTCCTCTTTGGTAGAGGGTGTTGGTATGGAGGATATTAAATGTTTTCTATCAATGGTGATGGCTTTCTTTCCTGGGGTCAACTGTAGCCCTAAATATATGACCTGTGATAGGGAGAGCTGTACCTTAGCAGGAGCTACCTGGTAGCCTAGGTGAGCTAAGAAATTGAGTAGTTGAATGGTGTATGATTTAGAAGTTTCTAAGGATGGACTGCAGAGAAGGAGATCATCAACGTACTGTAGGATGGTGCTCTGGGACAAAGTTAGTGATTTGAGGTCATTAGCTAATGCCTGTCCAAAAAAGTGGGGGCTATCCCAGAAGCCCTGAGGTAGGACCATCCAGGTTAGCTGTTGTGAATATAAAGAGTCAGGATCGGTCCAAATAAATGCAAACAGGTTTTGACAGTCGGGATGTAAGGAAATAGTAAAGAAGGCATCCTTAAGATCCAGTACAGTAAAGTGTGTAGTATTGGCGGGTATAGTAGATAGAATAGTGTAGGGGTTAGGAACTACAGAAGTAATGGGAAGAACTGCCGAATTAATGGCTCACAGGTCCTGTACTAGCCTATAAGTGCCGTTGGGTTTGACTACTGGAAGGATAGGAATGTTGTATGGCGAACTGGTGGGGATAAGAAGTCCTGCATTAAGGAATTTAGTGATAAGTCATTTCTTTTTTTTTTTATTTTTTTTATTTATTCATTTTAGAGAGGAGAGGGAGAGACAGAGAGAGAGAGAGAGAGAGAGAGGAGAGACAGAGAGAGAGAAGGGGGGAGGAGCAGGAAGCATCAACTCCCATATGTGCCTTGACTAGGCAAGCCCAGGGTTTCGAACCAGCGACCTCAGCATTTCCAGGTCGACGCTTTATCCACTGCGCCACCACAGGTCAGGCGATAAGTCATTTCAATCCTAGGAGGTGTTTGTGGGAAATGAGGTACTGGGGTACGTTAGGAAAAGGTAGGGATTTTTAAGGGAAATTTGGACAGGGGTATGATGTCTAGCTATGGATGGATGTTGGATGTCCCAAACTGATGGGTCTACTAGAGAGGAAGGAAGGGGAGGGGAGAGAAGTTGGGAGTCGGCATGTTGGGGTGATGAACCGCTGGCCAACAAAAGGAGAATATTGGAAGTTTGTTGTTGTGATGTTTGAGTAGAGTTAAATGGAAATAATTGGAGTGTAGTATTGAATTTAGTTAGGATGTCCCATCCTAGTAATGGAGTGGGGCATTGTGGAATAACTAGAAATTGATGTGTGAATGATATTTGGCCTAGTATGCAAGTAAGTGGTGGAGTTATAAGAGGGCTAGTGCGTAGACCTGAGACCCCGACTATAAAGGTATTAGAAGGACTCAGAGGTCCTCTGAATTCAGGGAGGGTGGAGTAGGTGGCCCCGGTGTCAATGAGGAAGGAGATTTCCTTACCTTCTACACGAAGTTTTACCCTGGGCTCACTGTTGGTGATGCGTACCAGGGCCGGTGTCCCAGGGCTTCCTCAGTCCTCCGTTGCCAGGCCTAGGAAATCAGTCACTGACTGGGTATTAGTGGGGAGGTTTGACCCGATCCCTCTCTGGCAACTGGGGCAATCGACTCTCCAATGACCCTCCTGGTGACAATGTGGGCAAGGCCCTGGAGGTGGACGAGGGTTAGGGCATTCCTTAGCCCAGTGGCCTGGCTGCTTGCAATGGTAACAAGGACCTGGAGGATCCCATGGCCCGGATTTAAAAGACTGACCCTGGAAGAGTTTGGTTTTTGAGCCCTATATAGCAGGGTTCCCTTTTAGGGCCTTCGCTAGCATTAGGTAATTCTCCTGATTCCTCTTTTGTTGTTCCTCCTTCTCCGTGTCCTCCCGATTATTGAAGACCTTAAAGGCTAGATTTAAGAGGTCTCTCTGGGAAGTCTCAGGCCCGTTCTCAAGTTTCTTAAGCTTGCGTCTGATGTCTGGAGCAGATTGGGAGATGAAGTGTGAGTGTAAGAGGGTGGTCCCTGCTGGAGTTGTTGGGTCTAGGCGAGTGTACCTTTGAAAAGCCTGTGAAAGGCGTTCCAGAAATTCCCCAGGGTTCTCTTGGGGCCTTTGAATGATTTCCTTAATTTTGTCATAATTGACAGCCTTATTGGCAAGTTTGCTGAGGGCCTGCTGTAGGTAATCAATCATTTGATCTCTGAGTTTTCGATCAGCATGATTGAGCTGGTAATTCCAATTGGGATCATCTGAGGGAATGGCTAGACGACCCATGGGGAGGTTGTTGTTCCTACTCTTTGCCTCATCTGCAATTTGTTGGGCAGTGGTCCATATTCGGTCCTTGTCACTGGCCGACAAAGAGGAGGTGAGAATAATACTTAAATTGTGCCAGGTTAAGTCATAAGAATAGGTAAGGTATTTGAATTCTTTTATGTAAGTGTCTGGGTCTGAGGAGAAGGACCCTAGGCGGCGCTCAATTTGGGCAAGGTCAGAGAGGGAGAAAGGGATAGCGACCCTAACAATCCCCTCAGCTCCTGCAACTTCCCGGATAGGGTACATGCCTGGCTGGGATGGCTTATGTGGGCGCAGGTGAGGGGGAGAAATTGGAGAGGAATTAGAAGGAGGTAATGGGGTGTTTTCAGGTAATTGTGTTTGATAGGGAGGTGGAGTAGTAGGAGAAGGAGATGGAGGAGAAGGAGATGGAGGAGCAGGAGTAGAAGGGACAGCAGAGTGGTCTTGAGGGTCAAAAGTATCAGATGGAGAGACAGGGAGAGGAGAGTGAGTAGAATATGAGATAGAAGTTCTGGCCAGAAGAACTTGATAGGTAGAGCATGAAGAGCAAAGAGAAGGTCTAGACCAGGGGTCTCAAACTCGCGGCCCGCCAAACAATTTTGTGCGGCCCGCAGACTAATCCACGAAGTTCAAAATATTTTGGATAAAATTAAGTAAGCCTAGGGGCCTACTTGTATTTTTCATTTCTCTAGCACCCTAGCTAGATATTAGCTTAGTTAACAGCAGTTGTGATGCGAACTACAGTTTCTGGTCGTTTTGTGACACTGAGTAAACTGCATGTATGATTGTGTTTGTTGTACTGATTTTTTTTTGTGTTTTCAAATGCAGTGAGAAAAGTGTTGCATAACAGTTGCCTTTTGTAGACCTAGTGTGGCCTGCCGAATGGCTGTGATCTTGCTCTGCAGCCCACATGCTGAGTTGAGTTTGAGACCCCTGCTGTAAATCCTGCAAGTGCTTAGGGAAAAGATGGTTACATTTCTACACTTTGCAGCCAGAGTTTAAGACCTAGTGACCACTGCTTCTAGCTGGAATTAGCAGCAGGGAATGGGGCATTGAGATAAGAGGAATAATGAAGATATTATACATTAAATAAAGCAACAAAACCACACTGTCAATACCCACAGTAGAGATCTTTGAGGGGTAAATAAAACTCAAATATTCAAGCAAGGCATAATAGATGGCCCTTGTGTTTACAAGAAATGAGATCAGCTTGCTACTTGGAAGAAATACCTTAGGCTCATGAACAATGTCCTTGGGCCTTCAGTGGCAATTCCCAGCATGCTGGGAAAGGTCAGACTGAACCCTCCCTCCATGGAGCAAGGGGGCAACTTACTTTCTCATGTCCCTCTTTCCACAGCAAAGGTGTGTCATCCAGTGGGGCCAGGAAGCCTCACAGTCTTCAATTCAATGAGCTTTCTTTCTACTCTGAAGCAGGGCCCTGATGGAATCCTATGAAGCCCTTTGAGGTGCTGGAGCCTTTAAGAGCATATGTCAAAAGCTGGTATTTCCTGACATCTTTTGGGCCTTATTTGCCTTTACTGTTACTTCCTTAGCCATTATAGACCTTAAAAACCATGCTCAAAAGATCTCACTAAGGGGCTTGACTAAGAGAGCAAAATTGGGAATCCAGTGTTTAAAAAAGCCTATTAGGCCGAGGAAAGAAAGGTTTTGATTTGCGGTGGTAGTTGGTTGGAGACAGAGGAGGGTCTGAGTTTGATCTAGGGTGAGACTTCACATGGTGGGGGTTAAGGCGATGCTACGGACTAAGAGTCAAGTTGAACCTTAGCAGAGAAGATGCAATATCTTTTCACAGTGAGGAAGTTAAGAAGAGTGGTGGTGTGTCTCCTTGAGGCAGGCAGGGAGGGGCCTCAGAGAAGTAGGTTATTTACATATTTTAAAAGAGTACTAGTTTTGAGATTGCATGCTGCTAAATCCTGAGCTAATGCTTGCCCAAACAGGTGTGGGCTGTTTTTGAAACCCTGGTGTAAGACAGTCCATGTAAGTTGCTGGGCTATATTAGTGTCTGGGTCAGTTTAAATGAAGGTAAATGCAAACAGAAAGTAAGAGTCAGGGTGTAGAGGAATGGTAAAGAAGGCATTCTTGAGATCTAGGATTGTGAAGTGAGTGGTGTTTGAGAAACTGTGTGACAGTAACTTGTAGAGATTAGGGACTACTGAATGAAGAACTATTGTCTCCTTGATTAGATGTAAGGCTTGTACAAGGTGATAAACCCCTGAAGGTTTTCAAAGAGGACGGGTGGGGGTATTGCAGGGAGAGTTCATGGGGATGAGTAAGCCTTATTTAAGAGGTGGGTAATTATTGGTTTAAGGCCTTTGAAACAGACACAGTTACACATTAAACAAAAATTTTACAAATTATGAATTAAAAAATTTAAATGAGCATGCTTTATTTATTTCACCTAAAGTTATACTAGACCAGTGATCCTCAACCTGTGGGTTGCGACCCTGGCGGGGGTCGAACGACCAAAACACAGAGGTCGCCTAAAGCGACATAACTAAATGGAACAACCAAGTGGAGGAATGAGTAAATGCTTCTCTCTCTGTCTCAAGTGAATGGATAAATTTGGAAAACCTATGGAAACTGGAGTAAAGAATTCATAATGTGGCCACTGTTTCTCTCAGCAAGAGGGCAGAACAAAGTGGCAAAGAAAGACCCAGATCTCTGTTAGGACCGTGTTTCTATTCTTTAGCTGGGAAGGACGACTTTCCTGACCATAAACACTCTAGATTCCCAGCCTCAGTGTTTCCCGCCCATTTCCAACTCCCAGAGGACTTCTCCTAAATGAAACCATTTCCCTCTTCCTTCCCCTCTCACCTGACAGACAGTGTCTTGGGGAAGCTCCTTCCAAACCTGAGCCAGAGGGCTGAGGGGACAATAGACTTCTCAGGACACAATGAATTCCTCTAATGTCCCATCAAGCCTATGAATACTGGATTCTATCAGATTACACTAAATGGAACCTTGAGGTTTCACCCTGGAGCAGACATTCTGAGTTTTATAAAATAGAATGTCTGATCCCCTTGCTCTCTTTCCCCATCCATTTCTAAATTCCTGTCAACATGAACATAACAACCATTACTAGACAAACACCAGAGGAAACAGACAGAATCAGGACCCCACAGACTAGTCAACACAACCTGAGCAGTGGACTGACCCAATAAACCAGAAGCGGACTCGACACAGTACGGAGTCCTGTCACATTGGTTCTGTTTTTTGAGAGCATGGAAAATGGTCCCACCAGAGAGAAAAGAGAATCCTGTCTCATCAGCTCTGGGCACTTTGAGATGTGGAACGGCCCCTCTTTGTAAGAGGGGGCCCTGTCTCATCAGCTCTGGGACCAGGGAGTGTGAAAAGTAGTCCCTCCCTGAGATAATAGGAAAGGTGTTTTATCATTATTGGATCACGTGATTGCAAAAAAAGTTATTTCCCTGAGAGTTTGGACAATTCTGTCACAGGTGCCCTATTGTCTGACTTACCAGTGACCACAGCTGCCCTGTCTGGGCTCTCCTGTTGCTTCTTCTGTTTTAAGACCTTCCTTCTATCACTGTCCCAGCTTTTATAAACATCCTATAAACATGAACAAATAAATAAAGGCCCTGGACAGGACAGCTCTTGTCAGCTGGAGCACTGCCCCAAGACGCCAAGGTTACAGGTTCAATCCCTGGTCAGGGCACATGCAGGAGGGAACCAATGAAATGCACAATTAAGTGAAATAACAAATGAATGCTTCTCCCTGCCCCAACTCCTCTCTCTGTATCTCTAAAAATCAATCAATAAATTAAAAATGAAAACCCTGCTTCTACTCACCCACGTGCCTCAGGCCCACCCTCCATTTAACTAATATCCCCTGAACCATGTTACTGACTTCATCTCGAGACTGTGACATGTGGACAGAGATAGAGCCCATATGAACAAAGAGAGAGCACACTCAACACATGAGAAACAGCTGCCATTGTATTACAGGCTGGATTTCCTGTTTCTTCCTCTCTTCTCTCACCTCATGCACTGACTAGAAGCAAGAGGAGGAACTGGTGGAAAATTACTTCTTGCACAGGACAGGCTACACAGGAAAACCAGGACTCCTCAGAGCTCCTGCACCTACCTTCTCCATGCTGCCTATCTCACCTGGCCACTAGGGGAGCCACTAGGAGTCCATGGGGAGGTTTCACATTTAAATAGAGGAAATGGTCATTCTAAAGTTGATTCACTCAACATGTACTGACTATAACCCCCAGAGTGTTAACAAGTATTTTCCCCATAACAATACGCTGGAACATGAAGAAGAACCCAGAAAGCACTGTGGCCCCACACATTCATTAATGAACACCATTCCACATTAGTCTTCAATACTCTGTGGATTAACTCCCTACGTTTGAGAGGCAGGATTATTCTTCCTCCCCAGGATGATCATTCAGGTTCCAGAAATTATCTGAGCTCCAAAGGTCAGTGATTCTCACCCAGAATGATGGTGCCCCCAGGGACATCTGCAATGTATGCAGACTCTTTTGATCATTGTGACCCCAGGCTGAGGCCCTGGGTCTTAATGGCTGACAGTAAATGCAGAGAATGGACACTGATAAACACCTGCAACACACAGTACAATTCTGAAAAGGTAAAATAAAACACAGAAGCGTGCACAAGTAAATGCAGACAGGCATTCCATTATGAAGGTACAATCACTGAAACACTGGGGGTAATGACATGTGACAAGAAAAAATGATGAAACAGAAAAAAATTCCCAGTAGTACATGCACCTCCATACAAAACATTGTCTGAGATATCTTTTTAGTTGCATGAAAACAATATGCATTATCGGCCCTGGCCAGTTGGCTCAGTGGTAGAGCGTTAGTCCAAAGTGTGGAAGTCCCTGGTTCAATTACCAGCCAGGGCACACAGAAGCACCCATCTACTTCTCCTCCCTCCCCCCTCTCCTTCCTCTCTGTCTCTTCCTTTCCCACAGCCAAGGCTCCATTGGAGCAAAGTTGGCTCGGGTGCTGAGGACGGCACCATGGCCTCCACCTCAGGCCCTAATATGGCTCCAGTTGCAGCAGAGCAATGCCCCAGATGGGCTGAGCACCCAGCTTGAGCATGGGCTCAGCAGCTTAAATGGAACGGTCGATGGCTTGAGCATGGGATCATAGACATCACCCCCACTGGCTTGAAGACCAAGGTCACTGGCTTGAGCAAGGGGTCACTCACTCTGCTATAGCCACCTTCCTATCAAGGCACATATGAGAAAGCAATTGATAAACTAAGGAGCCCCAAAGGAATGATGCTTCTCATCTCTCTCCTTCCTGTCTGTCCCTATCTGTCCCTCTTTCTGTCAAAATAAAGAAATACGATTATTGGAATCCTAAGATAGGTTACTATTTCATTTATTTACAAGAACCTTCATTCTATCATTATTCCACATACTGAAAGCTGGGATTTACTGTGAAGACCCTAATGGTAAGTTGATTAAATGCTGGTTGACCTTAAAGGAATACTAGGCAATCGATAATAAAAAGTACCATCTTTGGCGCTCCATAAGACACACTTTTTTACCCCAAAACTGGAGGGAAAAATGCGCATGCGTCCTATGGAGCAAATGTTCATTTTTTAGCTGCTGCAGGTTCCCAGACAACTTGATGAGTATTTGAACATTAAAGTCTCTTCTCACTTGTTAATAACAGTGCTAATGGTTGCTAATACTGCTGTTGAGTTTACACTGTTGAAATATTACTGTGGTACATTTTATTAAATATTTTAACACCATTTGGTTCAGAATATTTTTTTCTTATTCCTTAAAACCGTAGGTGTGTCTTATGGTCAGGTGCATCCAATGAAGTGAAAAAGTCGGTAATATTCCATAAATGCTTAGTGTCTCAGATGGCTATCTTAGGCTTTTGTCAACAACCCCCTCCAGCCCGGTAATCTCTGCAGCAATTCACATGGCAGGTCCTACAACTCCCCACTTCACAGGTGAGAAAAGCAAGGCAGGGAGGTCACGGGTGCTTGGCTAAAGAGAGACACCTTTGGGTAGTGGTCTGCAGGTCATGTGCCAGGTCAAGTCTCCCACTGAGGGTGGGAGAGCTGAACAGGGAGAAGATCCCCAGCCATTGGAGGGCGACCGTACCTGGGAGTCAGTGGTTTCTGCACTATCTTATCTCCAGAAAAGTCCGAGGCCAGCGCCAGAGGCTTCCAGGGCACAGTGCAGGCCCATCTTCCTCACCTCCTGCTGAAAACAAATCAGACGGGAGAGGAGGCGGGACGAAGCTCAAGTCCCAGCCTCCTGCCCAGCAGGTAAACGGCAGCTCAGCTGGCTGGCGTCACCCCAATATTTTCTGTCACCTGATCCATCTTTGGTGTGAACTACGACCCCCTCCATTATCGTGCTGGGCTCATTTCCCAAATCTACTGACTTTTGGCCATGGCCACACAGCGGCCTCTAAACACAAAACGGGGCCGCAGCCTCACCTGACCCTCAGCGTCCACGTTCTCGATCCTTAAGGGTTCAAGTCCCGAAAGTGCAGATCCTGGGCGCGGCGCCCTGGAACCAGAGTGCCCTACCCAGGCCAGGTCCTGGACACTGGGTGCAGCCAAGGACGTCCGAGGTCCGCCCCGCCGGCCCGGCCCTCGGGCCTCTCACCTGACCACGGAGGCCGCTGCGCACCCTGGAAGCCGACGCGGCAGTGGTCTGAGGGCTGCAGGGGCTCCTCAGCCGCATCCCCAGCCGGCTCCACGCGCTGCAGACCGGCCCCCTGGCGCCGCCAGGAGTTGGTGAACCGGTCTGGGGTCAGGCTCTCCGCGACTGGGGTCTCCTGCCGAAAACAACGAGCGCTGAGCCCCACTTCTGTCCGCGCTGAGGGGGCACCGAGCCGGCCGGGCCGCAGGACTCAGGCGGGACCTGCGGAGCTGAAGACTCCATGTCTGGAACCAGCCGGTGTGGCTCTGTGGAGACCATGTGGACCCCGACCCTTGCCCTTCCTTCCTCAGAAGCGAGCACAAAACTCCGCAGTGAAGGAGGGCGGGGAGATCACTGGGAATCCTTCTGATTGGAGGGGGCAACGGAGGTGGGCGTGCCCACCGCGAGGAGAGCTCTACCGGGAAAACGTGGTAGAGGAAAAGCAGGCGGGAGACCGCTGGAAGAGCCCTGACGATTGGATGGGTATAGACGGGAGCTCACTAGCAAGGCCCTGCTAGTTGGACAGGGCCAAAGTGGGTGGAGCAAACACTATAAAAGCCCTCTTGATTGGAAAAGGACCAGAAGTGGGGCAGAGCGAACACCTGGAAACCCTTTGATGACTCAATGGGGTAGATCGGATGAACCAAACACAGCAGAGCCTTGTTGGCTAGACAAGGAAGAGAACGGGCACAGGATGCAGGACCAGATCTCTGAACAGAAGGAAACTCCCTCCCGCCCCATCACGCCTTCCCCTACAAAGTTCTCTCCCCTACCTCCTGCTTCCGGCCTCAGCTGGTACTGGGCTCCACGGGCACGTGCCTCCCCAAATCTGGAAGCTCCAGGAAGGTAGACTCAACACGCCTCACCCTGGTACCCCATGCCTGGCCATCACGGGTGCTCAGTGACCATCTGTTGAAGCCACACGCGACCCCATGTGAAAAACAAACCCTATTAAGTGTAAGGCTGGACCTTTTGTGGCTGCCAAACATTGAGGTCCATTACCCAAGGTGGTTCAAAGATAGCCGGAGACCACGAGCACCCTAGCAGAGGAGCCACTGGGAAGGCCTGTGTGTATGTGTGTGGGGGTGGGGTCCTCTAAGGGCAGAGTGTCACTTAAGGGTGGAGATCAGCTAAGGGGAGGGTTGTCTGATCTAACTCTCTTACCAGCTGAGCCTTGCTGGGGCTGCTCTTACACCCAAGGCGAAGTCATGCAGCTTCTGGCAAACCTCTTTGGGGAAGTTCGGCTCTTCAGGACACAGGGAGGAGGGTGGTGGGTTCCTGGATGAGGGCAGTGAGGAAGTGGTTACAGTTATCCCTTCTGCTGGATACACCTCATGTGTTACAAAATACTAGGCACCTCAGCACTTCCTCTCATCTCACTGGCCGCTTCTCCTCCCTCTCTGTGCTGCAAAGTCACAGGAGCTCATCTCCTGAAAGAAGGACGTGCTTGCCTGGTCCCACACTGCGCTCCACACATGCACAGAGGTCTCAATAGATCTTCCAAGTACCACTCAATGAAATGCCAAAGCTGACAAATGCCCATAACTGTTGAGGCTGGATGATGAGATTGAGGTTGGTTATGCTCTACTGTTGTGTGTATTTAATTTTTGCAATAGAAAACAGTAATATATCTTCCATATATCTGGTATATATCCTGTCTACACAAGATTTGATACCCAAACACGAACTGAGCAGATTCCCACAGATGTCAAAAAAAAATCTCACTCCACCCAAATGGAGCTTGATCCCAGCTCTCCAAATCCACCCCCCCACACACACACACATCCTGTGCAACTCAGTGAGAAACCACCAGATTCCAGCCACTCAGGCCAAGAGCACTGGAATCTGGCCTCAACATTTTTTTTCCTTCTTCAACACTTTCAAGCCATTATAAACCCTCCAAAATCTATCTTCACAAAACCCTTTCTTCGGCTACTTCCAGAGACTTCAAGAACCTTCTGCTTTTGCTCCTGCAGTGACCATCAGCTATGGGTCTAACGTCATATACTTATGCCCCTGGGGACTGCCATCTGCTTGCTTAGGTCTCTCCTCCCTCCAAAGATTGCTGGGGCCCCCACCACACAGCAAAAAACAATATATCACATTCCCTTTTTTATGTGTGTGTGACAGAGTGACAGATATGGACAGACAGAAAAGGAGAGATGAGAAACATCAATTCTTCGTTGCGGCACCTTAACTGTTCATTGACTGCTTTCTCATATGTGCCTTGACCTGGGAGCTACAGCATGGCCAGTGATCCCTTGCTCAAGCCAGAGACCTTTGGGCTCAAGCCAGTGACCATGAGTTCGTGCCTATGACCCCATTCTCAAGCTAGTGACTCCGCACTCAAGCTGGCAACCTCGGGTTTTTTTGTTTTTGTTTTTGTTTTTTACAGAGACAGAGAGAGAGTCAGAGAGAGGGATAGATAGGGACAGACAGACAGGAATGGAGAGAGATGAGAAGCATCAATCATCAGTTTTTTTCCTTGCGTGTTGCAACACCTTAGTTGTTCATTGATTGCTTTCTCATATGTGCCTTGACTGCGGGCCTTCAGCAGACCAAGCAACCCCTCGCTTGAGCCAGCAACCTTGGGCTCAAGCTGGTGGCTTGTTTTTTGTTTTTTTTTTTTGTTTTTTTCTCAAACCAGATGAGCCCATGCTCAAGCTGGCGACCTCAGGGTCTCGAACCTGGGTCCTCCATGTCCCAGTCTGATGTTCTATCGACTGCGTCACTGCCTGGTCAGGTCCTGGTGATTATTATAAAGCCCATACTCCTACTTAGTATCTATCGTTCCCCAGGCAACCTTCTGAGCACTACACACAGCTCATTACTGCTTGTAGCACTCTCTCCTTTCACTCTCTTTAGAGGTCCTGCTGACCTGAGGGCCAGTGCTAAAGCCTAAACCACCTCAGAGCCTGACCTGAGGCACGTGTGCTGGGCAACATCCAAAAGAGGGTAGTGAGGTCACACTCCCTGCCTGTGGAGCCCTCACTGAGGGCAGTGGCTCGTACTGCAGCTAGAACTTTCTGCCTGGGTCCTGGGAACCACTCCCTCTCCTTGCCTGCTGGCAAAGGTGGGAATGCAATCACATGACAGCTAAGCAGGTGGAGAGTGGACCTGTGTCAGGCACGTTGTTTAATAATTAGCCTATAACACATACACACACACCTTCCCAGTGGCTCCTCTGCTAGGGTGCTCGTGGTCTCCGGCTATCCTTGAACCATACTGGGTTCAGGAGCTCAATGTTTGGCAGCCATAGACGGTCCGCCTCACACTTAATAGGGTGTTTTTTTTCACATGGGGATGCTTGTGGCTTCAACAGATAGATGGTTACTGAGCACCCGCAATGGCCAGGCACAGGGTACCAGCGTGAGGCGTGTTGAGTCTCCCTTCCTGGAGCTTCCAGATTTGGGGAGGCACATGCCCGTGGAGCCCAGTACCAGCTGAGGCCGGAAGCAGGAGGCAGGGAGGGAAATTTGCAGGGGAAGGCATGATGGGGCGGGAGGGAGTTTCCTTCTGTTCAGAGATCTGGTCCTGCATCCTGTGCCCGTTCTCTTCCTTGTCTAGCCAACAAGGCTCTGCTGTAATTGGTTCATCTGCTCTACTCCATCCAATCATCAAAGGGTTTCCAGGTGGTCGCTCTGCCCACTTCTGGTCTTTGTCCAATCAAGAGGGCTCGTATACTGTTTGCTCCACCCACTTTGGCCCTGTCCAATTAGCAGGGCCTTGCTAGTGAGCTCCCGTGTATCCCCATCCAATTGTCAGGGCTCTTCAGTGATCTCCCCGCCTGCTTTTCTCTACCGCGTTCTGCCGGTAGGGCTCTCCTCGTGGTAGCCTCACCCGTTTTTGTTGCCCCCTCCAATCAGAAGGATTTCCAGTGATCTCCCGCCCTCCTCGACTGCCGCTGGCTGGGAGGGCGAGCGCGCATGTGCTGGTCCTGCACCTCCAGAGAGGAGGCTCCGCTGCCGCGGTGTGGTCTCTACGAAGTATCCACACCGTGGCCAATTCCAGAGAGCCCCAGTCCGACGCCCCTTCGGGGTCTGTGCACTCCCGGGGTGCCGACTGGTTCTGGGGTTCAGGGGCGAGCCCGGCTCTGTGAGTCCTCAGTCCATGAATAGAGATAGCAGGTCCTGGGGGCAGTCAGAAGCAGAGGAGAGGATGCCACCCTTCGACTTCTCTCAGTTCTCTCAGGTGTGGGAGGCGGGGCAGGAGCAAGCAGTGACCCCTGCCTGACCCAGGCCACTCACCCCAGTGGAAGCCAGGCCCTGCCTGGGTCAGAGCATTGGTTGGACACCCCGCTCCCTTGCCCTCTGGGACCTGCACTCCTACCTGGATGACCATGCCTTTCAAACTCAGAGCCTAAGCACACAGGAAGGGAGCAGAAGCCCTAACCCCTTGCCCCTAACTCTAAACCCCTAACCCTACACCCCAACCCCAACCCCAAGCCCCAGCTCCAACACCAACTTCTTAGTCTCAAACATGAGTCTCACCCCTGAGTGTCATACATGAGCCTAAAACATGAGCTTCAACCCTGAGCATGAACCCTAGATTTAAGCCTCAATGCTGCAAATAAACCAAAACCTTAAGTCTCAACCCTGAGTCTCTACCCTGAGCCTCAACCCTAATCCTGAGCCTTGACCCATGACACCAAAACAATGTGTCTTATCACCACCCACAGCCCAAAGCCCCAAACTCTGAAATCATGCCCTACCTGTTGAGTTGGTCCTTGTTCTACACCTGACACTCTGAACATAACCCTAATTGTTTCCATAACCACTAGTACTAGGTCTTCAACCTAACATCTCAACACTAAGTACATCCTGTTATTACCCATGTATGAGCCAATAGTAGTCGCCCTAATGAAACCCAGAAACTAAGCCAATGCCATGGCACTGGTCCCACTACAGACTCTGCCCATCCTGGCCCTAAGGTAAACCCAAAGTCCCTGAAATTAAGTAGCCTACTACACGAAAGAGTGACTGGAGCCCCAAACACTGCTAAACATAGAAACCCTAACTGCCATACAGACAGGAACAGACTGAACCTAACATGGCACCAACGTGCAGCCTTCCACCTGTCCCTTCAAACTCAGTACGTCCTCCTGAAGGTCTCCTGTCAGCCACAGAAGCTGCCCACAGACTCTGGTTGAAGCTAGACCCCAAACGTCCGAACGTAAGCACCAAACCCAGGGCCCTGACAACAACCAGAACCCAGACTCTGCCCGCACAGGAGGCCAGACCCCTGCTGCCGGGCACCACATGACAGTCAGAGCCCGGGTCACAGCCCCCGACCCCACACGCCTGCTGGTGCACACCTGGCCGTGACCCAGAGAATGAAGGACAGGCCGAATCTAGACCCTGAGAGGAGACCCCTGGTGGCGAATGATAGGCAACAAACTCAGAGGATGGTTGAGGGATGGGAGCCTGCCCCAAGCCAACATATCCGGTGCCGGTCATCAGGCAGCGTATCCTGAGGCCGGACCCCTGATGCCAGTCACCAGACAATGAACCTGAGCCTACGGGCCTAAGGATGCACACCAGGCATCGGAGACGGAGCTTGGACGACAGACCAAGGTCGATCCGCAAGGCCGGAACCCTGACCCGGAGCACAGTCTACGGACCCAAGCGCTACCTCTGGCCCACACACTGGACGTGGCACACCTGGCAGCGAACCCGGACCCGAGCCCAGGCGTCCTGTGCCCGACAGCAGGCAGTGTGCCGGAGGCCGGACCCCTGAGGCCAGACATGAGGCGGCGCACCCAGGGCCCCAACCACAGCCCGAAACTGTGCCTCCAGCCTGGACCCATGATATCGATGACCCAGTGGTGGTTGGACTCAGAGCTTGGACTTTGGCCTGAAACTGGACTGCCGAGCCCAGAAGACCAATGTGGGATGTTGAACGCTGGCCTTGGTGCACAGACTATGATCTAAAGCCAAACCCTGAACCCCAGCTGTCTTACGCTACACACTGGACCTGGAGCCAGGTCCCCAAATGGAGCCCGAGCCCATTTTCATAAGCCTGATGCTGGACCCTGGACCCCAGGGCACTTGCTACTTTTCATCTAACCCTAAACCCACCTTTTCTCCCTCCTCCAAATTAACCTGAAAGAAAAATATGTCATTAAAGTTAGTGAGACACACAAAAATGATGCAGGATAGAAATGAAAAAGACTGGTTTTCAAAATGTTATATTGGTTTGAAAGTAAAGGAAGACACGACAAAGCCAGAGACAGCCATGGTTAGTAATCACGTTTCATATGTGCCTTGATGGAGCTAGACAAACCTGGACAAGCATGAACAATTCATGCACTGCACCACCACTATTCACTCTCAAGAGGCAATGGACAACTGCCCAGAGAGGTCAAGTGCAGAGCAAAAACAGCAACTCCAAGGAAAGATGAACTCCATGATGATTGGCTGCTTACATGCAACTGAAACGACATCCACAGACTGAGAGACTGGACCCACAGAACACCAGGAAACAACTCCACATCCCATCTCTAACACTGTGTTAAGCAGAACCACCGAGTGTCAGAAATATAGGAGATAATAACAACTCCATTCTATCAACAACTTTCCACAGCACCTCTCCCTGAAAACACCTACACCTAAAACTAGGAAGGAAGCAATGGAAGACAGGAGGTCACATCTCCACAAAGCACCCCCCACCCCGTCAGAGAAGCGGCAAAAACTGAATCTTATCAGGAAACCAAAATAAAGACATCTAGGAAATACAGAAGGAAATCCAGATACCAAAACATGGTTCTGCATATCTCCATACCAGAATTCCAACAATCCAAAGGAGACCTCTGTGGCCTACCATGGTCTACAGTGGATGCTGATATCTGGAGACGTTGTGGGAAGACAGTCACAACACAAGTCTGGTCGGCTGAGAGAGAACGCTGAGGAGAGCCTGAGAAAGGGAGAGAGAGGAAAGGACTTAGTGCTGACAGGCAGGGACAGAGCAGTTGGGAGGAAGTCGAGGAAGAGCTGCCGTCTAGTCCCGGGCAAGTTCACTATGGATGGTGCCCTTCCCCACAGAGCTTCTGCCGCCCACTTCTTCCCTGATTGCTAGTCTGTGGGAACCTGGACACCGGAATGGGAAGCAAGCAAACAGCAAAACCTACCTATGGAAACAACAGGGACAGGCAGTGGTGGCATCATCCAGGGAGAAGGAGTGGTTTGTGGCCTCATGGATATGGAGGAATCCCATAGGCCATGCCCAGAGACTATCAGAACTGGAAGAAACAATGATTTTTTCAGACATAAATCTGCATTGCCGACGGAATCTCCAATGGTGGAATCCAAGTCTTCTTTCTACACCTGCTCAGGAGTTTCAACCTTCTCTCCAAAGGTGCTATTCCAAACTTGTCCACTGGAGGGCCACAGAAAATGTCCTCTTTTCCGTGCCATCCATGGGGGAGCTCTTCCTCAAAAGTACAGTACATGACAGCACACATCACTGTATGGAAAGGGACACCACCCTGACAGAAGAGAGCATCCTGTGCAAAAAGGCCTGGGCCGTGAGACTAAGCGCAGAACTTTGGACACACGGCAGACAGCATAGTAAAGACGGGGCCTAACACACATGCACCCCAAACTCTGGATAGTCCTTCAAAGCATAAGTCCAGGCCAGGGGCCTCCAGGTGGAAATTCTTGCCCAGACACCATGAAAGGACCTAAGTTCAAGGACTGGAAACGAGGTGACACACACTGAAATAAAACCCTTCCTGGCAACTTGCACACAGAACTTTTGAAAACTGGACTTCGACATTCATCTCGACACAATAATCCTGGAGACAGAGCCACACACAGAATAAGCCTATGCACCAAACAGCAAACCAAATGAATGTTTCACTGGGAAGCACATGCCCTGGGCACAAGTGTTACCTCTCAAGCCATGATCTGATCATCACAACGATGATCCAGAACCAAACGGTAGAACGCAGATGGCACTCGCAGAAGCTGAAGCAGACACTCACGCTGGAAACAATCACACAAGTCAAAAATAAAATAATAAAGAAATGGACAAACGAGTGGAAAAACAGAATAATTTTATCAACAAATCTGGACACTTGAGAGGCAGTGCACACAGTACCCAGAGCTGTCAAGTGTGCACGCACACTTGCGACTCTGATGTAAGTCGAAGGCTGTCGAGATTGACTGCTTGCATTCAAACCACACAGCCATCCTGACAAATGCAAAGGAACCACATTGTTGCCGCATGGATATGAAAGAATCACATACACCAATCACAAGGATATAAACAATGAGGATCTGACGGCACTGCTAATGTAAGCTACAATAGAAGTTTCAGTCTTCTTCCAAAAAATCAGTTGCAGGAGATGGCACATTTTCTCTTCAGAGGTGCCGTTCCCAACTTGCCCACGAGAGGGCAGCAAAGAATTCCCCTGGTGGCCTTAACTCAGGCGTCATCCTCAAAATACACAAAGCATAGCAGTGAGTATCTGAGGGTGACACGACCAAGGCCGTGAACCCAGAAGACCAAAGAGGAGATGGCACAGTCAGACATCATACCCCTCATGCCTGATTCCACAGATCAGAACCTGAATGTGGAGCCCACACAGAAACTCATGAGTGGAAGCCACATGAAGCAAAGCCAAGAACACAAATTCTAAATGCATGGTTGACAAGACACCACAGACCCTGCTGATGGAACCCACCTCTAGAAGCAAGACACCTGAGCCACAATTTGGATTTGAAGCCAGACACTGAACCCTAAGTTGCCCTAGGCAGGAGCTGAACCATATACAATATAAATAGAGCAAATACAGTGTTCGTTCAGTATGTAACAAATACACACACACACACACACACAAAAAAAAAACAAGAAGAAGTCATGACCTCACGCAAAATCCTAGCACACAGAACCAGACCCAAGCACCTAGAGCCAAACACAGATTCAACCCAGGCCACTACCATGGCACACACAACCCGGACACCTAAAATAAATAAATAAATGGCATATGAGCAGACTCCACAGTTGCAGCTTCAGAACAGACACATGTTGCAAAATGCTGGATGTGAGAACTGACCCAGATCCTATCGATGGAAACAGAGCAGAGATTAAATAAAGGAAACTCATGACTCCAAGTCTGAGCGGCTGCCTTCCCAAATGCATCCTCATGACAACGAAAGTAAAGACGATGGGAACATGAAATGCTACTCGACTACATTTCACTGAACCAGGAATGAACCGAAAACCTAGCAGAATACACACATAATACTTACCCTTGCGGGCAGCTGTCTGCGACCTCTTGGCTACAGCGCTTGCAGAAGGTCTGTTCCCGACATTCACTTCACACAGCCAGGTCACCAACACTGGTGGAGATAAAAAGAACTTTTTTTTCATTGTATGTTTTAAGTTCTCACTCCTAGGCTAAAAATGAAATGAACATGATCAGATGAACGAGACACATTCAATAATTCAGACTTTCACAGAGTATTTCTTATTAAAATAAATTCAGAACATACTAGACATTGTTGCATAGACAGGATATTTTACAAAATGGAGGAACAGAGTCTTAGAGTTCATGGGCTCTGTGGGTGATGTGTAGGTCATTCAGGAACAGGGCACTGTAACCAGCAGGTTGATTTTCCATACACGGCCACAAAACTATAAAGCACATGAACACTAAGGTGAATGGTTCAAGAAGCTCCTGTTTCAAGTCTTCACGTATCAAGCCTGGTGACCACTCCTTGCCAAAATGCTCCGTGGGTTGGGCCATCCTCCCGACACTCAAAGGGCGTGGATTTGATCCCTGCTCAGCAGACCCACAGGAACAGATAGATGCTTCTGACTCTCCCCCCACCTCTCTCCTCCTTTTCCCTCCCCTTTTCTGCACAAAATGGAAAAGTACACTTAAAAGATTAAAGGCAAGGTACTTATGCTACAGTACTCCTTAGGCACCAGGTGTTGTCAGATGAATCCTATTAGGAACCGATGAGATCAGATTCACAGCTCACTTCCCAAGCTTTCCTTTCTATACGGCCAGCATCACGTCCACATGCTGAGCACTAAATGTTGGCCCTGTTTGTTCCCACATTTGCACTTTAAAAGGGTTAGATCCACAAACTAAACTGGCACCCGATTCCATATTTTATTGACATCATCGTACAGTGTTGAGATTTACTTCACATCAATTATTAAATCTTATTTCAGAACACGTTGATATACATCAAGTGCCAACGGTTACCTCCTGTTCAATACCTGATTCGATGTTCCGGTGGGAGAGAAACAACCTCCGATCTAAAATTAAAAATAAAGGAAACCAATTAACAACCGTGTGTAAGACGTACAGATGTAGGGGAACCTCACGCGACAGTCACAGACCCCACGGTCACAGGAGGATCGCCGCTACAAGGGAAGCACAGCGGCATGAAAGACGCAGGGTCCTCGTGGCTGACGCCTGCTCTGTCCCAGGCTCCTTCCTGCGACGGTAGCAGAGGCTGCCGCGGCGGCGTGCTGCCCCATAGGGACCCGCTAGATGGCGGCACACGCCAGCGCTCCCAAGGGGCGTCTGTGGGCTCCTTACTCCGACCACGTGCTATGCGGCCTGTGCGACTAAGTTACAGAGGAGGGTCCCACGGGTAGGGGACCGGTCCCGCTGCCGGGTGGGGACAGGGGAGCTGCCCCGCAGCCGCGGCCTCTGACCAAAGGGAAACAACGCCAGACGCACGTGAGGCGACTGGGAACACGCGGGCCCCGCGGGCCCCCCACAATTTCTTCTTCTGTATCTCACCTGTTCCCTAACCACCCTGCCCCAAACAGACAAGCTCGTTCCTCCTTCCTCGAAGGCTCAGGGTCTCGTCCCTCACCTCCACCTTCAAGTTATTTTACCTATGAACCCCTGGAAATGAAAAAAGATAGTGTCTCCGCATGACCCACTGCTGCAAAAAAAAAAAAAAAAGACAAGAAAAAAACAAACAAACCCTATACTGTTTACTCATCCGCGATGCGCTGTGGACAGAAAAATGCCGACTCCAACAGTGTCCAGATTCCGGACAACGCTCCCAAACGTAGACAGTAGCGGGGAAAAACAATTCTGCCCACCATGAAAGCTGGAATGCCCAATAGTGGGCGGAAGGGACCAGGTTGACCAGCACTGACATAAGGTTTGTTCTGTCCTTACTGATTTATTTATTTATTTATTCATTTTAGAGGAGAGAGAGAGAGAAGGGGGAAGGAGCAGGAAGCATCAATTCCCATATGTGCCTTGACCGGGAAAGCCCAAGGTTTATTGGGGGTTTTTTAAACTTTTTTTTCAATTTTTATTTTTTAATTTATTCATTTTAGAGAGGAGAGAGAGAGGGAAATAGAGAGAGAGAGAAAGAGAGAGAGAGAGAGGAGAGACAGAGAGAGAGAAGGGGGAGGAGCTGGAAGCATCAACTCCCATATGTGCCTTGACCAAGCAAACCCAGTGTTTCGAACCCGCGACCTCAGCATTTCCAGGTCGACGCTCTATCCACTGTGCCACCACAGGTCAGGCAAGCCCAAGGTTTTGAACCACTGATCTCAGCATTCCAGATCCGTGATTGATCCACTGCACCACCACAGGTCAGGCCTTACTGATTTTTTTGAAGCAGGGTGTCTATCACTTTTGAAGGAGTGACAATCAGTCTCTGAATGAGAGATGTGTTGAATATATTTCAATGATTGTTTTTCTTTTTTTTTTTGTAACTGTGCTGTAAGTGGGAGTTTATGTTATTGAGTTTATATTAAGTACAGGAAAAGTTGGAATCACTGAGTGACTAAAGCTTATTGATAGGAAGTGCTACTGTTTGCAGTGATGATTTTTGCCCTCAATCATAACAACAGTTGTATAATATCTATTTGTATAAGGTTTTCCTAATATAGGAGGGTTCCACAATAAGTTTTTGATGGGACTGAGAAGGAATTAATTGTTGTATTCATATTTATTAATTCTTGTAGTATTTTCCTTGGAATGACCGTCACCCTTTATTCACCCCACTGCGCAGTTTTTCTACCATTTCCCTTGCAATCATCGTGTCCCTTTAGGGTTATTGCATTTCAGAATGTCTCCTATGTTGTGATTCCTGTTTTTATTCTCTAAAGATGGCATTTTCAATGGCAGTTTTTAGTTTTATAAAGTGACAACGAATTTATTTTGCTAAAGTAAATGTGAACGTGTGTACCAGGTTCATGGTTGTTTTCATGTAAATGAACCATTGAAAACTGAAGTTGTTTGTGAGCTGCTGGGCCTGTCGCGAGGCCTAAGGCAAAATCAGCAGGGAGGTAAGAGGTGGGGCCTGGCATAGATGAGAGGTGGGGCTGGGCCGAGGGAAATTGGCCCGTGAGCAGGTTGGAGATGAGGCGCAGGGGAAGAGGCAGCAAGGCCGTGGACGTGAGGTGCGAGGCTTCGGGCAGGGGCCGCAGTTCCCTGGTCGGGAGGTGCAGAGCTCAGATAAACGTGAGTGTATCCCCGGGGCCTGGGGATAACGGGGTGGAGGGATGGGACAGAGGGGATGCAAGCGAGATAGAGGTTCAGGGAGGAGGTGCAGCTGGCTGCCAGAAGAGAAGAGCTCCCAGACTGTTTGTAGGGAATACGCTTCTGCTCCCCATGTAAGATCAGCAGAATGACCTGCTGTTTGTATTGTATGTCACTCTTCATCCTGTTTCTTGTGGGGTAGGGTTTGTCTTCTGAGTACTATTGAGCTTTGGGGCAGGATCACTGTGTGTTCTGGGGAATGTCCTCTGCATTGTAGGTGCTTGTGAGGAGGCGTTCCTTCTATTCACAGCCCAGAATTAACATCCAGCCAGATCCCCATGCTCTTGATCAGGGGTCCCCAAACTGCGGCCCCCTGAGGCCATTTATCCGGTCCTCGCAGCACTTCTGGAAGGGGCACCTCTTTCATTGGTGGTCAGTGAGAGGAGCATAGTTCCCATTGAAATACTGGTCAGTTTGTTGTTGATTTAAATTTACTTGTTCTTTATTTTAAATATTGTATTTGTTCCCGTATTGTTTTTTACTTTAAAATATGTGCAGTGTGCATAGGGATTTGTTCATAGTTTTTTTTTTTTTATAGTCTGGCCCTCCAACATTCTGAGGGGCAGTGAACTGGCCTCCTGTGTGAAAAGTTTGAGGACCCCTGCTCTTGATAATATTAAATGGCACCATGTTGGCTGAATATGGCCCCAGGGCATATTCACCTTTGTCAGAAAGCACAGCCCTGGAAGCTTTGAGCAATCTGGCCTTGGAAGTAGTATTTTCATCATTGTTCCTTTGAAATTATTTTATAAGACTACCATTGATTAAATTTTGTATTTAAAAAAAAATTTTTTTTTGCACTTTTCTGAAGCTGGAAACGGGGTGGCAGTCAGACAGACTCCCGCATGCGCCTGCCCGGGATCCACCCGGCATGCCCACCAGGGGGCGATGCTCTGTCCATCTTGGGGCGTCGCTCTGCCACAATCAGAGCCACTCTATGTATTTTTTAATTTAATGTTCATTCATTTGATAACATGTCTATGTAATGATAATGTTGGTCAAATAAGTTTGTAAATATAATGTACATGTTTGCTCACTTATAATTTATATTGTGTGTGGGGGGGACAGGCTGTAAGCAGGCCAGGTCATTACAGCTCTAAGGCTTAGTTTTAAGACTAAGCTTTTCCCCACACCTTTGACTGATTGCATGATGTGGGGTGGTGCACTCTTATGAGGAATCCCATTATGTCTCAGATAAGTGACTTTGTATCAGAGACTTTCTTGTTTGTATATTGGATTAAAGGTCTTGTATTTCTACACTATAAACTGGGGCAGACAGTGAGCTTGTTCTCTCTCAGTTCCTGAGATTAGCATTAGAGGAGAAAGCAGAGAGGAGAGCAGAGAGAGGCCACGTGGAGGAGGCCAAAAGAAGCAGCCGAGATGGTGGAGTGCTGAGTGAGAAGCCAGTTTGTGCAGAGTTTGTGCAGAGAAAAAGAGATGGGGAACAGAAGTGAGTAAGTCTGGTGAGCTAGAAACCTTTGATTTTAGAAAACTTGAATAAGTCAATAGCTTTGTGAGCACTGAATGAATGGGTTTTTGGAGCCAGTGTGTGTTTTTACTTGCCCATCAGATGCAAGCTAGGATTAAAGTTGATGACCCATCAGTTCTTGGCTCCATTGTTTCATTACTGTCTGTGCAAATCAAATGTGAACCTGCATAGGCCAGGTAGCTGTGATGATGGTCGTGCCTACTGGCCATACAGATAACTTTCTTACAGGGTTCTAGATGGAGGGTTAGAAGAGCTGTAAAGAAAGAAATGTTATAAAGTACCATACCCCAGATTCTGAAAGGCACTGTACCTTACTCCATTGGGTTTATGTAGAGACACCCAGTCCAGATAAATTTTGAAGAATATTATTGAAGGAGGAGATTTGTTAAATATGCTGGTCACATATGGTTGACTCGGGCATAGCAGTCCTAAATTATGTGCCTCAAGTACATCTCAGAGGCTGGTTATATACCCTTTGACCACACACAGGTTGGGAAGCATGACAGCATGACACAATCATTAACAATTTTTACATTACATTAACAAGATTAACATTAAAACTTTCAAGGTAATACAATCAAAGACATTCACAAATCCTTTTAGTGTCTATCTCTCCTCCTTTGCCTAGAAGTACATGTCACTCTCAGGATTCCAGGAAGGGAGGAAGAGATAAGATCAGTGTAGGGTGGTATGTAAATTTTGTCTCTTATTGAAAGCAAAAGGGAGTTCCTCAGATAACCTTAATTGTTTCAGAGAACTTAAAACCAAATGACTAGTCATCCTTATAAGTCAGGAGACTTCTATATTCTTTTTCTTTCATTTTCCAAAGAAAGGACTGGACAGAACCTGACTTTTCCCTTTAAAATGGCATTGTCAATACTAAGTTTTACAGTTCTCTGGTGTGTTACGGCAGTTCATGGCACATTTTTTAGTTCATTGAAATGTGTAGGAAAGTGGTTTATCATCCAGTAGGGTCAGTTTTTAAAAAGTGGCAAGCATTCTTGTAAGTGTGGTAGATTTGAATATTTGGAGTATTGTGGATGTTGGGCAGATGAAATATATTATGCTCACTGTAAAGCCAGTAGCCGTGGCCAGGGCCACCATCAGAGCAGCCCAGCCCTTGCAGGTTCACATTGGATTTGGACAGTCAGTAAAGAAACAATGGAGCCACAAACTGGTGGGCCATCGTCTTTAATCCTAGCTTGCACCCGGCGGGCAAGTAAAAACATACACTGGGCTCCAAAAGCCACTCACATTCAGTGCTCACAAAGCCACTGACTTATCCGAGTTTCCTAGAATCGAAGGTTTCTAGCTCACCAGCCTTATTCTCCTCAGTTCCCCATCTCCTTCCTTATCCCAGATACAAACTCTGTACAAACTGGCATCTCACTCAGCACTCCGCCATCTTGGCTGCTTCTCCTGGCTTCCTCCACGTGGCCTCCTTCCACTGTTGGCTCTACTCTCTCCACTCTCTCATGCTAACCTCAGGAACCAAGAGCCCAAGCTCCCGTTCTACCCCTATTTTATAGTGTAGATTCAAAACCCTTAATCCAATATACAAAATAGGGAAGTCTCTAATACAAAGTCACTTTCTGAGGCATGATTGGATTGTACCACCCCACATCAAAAAGGGTAGGAAAGGCTTAATCCCAAAACCAAGCCCCAGGCTACAAGGATTCTGCCTGCCTTTAGCCCACCCCAACACACATTAATATCACCTGGGCGACGGCCTTCTCGTGTTGTCTTTAACAAAGTGAGCATAATACATTTTATCTGCCCAACACTCACTTTGTTAAAGATGGCGCTGCCCACATGGAAGCCTGTCACCCAGGTGATATTAATGTGCATTAGGGGTTATGGGCAAACAGAATTCTTGTCGCCTGAGGCTTGGTTATAGGACTAAGCCTTTTCCACCCTTTTTGATGTGGGGTGGTACAATCCCATCATGTCTCAGGTAAGTGACTTTGTATTAGAGACTTACCTATTTTGTATATTGGATTAAAGGTTTTGATTTCTACACTATAAAATGGGGGCAAAACAAGAGCTTGTGCTCTTGATTCCTGATATTAGCATTAGAGAGCAGAGAGAGGCCACATGGAGGAGGCCAGGAGAAGCAGCAAAAATGGCAGAGTTTGTGCAGGGAGAAGGAAGGAGATGGGGAACAAAGGTGAATAGTCTGTTGAGCTAGAAACCTTTGATTCTAGGAAACTCGGACAAGTCTGTAGCTTTGTGAGCACTGAATGTGAGTGGGTTTTGGAGCCCAGTGTGTGTTTTTACTTGCCCGCTGGGTGCAAGCTAGGATTAAAGATAATGGCCCACCAGTTTTTGGCTTTGTTGTTTTTTTATTGACTGAATCCAATGCGATCTTGCATGGTCCAAGTGGCTGTGATAGTGGCCTTGGATATTGGCCACACAGTGGATTAGTTATATTTATGGAATGTTATTTGCCACTTAGGTTATTTTTAAAAAATGTTTTTACACTTTTTTTAGTTGCATGCATCAGTTTTGAAAGCTGTGCTCCATTGCCGATTGAGATGGGTGTGTTTAATTACCTTTATAGTTATGTGTGTTTCTGTTTTCTCTTTTAGCTGTGGTGTATTATTTGAGTTTGTTATGAATTGCATGTGAATGTAGATATTCCCGGTCTACTGAACCTACTAAAAGGATTTTGTGTATTTATGGGACCAGGTTTTGCCTTAAAATGTACTGTATTTTAACCAAATATTTTTGGTGGATATTTTTAGTTCTCTTAATGTCTTGCTGCCTTATGTTGTAGGCAGCTCCAGGGTTTTCTATTAGGTGTGGGTAGCTATTAACTTCCAGAAGGAAGTGCTTTCAGTGGATGTCAGGATGTAGGGGTGCCATTTGTTTTCTCATATGGTTGTTTTGATACCAGTTATGATATGTTACAAAGTACCAAACCCCAGATCCTGAAAGGCACTGTACCTCACTCTATCGGGTTTATGTAGAGCAGTGGTTCTCAATCATTCTAATGCCGTGACCACGCAATAGAGTTCCTCATGTTGCGGTGAACCCAAATCAAATAATAATTTTGGTGGCTACTTCATACCTGTAATTTTGCTACAGTTATGATTCGGAATGTAAATACCTGATATGCATTATATATTTTCCGATGGCTTTAGGCGACCCCACTGGGGTTGCAACCCACAGGTTGAGAACCACTGATGTAGGGACACCCCGTCCAGATAAATTTTAAAGAATTTTATTGAAAGAGAAGATTTGCTAAATATGTTGGCCACATATGGCTGACACGGGGCATAGCAGTCCCAAATCTTGAGCCCCGAGTACATTTCAGAGGCTGGTTATATACACTTTGAGCACATACAGGTTGGGGAGGGGGCATGACAGCAGGACACAATCATTAACAAGATTATAACATTTTTCTAGGGGATTTACAGAAAATGTTAAACTTTCAAGGTAATACAAAGACATTCACAAATCCTTTCAGTATCTATTTCCTCTTCTTTGCCTAGAAGTACACTTTTATTTCAGGATTCCAGGAAGAGAGGGAGAGCTAAGATCAGTGTAGGGTGATATGTTAATTTTGCCTCTTATTGAAAGCAAAAGGGAGTTCTTCAGATAACCTTAATTCTTTTAGAGAATTTAAAAACAAATGACCCTAGTCATCTTTGTAAGTCAGGAGACATCTATATTCTTTTTTCTCCATTTTTCAAAGGACAGGAAAGCCTGACCTTTTCCACCTAGAATAGCAATATTAATTTTGCTGCTTTTTGGTACCTTACAACAATATCATAATTTTTTCTTTCATTTAAAGATAAACCTTTGTCATATATATTATGTGTTTGAATTTGAATCCATTACTTCGTGCCAATAATAAGGCTATTTATGTTTATTGATAAGGAGTTACCCCAGCAGTTCATTTTAATAGCCATATGCCACAAGGAAATTATTCAATGTAGTTGTGATTTTTTTCTATTCATTGCTTTTTGTATACTGTTGGTCAAATAAGTTTGTAGATATGATACTGATAGATATATGAATTTATCAGAAATACTAAATGCCCTTTGGCTATTCCGCCTGACTTTTGGACCTCAACCTTATTTACTGGATAATTGCCCCTGAGGTAGAAGAGTTCCTAGAAGCTGGTTAAGCACCCTAAGTAGGAGCGTTTTGAAAGCTGAAACCGTAAATCCGCAGGAGATGACATAACAGAACTTCTGGCTCAGTATCTTCTCAGGCTCTCCCAAACACTATAAAAATTTGCCCCCTAGTCTGTATTGGTACCCTTCTCCCTGGAGAAGTGCCCAACAGGGTTTCTTTCTTTCTTTCTTTCTTTCAATAAGTTTGCTACACTGGTCTTTTCAGATTCCCATGGATTCCAACAGATATATAGGTTTGCTCACCTATAGTTTACATTGGGTTTAGGGGACAGGCTGTAAGCAGGCAGGGTTGTTACAGCTGAAGGCTAAGTTTTAAAACTAAGCCTTTCCCATCCTTTTGAGGAATCCCATTATGCCTCAGATAAATGACTTTGTAGCAGAGACTTCTTTGTTTGTATATTGGATTAAAGGTTTGGATTTCTACACTATACAATGGGGCAGAATGAGATCTTGCTTTCTCAGTTTCTAAGATTAACATTAGAGAGCAGAGAGCAGAGGAAGGCCACGTGGAGGAGAGGAGAAGCAGCCAAGAAGGCAGAGTGCTGAAAGAGAAGCCAGTTTGTACAGAGTTTGTGCAGAGAGAAGGAGATGAAAAACAGAGGTGAATAAGGCTGGTGAGCTGGAAACCTTTGATTCTAGGAAACTCAGATAAGTCAGTGGTTTGGGGAGCCCTGAATGGAAAGGGAAGTGTTTTCCCATTGTGTGTATTTTTTGCCCACCGGGTGCAAGCTAGGATTAAAGCTAATGGACCACCAGTTCTTGGCTTTATTGTTTCATTACTGTCTGCCCGAATCAAGTGCAAACCTGCATGAGCCAGGTGGCTGTGATGTAGGCCAAAGCTACTGGCTTTACATATACCTTCACTATATTTTGTATTTTAATAGGTGAAGTGAAACTACGGCAATAGTGTTAATAAAACTGTGATTGATGTTTTTATGTGTGACATTACTTTTATGTATAGATATCTTTGGGAAGGCAATGTATGTAAAATTGTTTAAGTTGATTAATAAGAAATATGATGAGAATCCTTAGCATTATAAATGAATGGTGTAGATGGAAGGTGTTCCCCATCTTCTTCCTTCTCCCTGCAGAAAGTCTGCACAAACTGGCTTCTCACTCAATTCTCTGCCATCTTGGCTGCTTTTCCTGGCCTCCTCCACATGGCCTCTCTCTGCTCTCCTCTCTGCTCTCCCCTCTAATATTAATCTCAGGAACCAAGAGAGCAAGCTCCCATTCTGCCTCCATTTTATAGTGTAGAAACCAAAACCTTTAATCCAATATACAAAATAAGGAAGTCTCTAATACAAGTCACTTATCTGAGGTATGATGGAATTGTACCACCCCACATCAAAAAGGGTGGGAAAGGCTTAGTCATAAAACCAAGCCCCAGGATACAAGAATCCTGCTTGTCCACAGCCCACAGAGACGCACATTAATATCACCTGGGCAATGGCCTCCACGTGGTCAGCTCCATCTTTAGTCTGGGGTCTGGAAGTCCAGCTAAAGGCCAGGATAATCGGTCTCATCCAGATTTGTGTCAGAGATACTCCTGAATACTAGCATATAAGTTCATGTCACTGAGGTAGTTGAGTGTTGTTGTAGTAATATAAGGTTACAGTGTAGTAAGGTACCAAAAAGCTACAAAATTAATATTGATATTCTAGGAGGAAACATCAGAATTTCCTGTCCCATCCTTCCTTTAGGGAAGGGAGGGAGAAAAATATAGAAGTTTCTGGCTTGCAAGGACAATGGGTCATTTAGTTTTAAAACTAAAATAAAGGTTAACTGAGAAACTTCTTTTTCAATGGGAGAAAGAATTTACATACCACCTTGCATTGACTATAGTTCCTCCCCCTTTCTGGAATATTGAAGGTAAAATACCTCTAGGCAAAGGAGGAAAGATGAACCCTGAAATATTGTAAATATATTTGATTGTGTTGCCTTGAAAGTCTTAATGTTTCTGTGTGTCCCCTAAGCAAATGTTGTAAGCTTATGCCATGATGCCATGCTCTCCTCAGCCCATGTGAGGCACACAGGTATTGTTGGGCAGATAAAATATATTATGCTCACTTTGTTAAAGATGGCACTGCCCACGTGAAAGCTGTCACCCAGGTGATATTAATGTGTGTCTCTGTGGGCTCTGGGCAGGCAGAATTTTTGTAGCCTGGGGCTTGGTTTTGGGATTAAGCCTTTCCCACCTTTTTTTTTTTTTTTAAAGATTTTACTTATTTATTTTAAAGAAGAGAGAGAGGGAAAGGGGGAGGAGCAGGAAACATCAACTCCCATATGTGCCTTGTGCAGTCAAGCCCAGGGTTTTGAACCAGCAACCTCAGCGTTCCAGGTCAATGCATTATCCACTGTGCCACCACAGGTCAGGCCCTTTCCCACCTTTTTTGATGTGGGGTGGTACAATCCCATTATGCCCCAGATAAGTGACTTTGTATTAGAGACTTCCTTATTTTGTATATTGGATTAAAGGTTTTGAATCTACACTATAAAATGGGGGCAGAACGACAGCTTGCTCTCTTGATTCCTGAGATTATCATTAGAGGAGAGAGCAGAGCAGAGAGCAGAAGGAGGCCACATGGAGGAAGCCAGGAGAAGCAGCCAAGATGGTGGATTGTTGAGTGAGAAGCCAGTTTGTGCAGAGTTTGTGCAGGAAGAAGGAAGGAGATGGGGAACAGAGGTGAATAAGGCTGGTGAGCTAGAAACCTTTGATTCTAGGAAACTCGGGTAAGTCAGCAGCTCTGTGAGCACTATATGTGAGTGGGTTTTGGAGCCCACAGTGTATGTTTTTACTTGCCCGCCGGGTGCAAGCTAGGATTAAAGGTGATGGCCCATCAGTTCTTGGCTCCGTTGTTTCTTTACCAACTGTCCAAATCCAATGCAAACCTGCATGGGCCAGGCTGCTGTGATGGTAGTAGTGGCCCTGGCTACTGGCTTTACAGGTATATAACCAGCTCCTGAGATGTATTTGGCGCACATGATTTGGGCCTGCAAATGCCCCATGTCAGCATATGCGGCTGGAATATTAAATAAATCTCCTTAAATAAAACCCTTCAAAACTCATCTGGACTTCTTGTCTCTACATAAACCCACAGAAGTAAGGTACAGTACTGTAAAGGCAGTAATCAGGGCCAGGGCCACTATCAGAGCCGCCTGGCCCATGCAGGTTCGCATTGGATTCGGACAGTCGGTAAAGAAACCATGGAGCCAAAAACTGGTGGGCCATAACCTTTAATCCTACCTTGCACCCGGCGGGCAAGTAAAAATACACACTGGGCTCCAAAACCCAGTCACACTCAGTGCTCACAAAGCCACTGACTTATCCGAGTTTCCTAGAATCAAAGGTTTCTAGCTCACCAACCTTATTCTCCTCAGTTCCCCATTTTCTTCCTTATCCCAGATACAAACTCTACACAGACTGGCATCTCACTCAGCACTCCGCCATCTTGGCTGCTTCTCCTGGCCTCCTCCACGTGGCCTCCTCCTGCTGCTGGCTCTACTCTCTCTGCTCTCTCATGCTAATCTCAGGAACCAAGCGGCAAGTTCCCGTTCTACCCCTATTTTATAGTGTAGCTTCACAACCTTTAATCCAATATACAAAATAGGGTAGTCTCTAATACAAAGTCACTTCTCTGAGGCATGATTGGATTGTACCGCCCTACAGCAAAAAGGGTGGGAAAGGCTTAATCCCAAAACCAAGCCCCAGGTTACAACAATCTCCAACACACATTAATATCACCTGGGCGATGGCCTCTTTAACAAAGTGAGCATAATACATTTTATCTGCCCAACAAGTACTTTTCAGCATCTGGGGTATGCTACTTTACAATAGTAATTAAATATATAGAAATAAAAATGTTGTAAAGTCCTACCACCATCTTTGCTGCTTATATTCTCCTCCACGTGGCCTTTCTCTGCTCTCCTTTAGCATGGGCCCCTCTGCCCCATCTTTTAGTGTAGAGATCAAAACCTTTAATGCAATATACAAAAAAGAAAGTCTCTGATACAAAGCCACTTATCTGAAGCATAAATGGGATTCCTCATAAGAGTGTACCACCCCCTATCATGCAACAGTCAATGGTGTGAGGAAAAGTTTAGGCTTCAAACTAAGCCTTAGGCTATAAGGACACTGCCTGCTTACAGCCTGTCCCCCACATCCAATACAAACTATAAGCAAGCAAACATATATATCATATTTGCAAACTTATTTGACCCATAGAGTTCTTTTTATCTATATATAAGTTCACACACATTAACTGGTCCCTGAGCTAAAGGCATGGTCTTGCTTGTCATATCCCTATACACTAGATTAGCTCCCACCCAGAGGGTATAGCTTATTCACTTACCTTAGTAGCTTTTAATATTATACCTTAACATTTTAATATATTTTCTATATTTTTATATATTTAGTTACTATAACATTATATTACTGTAACATTCTACCCCTTGATCCTGATGAGCTATAAGCTTTCTGGCTTCTGGTGCCTGTCCAGTCATGCTTGTTGTGTTCATGGTGGCAGGAAGGTAGATATTGATGGGGAAAGAGAAGGAAGAGAGTTTCACACTGTATTTTATGAAACTCCAGGGAGAAACCTCAGGGTTCCATTTAGTCTAATATGATAGAAGGCTCCAGTATTCATAGGGTTAATGGCACATTAAAGAAATTCACTGTGTCCTGAGAATTCCATTGGCCTCATCAACCCTCTAGTCTCAGGTTTGGGAGGAGTTTCCCAAAGCACTGCTGGTCAGGTGTTTTGGGGAAGCAAGGAAGAAATGTTTCCATTGTAGGAGACACACCATGGGAGTCAAATGTGGGTGGGAAACACACTGAGTTTCAGAGTTGAGATAGATTATGGTTAAAAAAAAAGTAGTCCTTTCTAGTTGTGGAAAATAGAAACATGATCCATAGAAAGATCTGGGTCTTTTTCTTTATTTTTCTGTCCCTTTTTCCTGCATTTTTGTTTAGAGAAATGTACTAGGCATGTTGCAGATATATCACACCATTTCTAATTGGATTTTAATGTTTTTACATTGATTTGAGAAAGAGAGAGAGAGAAATGTAAAGTCAGTAGTCAGGGCCACTATCACAGCAGCCTGGCCCATGCAGGTTCGCATTGAATTCAGACAGCCGGTAAAGAAACAACGGAGTCAAAAACTGGTGGGCCATCATCATTAATCCTAGCTTGCATCTGGCAAGGAAGTAAAAACACACACTGGGCTCCAAAATCCACTCACATTCAGTGCTCACAAAGCTACTGACTTACCTGAGTTTCCTAGAATCAAAGGTTTCTAGCTCACCAGCCTTATTCACCTCTGTTCCCCATCTCTTCCTTCTCCCTGCACAAACTCTGCACAAACTGGCTTCTTACTCAACACTCCATCTTGCCTGCTTCACCTGGCCTCCTCCATGGGTCCTCTCTCTGCTCTGCTCTCTCTGCTTTCCAGTGCTAATCTCAGGAACCCAGAGAGCAAGCTCCTGTTCTGCCCCCATTTTATAGTGTAGATTCATAACTTTTAATCCAATATACAAAATAGGGAAGTTTCTAATACAAAGTCACCTATCTGAGTCATGATGGGATTGTACCACACCACATCAAAAAGGGTGGGAAAGGCTTAGTCCTAAAACTAAGCCCCAGGCTACAAGGATCCTGCCTGCCCACAGCTCGCCCCCAACACACATTAATATCACCTGGGCTACTGCTTCTATGTGGGCAGCACCATCTTTAAAAAAGTGAGCATAGTATATTTTATCTACCCAACAGAGTAGTATTAGCTTATTTCTCCACTTAGTTGTTCCATTTAGTTGTGAACTTTTTGTTTGCTCTTTTAAATGTTGAGACCTGGGATGGAACCCAGAACCTTGACACACAGGAAGTACACTCCATGCACTGAAACATCTGGTCAGGGCACCATAGGTTTACTTGTTTTTTATATTATTATTATCTTTAAGTTGAAAAAAAATTAGAATTCCAATTGCAATGTATGTTTCAGGTTATTTAAAATGGTATTTAATAACTAAGTAAAAGGACTTCCTGTTTTATCTATTAATACTGATTTCAAGGTTGACTGTTATGAGAGTAGGAAACATGGGTTATGTAATTTTAAATCTTTAAAGTATGTTGTTGTGGGTCAAATAAGTGTAAATATGATGTATATGTTTGCAGCTTATAGTTTGCATTGGGTGTGGGGCACAGGCTCTGAGCAGGTATGGTCCTTATAGCTTAAGGCAGGGGTCAGGAACCTTTTTGGCTGAAAGAGACATGAATGCCACATATTTTAAAATGTAATTCCATGAGAGCCATACAATGACCTGTGTAAGTTACGCATTATCCAATAAAAATTTGGTGTTGTCCTGGAGGACAGCTGTGATTGGCTTCAGCCACCCACAACCATGAACATGAGTGGTAGAAAATGAATGGATTGTAATACATGAGAATGTTTTATATTTTTAACGTTATTTTTTTAATTAAAGATTTGTCTGCGAGCCAAATGCAGCCATCAAAAGAGCCACATATGGCTCATGAGCCATAGGTTCCCAACCCCTGATCTATCCAATTTAATCTGCAACAACAACCAAAAAAAGCCATTGTCATTTTTTATTTTTTAAATTTTAATTATTGATATTAGAGAGAGGAAGGAGGTGAGACAGATAGTCAGAAACACCAATCTCTTTCTGTATGTGCCATGACCCAGGATCAAACCTATGACATTAGTGTATGGGTGTGATGCTCTAACCCAGTGGTAGTCAACCTGGCCCCTACTGCCCACTAGTAGGCGTTTCAACTTTTATGTTGGGTGGTCGCAGAGCAACCAAATAGCACCACAAATACATACTAATTCATTAACTATTGACCAGTCAAGATCAGCGGTTAGACTCTGTTACAGGGCATTTGTATTGGGACCGCTTCGACCTCTTTCACAAGCACCTGCCCCACATCCGCAAGTGGCCAGGTACCTAATCCTTGGGTTCGCACCCACCTCCTGGGCAGTTTATGACCACTATTGTTGCCCCAAAACTAGCAGTTTGTCATTTTATTACCCCGTAGCAAAGACAAAGAACTCCATGGTTCAACACTTCTTTCTACGACAGAAACTGCCAGACATTGGAGATACCAATTAACTCATATTTTAATTTCAATTCCTGGATTTTAGGGTAATAGGGTGACATTCTAACCCCCCCCTTGGACTGCCAAAACTAGCTGATGTCTTGCTACTGCACCCCGATCACAAAGAAGTGATGCCATTGGCCAACACTCGCTACATAAAATTTTATAAAATGCACAACCACAGTACTCACTAACTTACTCTCATCTCAACAAACTCACTCAACCATGACACTTGTATCATCACGACCACACAACAGACTTCAAGAGCATAAGTTTTGTTCACATTTTGTAAGTGAAGCTAAATTGTTATGTAATCAAAACTAAAGTCAGTACATAGTTAGATTTCTGAGAGCAAGCACAGTTTCAAACAAAATCTTGTGAAATATTATAAGCCCATGTCTAAAAAAAAAAAAATGCATGCATGCAGCTATTTGCCAGAGTATCTGAAGATGTGTTTCATAAAATCTCTGGCAAATAAACAACATTCAATGTGTTTATTGTGCCATAAAACATTATCTAATGAGGCAATGAAGTCAAGTCAATTGTGAGAACATCTTTTACAAAGCATCCAAATGACAAGCACATTGCATATTATTTTCTGGAAATATATAAAAAATTTCAAAATTGTTCAACTATTGTTGCATCATTGAAGAAACAACATACAATAAATAAAGATGGATTAATTGCCACTTATCTCATTTCACAAATAATTGCAAAAAGTGGTAAAAGCTATAATATTGGAGAAACTGTAATAATACCTTCTATAAAAGAATTATCTCAACAGTAATGCATCAGAATATACCTCAAATTTTAAAAAGTTGCCCCTAAGCGATAGCACAGTAAAAGCAATGAATTGATAAAATGGCAGTTAATGTTTAAAACAAACATAAGTATTCTCCAAAACTCTTTATTTTCCATGCAATTGGACGAATCTACCATTTCAGATAATGATGCTTTATTGATGGTATATGTATGCTATTTTGATAAAAACAATATATTATGAGAAGAAATGCTATTCTCAATAAATCTCATCACAGATACAAAAAGATTATCTCTTTTTAATACTGTCAGAACATACTTTACAAAAAAGAATATTCCTTTGAATAATGTTGTTGCATGTACTACTGATGGAGCACCATCAATGGTAGGTTGCTATCGTGAATTTGTTGCTTATTTGAAGCAGAAAGTGCCAAATGTTTTATGTATTCATTGTGTGGTACACAAACAACATCTTGTAGAAAAACATTTAAGTACAAGTCTCCATTCATCATTAAATTCATCAAATCCAAAGCAAAGAATGATAGAATGTTTCAGCAGCTTTGCCAGGACAATAATGAAGATTTTATTAAGTTACTTTTGCACAGAGAAGTTCATTGGCTGTCAAAGGGTACATCTTTGGCTAGATTTGTAGGATTATATAATAGTGTCATACAATTTTTTTGAAAGTAATAGTGAGACCAATCTGTGTCAATAGTTAAAAATAGTAAAAAACTGATGCCTTTTACTTGGCAGATATTTTCAAGAGATTTAATGATGTCAATTTGCAGCTTTAAGGAGCTAATAAAACTCATATAGGTTGCCAAAATATTGTGCTATTATTTATTGACAAACTTGAACTACTTCATCATAACCTATTGAAGAGAGAATTTTATCAGTTTCCTCAATTATCTATAAAAGATGATGTAACTCCAGATGATATTGACAGATTGAGTAACCACCTCAACAAACAAATGGGACATGGAAAAACAAATTGAAGATATTTTGAAATTGAAGGTATATGACTAGATGAAAAATCCTTTTACTGCATATTGAAGAGGCTGATACAACTTGCCAAAAAGAACTGTTAGAAACTAGATATGATGAAGAAAGTAAACATAAATTTGACAGTGGTAGATATGAAAACCCATGGCAAAATAAAAAAATGCCGGTCTTATATCAAAATATGTGGAAAATGGTATTCAGCTTATTGATACCTTTCCCTACCTCATATCTTGTGGAATCAAGATTTAGTGCTGTTAATCATATTATGACAGAAGAAACCACCTAAGTTTCCAAAAGGGGAGACCTTTGTTTGTTCCTCACAAAAATTGAACTGGGCCCTGGCCGGTTGGCTCGGCGGTGGAGCATCGGCCTGGCATGTGGGGACCAGGGTTCGATTCCCGGCAAGGGCACATAGGAGAGGCGCCCATTTGCTTCTCCACCCCCCCTCCATCCTCTCTGTCTCTCTCTTCCCCTCCTGCAGCCAAGGCTCCATTGGAGCAGGAATGGCCCAGGCACTGGGGATGGCTCCTTGGCCTCTGCCCCAGGCACTGGAGTGGCTCTGGTCATGGCAGAGCATCGCCCCTGGTGGGCTCGCCAGGGGGATCCTGGTCAGGCAGCATGCGGGAGTCTGTCTGACTGTCTCTCTGTCTCTCCCCATTTCCAGCTTCAGAAAAATACAAAAAAATACAAAAAAAAATTGAACTAAATATTCAATATTTAGTTTCCTAGCATCAGCCTCAAGAATCTCACTAATAATTCAATTAACTAATGTAATTTCTATGTATGCAAAGTATAAATAAATAGATTTAACTATAGTAAGTTTTTTTTGTAAAGATTTATTTTGCCAAACAGCAAAAATCTGACATAAAGTACTTGGTAATTGTTATTATATGCTTTAACTTGCTGAAACCCTGCTTTATAAATTTTATAAAGTAAAGTTACTTCCCTACTTTATAAATCACCATTACTGTGGAACCGGTGGGCAGTTAGAAAATTTTACTACTAACAGAGATACAAAAGTGGGCAGTAGGTATAAAAAGGTTGACTACCCATGCTCTAACCTACTGAGCTTTTTGGTAAGAGCAAGCCATTGTCTTTTGGGGAAAAAAAGTACTAGAGAAAATGTGAGTTAATTAAAAAAATAAAATAATAATCTATCTGTTGTAGTAACAACACTAGAAGTCTTTTCTTTGCTATTGAGAGTCAGGGACGTAAACACTATTTCTAATTGTTTAGCACAAAGTGAGCCCTTTCCTAACATGCACTCTTCTTATGCTGTGGTAGCAGTCCAGACTGAGAGACCTGCTAAGCTCTGGGCATCCAGAATTTATCTGAGCCTGGGTCACCACCTACAAGCTAGGTTATTTTGGTCACAGAACACCTCCCAGGGTATTTGTTTCTTCACTTTTAAATTTTCTCAGTTTTATAGCTGAGAACCTGCACTGCTGAAGGACCAAGACTTAGGTCTCAGCTCTGCCTTCAAAGAAGTTGAGATATTGGACCTGGCCATGATCCATCAAAACTGGGACCAAAGGCATTGCACTGCCAAATCCAGTGCTTATCACAACTTATAATTATTTTATTTATGTATATTTTTCATTCCCTCTGTCTACCCCATGAGAGCATAGTATTCATAAAGACAGAAAGTGAGTCTGTCTCATTCACTATAGGCAACCAGTGTCAAGCACAGTGCCTGGCCCATAATAGAAATACAATAAGTGTTTATTGGAAGAGTGAATAAATACTCATTTGTATACATATACAGATATACACAAATAACAGACACACATGGACACAGAGATATGCTCATGTGCAATGCACATCTATGCACACAGATGTACACACACCCAATCTACCTGGGTACATTTAGAAAAATATAATAGGTACCCAGAGAATAAGGGAAGAAAATATCATAATATTAACAGTAAATAACTCTATGGGAAATTTGTTGGTTTATTTTTCTTATCATTTTTTTAGCATTTTTGCAATAGGTATATTTTTTATAATAAAAAAATTGGTAAAATTCAATATATTTATCAAATCAAAGCACATCATATTTTATAATAAATTAAGGAGATTTAAATTTAAAAAGTTAAAAAGATAGAAATAAAAATAGTAGAACGGGAAGTCCTTGAGTGCAGGGACTTGAGTTCCTAGCACAGTGCCTGGTATATCATGGGCACTTCCAAAGGCTTTATGAGCACTGGCAGAAAGGAATGATGGTAAACAAGATGAAAAGAAGGGTGATACAGAATTCCAGGGAGGGAAAGAGGAAGAGAGAAAGAAATAAAGAGAAAAACAAATCATAGCTTGAGAGAAAAAATGGGGGAGGAAAGAGAGAGATTCATCACAACTATACACATTTATATTCTTTGAGATCCTAAGTTTATGATAAAAGTTCTCTGTATTTACCAAGCATTCAGAAAATATTTTTACAGCATTAAAGAATACATGGAACTTACAGGCTCCACAATGTTGAATTTCTTGAACTCCTTGAACTTCCTGGATTTGATAAACATGATTAAGGAACAACTTGAAAGTAATGTGCCTTTTTTTGTCCACCTGCAGGTTTACCTGTAGAATGGTAGCAAATGTCACAAATTGGCACTGTCTTTCATGCAAGTTAGTGCTTATGGAATGAACAGAATGCTGGAGCTAGAGGAGAGTTTAGGCACCATGGAGTGATCTGATCCCTTTATTTTACAAATAGGGAACAGGAAGCCAAGAGATAAAAAGCAATTAACACAAGACTTTCTGTTTCTGATTTTACAAGTAAGAAGCTTGGAAGTTATCATGCCCATCCTCACAGGAAAAATAACCTAAACAAGGTGAAAATAAAATACTCCTGGATGCAACAAGTAATTGAAGTCAGAGGGAAAACCAATGTCTCAATAATTGTATAGACATTTGACTATGAGGAATAAAAGCATATCAGAGCAGAAGCCTATTGCTGCAGCCAATATCAGACTTTATTTAAGAAGTCTCCAGTGGGTCCAAGATGGTGGCCCATGTAGACGCTGAACTTGCACCCTTTTCAAAACCCATCCAATGTACCCCTTTACTTAGAACAATTCCTCCTGAAAGACAACTGAGAAATAATTAAACAGCTTTTGCACAAGATAGAGAGGAAGAGAGAGAGATAATGCATAGAGAAGGCTGAGGAACCAGGAGAGTCTGCAGGAGGTGAAGAATCAGCTCAAGGACCAAAGAGACCGGGGAGCACCACTGTTTACATCTCCCAGACATGTGAATACAAGACAGTAGCTACATTCAGGCTCTATGGCCACCCACAGGGCACTGCAACACATCCCCACCTACCTCTCCTGGAGCTAAATACAACAGAATCATGAGGGCAGCATAGCTTGTGTAAAGACAGCTTTTCTTTTGGAATATCAGCCCAGCAGGTAAGTATAGCAGGGCATCACTTTGCCAACTGAGCTGCATGTGCATATGGGGCTGCCCCACCTAGAGAGAGTGCAGAGCTAGCAAAACACTCTGGTACAAGCTGCAGGACTATATGATCCATAGAAAGTGCAGAAATAGTGGGTTACTATTGGCATTACCCCTCCTAGAAAATGGGGAGCCAGCAAATGGGCTATGGTCTGCACACTAGGACTGCCTGATCAGAGAAAGTGCAGAAATTGGGAGGTGCTACTGCTCGCACTGCTCGGGCTGCTCTACCCAAAGAAAGCAAGACCTAGCAAAACCTTGTGGCCCAGTGTGGAGTGAAGGGGGGCAATGCTGTGCATGTGCACGGGGCTGCCAAGCCCTGAAAAGGTGAAGAATGAACAAATTAAGGCTGTGTGTGCACCCAGGCTACCCCACCAGGACAAAAGGGTGGATCTAATGGGGGGTGAGATACAAGAAGAATCAGGTAACCCAGTGCAGACCGTGCTCTGACAACAGATAATTAAAACAGGACATGCAAAGCACACACCACTCAGCCTCTTTTACACCAGGAGCCCTGCCCAGATTAAATGTGCAACAAGGCTCCCACACCCAGGTGGCTCATTCAGAACCCACTCAGGCCAGTTGACGAACAGGCACTGCATGAACCTCCCCCAACCACAACCAGCAGCTGAAACTCTTCAACACACAATGTAACAAAGACAACATTTTCAAGACTGGGCAAGATGATTATTTCATTCTACTCAAAGGAACAAAACCAGAAAGTCAAACAAAATGGGGAGACAGAAGAATATATACCCCCAATGAAGGAAGAAGAAAAAACTCAGGAGAAATGTCCTAATTAAATGGAGATGGGTAATTGGACAGATAAAGAATTCAAAGCAAACAGTCATAACGATGTTCCATAAACTTGAGAGTAGAATAGAGGAACTCAAGAGAGCAGCTTGAACAACAAGAAAATGTAATAAGCTCATCCGGCTTGAGCATGGATTCACCAGCTTGAGTGTGGGATCATAGACATGACCCAATTGTTTTGGCTGAGCCCAAAGGTCACTGGCTTAAAGCCCAAGTGGCTGACTTGAGCAAGGAGGTCACAGACTTGGCTGGAGTCCCTGGCCTGGCTGGTCCTTGCTTTCCTGAAGTTGGCCCCACGTGTTCCCTCTCTGTAAACCCCAGCGCAAGCACACGTGCATGCAAATGTGTGCCCCTGGGGCAGCAGTCAGCCTCATCGCTGTCTCCCGCTCAGGCACGTCGGGGCTGGGCCTGCGGGGTGGCCAGGAGCACAGAGGCAGACGGGATTTTGTGTGGGGTGGGAGGGCGCTGAGGGAGAGGTGGGCAGTGGGCTGGGGGAAGCCTGGACCTGAGGAGCCCTGAGGAACCACTGTGCCACCTCACCCGCAGGTGTTGTAAAGTATCAAAAGCTACAGAATCAATATTAATATTTTAATAGACTTAAAGGACATTTTATTAATTTGGGTTAAGGTGTGCAGAGAAATTCTGTGAATAATCTCTGTACTGTGTGATTGGCATAAAACCAGGATGGCCCTTGGCATTGTATTGTAAATGCAAAGGGAAGGAAAACATGGATTCGCTGACATTCCACCACACCTGTGGGGAAAGGGGTGAATGGCTAGCCAGGTGCAGGAAGAGAAAAGCCAAAATAAACCTTTTCTTATAGTACTGAGACATTTATGGGCATTTGTTCCCACAAAAACTACCTCTTCCATATGAATGCATGTAGTTAAGATGTGTGACTCTGGACAAAGAGATGGCGGAAAAACATTAGAAAATATAGTAATGTCTTTTAATATGTAAAGAGACATCTTTCTATCATTGTGTTGACTTATAAATTTTGTTTTCTCCAAAATGATGTATGGCTTGCAAATTGAACATGGTCCTATCATGTTAAAGGACATATGACTATAACCACTAGTGGTAAAGGGCACCTAATTGCAATTTTTGCTTCTGTACTTCCTGCTTGCAAAACTATAAAAACTAGGTAAAACAAAGGGTCAGCGCTCTGCCTTAGATTTCTTTCAAAGTTGCCGCTGCTTGGCTAAGCTAGACTGTAAAGCTTTGGTGTGGAATTGATGGATTTTGTTCATGTCTTCAATGTTTTGAGTCTCTCCATATTAGGCTTAACAGAACAAGCAGGGCGAGCGGCGGTTTCTGCTGCGCAAAGTCACATGGCTGTGTCTCCCCCTAGGACCCTGAAGCCTTCAGGGACATCTGCGCCTACTTCTCCTGGAGGGATGGCCGCCTTGGGTGATTGGGAGAAGGTGTGCTGCCCCAACGTGGAGAAGAACCAGGACTCGCTGCTGCACACAGGTGACAGGGTGCAGAAACCAGGATGTAGAAACTGCAGGCATCTGGCCCACCTGAGTGGGGGCTTCTCCTTCAAGCAATTTGCTTTGGGGACCAGGATTTTATTTCTCCCCAGGCCTCAGAGACCCTCTAACCACTTTTATGGTTTACCGCTTGCAGGACACCAAAACCCTGGCGGTGGACACTGAGGACTCGCATGAAGAATGGACTAGGAGGCAACAAGGTGAGGAGCCACAGGCATGGCGCTGCCCTTTTGAAACTGACAATGGTCAGGTACCAGTGTCTCAACAGCTAACAAGGGACAGAGCTTGCATTTAGCAAACAAGTGCGATGCAAACAGTGCATTGTGCAGTAAGGGGCGATTTGCTACACTGCTTCCATGTGTAAATAATTACACATATTTATAGATGTGTTAATGAGCAGGGATGGTATAGAAGTATAAAATTAGCACATAAGAAATAACTCATTCAGAGCACTTGTCATCACAAGAGGAGGAGGAAGGTCTGGCCGATGAGCAGTGCTCCAGGACAGGGTTGCCTTGGCAGTGCCGGCCACATTGCACATGGGAAAGGATTAAACATGGTGATTAAGCAGCTGGGGTTGTGAGCCAGGGAACATTGTTTCAGGCCCTGTGTCAGCCATCTCTTCAATGTGTCTGGAAAACACTCTAGTTAAAAATTGGTTAAGAGAAAATCATTTGTAGATTTCAGTTCCTCTGAGTCCTCTAGAAAGGCTAATAATTATGGCCTAGGTATGTGGGGTAGACTTTGGATAGGCCTGGATTTAAACTCTACTAAATTCAGAGTGAATTTAACACTGGAGATTTGGGCAAATCTTACAAATTCTCTGAGCTCTTGAATACTAATATGTAAGGTAGATACATGCATATATTCTTTGAAAGTGTTGAATTCAATTTATTTATTTGCATATATATTTGTTTATATTTTAGGTAAGATGAGGGAAGATAGTGAGGCTGACTCTCATATGCACTCCTACAAGGATCTACCTGGTAACCCCAATTTCTGAATACTGAGCTGGTTTTTAGCACCTCAGAATAATGTGCTCCAGCCAACCGAGCTTTCTCAGTGCCCAGGGCCAATGCTAGAACCAATTTAACTGCTGGCTGCAGAAAAGAAAGAAAGAGAGAACTGGGAGAGGGAGGGGTGGAGAAGGAGATGGTTGCTTCTCTTATGTACCCTGACCAGAATCACACCCGGGACATACAATGGGCAAACAATCTATTCACTGAGCCACAGTCTAGGGCTTAAATTAAAAAAAAAAACTGACACTTTCATGTTGTCCAATAAACACACCCCTGATACTAGTGACCATACCCTGTTGGTGTTGTATACTAGGCCTTTCCTCAATACCTTACATATACTGTGCCCTAAATATATATTTTATGAATAACTAAAAGTTGGAAAATTAAACCTCATAATGGGAAGATCTAGAAACAAAGTTTGAATTGACCATCTGTAGTCAGTGTAGAGGCTTACTATTATAGAGGCTTTCTGAGCCAATAGTTAACAAAAGAAAATACAAGAGTATAAAGAAGGATGAATGGTAATTTGATGGGAGGACATTATGTGTTTTTTGACAAAGTAGGGACTAACACTCCAGACTCCACCAAACTCACTCTTCTCCAACTTAGAACTCTGGAGAAAGGAGACTAAAGTAAAGATGTATAGCCTATAAGAAAGAATAGGCCAAGTGTACCAAGAGGTCAGCGAGCCCCAGGACGATGACTACCTCTGTAAGTGACCCTCACAAAGCATGTTATCTATTTATACAATAATTTCATGTAGTCATTTGATCACTAGAGAATTCTGTTTCCCTATGGATCTACACTACAGAATTGAGGCTCAATGATGTGAGTGCCTGCACTCTCTCTGAAGCTTTATATGTCCAGGAACATGCACTAAACCTTCCCTAATCCCTGTTGCTCTCACCCCCAGATAGTGAGAACTGTCAGAACTTCTTCATTGACAGTTGTGTCATGCACAAGCCTCCTACATTTGTAAAAGACAGTGCAGTGGATAAGGGGCATCTGAACCACGCAGCCCTCACTCTGCCCCCTGGGTTGAGAATCAGACCATCGGGCATTCCTGAAGCTGGTCTTGAAGTGTGGAATGAGGCATCTGCTCTGCCAGTGGGTCTGCACTTTGGCCCTTATAAGGGCCAGATCACAGAAGATGAAGAGGCAGGCAACAATGGATACTCCTGGCTGGTGAGAAGTATTTACCTCTTCCTGTCTTGTGACTTCTCACATCCCTGCCATGGTTTTGTGGGACCTGTCTTTCTACATACTAGGACATGGATGGAGACAATATGGTTAGCTCTGGGTACTGAGTAGGCTTTGCAGACCATGGAGCTCCTGTTGAGGATCACAGGTTAAGTGGGAGCAATGTGGTACAGACAAAAAGGAATGCCTCCTCTCAGCCCTAAGTGGACAGGTCAAGTTAGATATAATGAGTAAAGAAAGTATCATGTGGTCATGAGTGGCAATGCATGCAAGCTGAAAGAGCTTTGTTGACAGTAGAGTAAAATAATTCTTCTATTACATCCACATCTATAAAAAGCCTTTATATTTTCTTCCTGAAATGCAGATCACCAAAGGAAGAAACTACCATAAGTATGTGGATGGGAAGGATGAATCCTGGGCCAACTGGATGAGGTAAGGCCAAGAAGTTTCAGGGAGTCGTGGAGAACACGCATCCCTCTCAGGCCCATACATCTTTCCTTCTCATCATGCCGCCCTCAGTGGTCTCCCTCAATTCTCTGTTTCTCTTTTTTTCTCCTCTTGCTCTTTCAAAGCAAGAAGTATTTAGATGAAAAAAAGAGATAATAATATAGCATATGTCCTCAAAATATAAATCTCTATGCTAGACAAAATTTAGGCACTGGAAAAAATTTTTGAGATCCTGGATTACACTTTAATTGATCTAATGAACATTATTTAAGCAAGTCTTTACTATATTCCAGTTTAGAGGAAGGTATTCATTATTAAAACAGATTATATAACCCATCTTCTTATGGAGGATGAATTGCAGACAGAGTAAAACAATTGATTTTAAAAATGTTTAATTCTAATTTTTCTATTTTTTGAGAAGTGCACAGTGCCAGGATACCTAAACCAAGGATAGCCTAAAACTGTGAGGGCAGCAAATTATCCCAGCCTCACTTGTAACTAGAACTGAGTTCTGAAGCCTGCAGAGCAATGATCATTTGCCACTTTCCTAGGGGCTCTTTTACCAGAGGCTACAGAATGTGAATAAGCTATTATTGTTCTGAATGATTTTGCTAAGATAAAGAGACCTCCAAGTTCTGATCAGTTGGCTCAGTGGTAGAGCATCAGCCCAATCATGGAAGTCCAGGGTTTGATTCCCAGCCAGGGCACACAGAAGTGCTCATCTGCTTCTCTACCCTTCCTCCTTTTCTTCATCTCTATCTTTCTCTTCCCTTCCCGCAGCCAAGGCTATATTGGAGCAATGTTGGGCTGAGCACTGAGGATGGCTCAATGGCCTCTGCCTCAGGTGCTAGAATGGTTTCAGTTGCAGTTGAACAATGCTGAGATAGGCTGAGTATCTCCCCCTGGTGGACATTCCAGGTAGATCCTTGTTGGGTGCATGGGGGAATTTGTCTGCCTCCCCATTTCTCACTTTGGTGGGGCAGGGGGACCTCCAGGTGTTTTTGGAAACCTGGGTGAGGCATCAAGTGCTACCTAAATAAAATGTGAGAAGAAATGAGAAAGGCCTCTCAAAAAAAATGAGCTTAGGCTGAGTATTGAATGATGTGAACTAATCTAGACACAGAGTCCTACATCAAGTATCAAGTTCTGTGATATAAACAGGACCTGAGGTAGTTTAGAGAAGTTAGAGGTTACTGGGATTTATGGCCAATCAGGGTGGAGGTTACATCTAAAATTGGCTTTGGAAAATGGTATTAGGCAGGATGAGCACCATAAGCAGGACCTGAAGATAGAAAGTAGTATTGCATTGTGACAGGCTCAGACATTGAATAGAATGTTCTCCAGGAGCACTGTGGGAGTGGGTGACATCAGAGTCCGAGTGTCAGGTTCAGAGCTGGACATGGATCTGAGAGGTAGTAGAAACTCATCATCTGTGGGTTTCTTTTCTCTCACCTGCCTCAATCTTCGGTATGTGAACTGTGCCCAGGATGATGAAGAGCAGAACCTGGTGACCTTTCAGTATTGCAGGCAGATTTTCTATCAAACCTGCCAGCTCATCAAGACAGACTGTGAGCTGCTAGTCTGGTATGGTGACAAGTATGGCCAGAAGCTGGGCATCAAGTGCGGAAGCAAAGAGAAGAGAGAGCTCTCAGCAGCTAGAGGTGGGCACAACCATTCTTCAAAATGGAAAGAAAAAAGAGAACTCGCCTTAGAAATGTTCATGATATACTCTAAAGTCAGTAAGATTTTGAATCAGATGGTTCAGAAATTAAGGATTCATTTCATATGCCTTTGATACTTAGGAGAAATTTTTATATTTTTTAGATTTTTAAATTTTTTTCTTCTTTTTATTTTAATTAATTGTGTTTACATAGATTCTAGGGTGACCCTGAATGCATCTGCCCTCCCCCATTCCCCTCAACATCTCCCTCCCCCCCTCCCTACAGCACCCTCCCCCCTTTCCTTCAGGTTTATCCCATCCTATCATCCCCTTTCCCTCTGTCCTCTTTTCCTCTGGTCCCTTTGATCTCTCCTCTGTCTCAATTCTGTTCCTTAGTTCTCATTATTCTTTGGATTCCTCAAATGAGTGAGGTCATATGATATTTTTCTTTCTCTGCCTGGCTTATTTCACTCAACAAAATAGTTTCCAGGTCCCTCCATATTGTTGCAAAAGGTAATATTTTCTTCATTTTCATAACCCCACAGTATTCCATTGTGTATATGTACCACAGCTTTTTAATCCATTCGTACACTGATGGACACTTGTGCTGTTTCCAGATCTTTGATATTCTGAACAATGCTGCCATAAACGTGGGGATGCATTTTTTTTTCAGTCGGTGATATGGTGTCCTTGGGATATATTCTTATAAGTGGGATGGCTAGGTCAAAGGGCAGTTCCATTTCTAATTTTTTGAGGAATCTCCATACTGTTTTTTTCCACAGTGGTTGCACCAGTCTGCATTCCCACCAGCAGTGCAGGAGGGTTCCCCTTTCTCCATATCTTTGCCAGCACCTATCATGTGTTGTTTTTGTTTTGTTTTTAATTTTTTTATTTATTCATTTTAGAGAAAAGAGGGAGAGACAGAGAGAGAGAGAGAAAAAAGACAGAGAGAGAGGAGGGGGGAGGAGCTGGAAGCATCAACTCCCATATGTGCCTTGACCAGGCAAGCCCAGGGTTTCGAACCGGCGACCTCAGCATTTCCAGGTCAACGCTTTATCCACTGCACCACCACAGGTCAGGCTATTGTGTGTTGTTTTGTTAATGAGCGCCATTCTGACTGCTGTGAAGTGGTATCTCATTGTGGTTTTAATTTGCATTTCTTTAATGATTAGTGATGTTGAACATTTCTTTTATTTGTCTATTGGCCATCTGTATGTCCTCTTTGGAAAAGTGTATATTTATTTCTTGTGCCCATTTTTTGATTGGATAATGTTTGTCTTTCTGGTGTTGAGTTTTACAAGTTGTTTATAAATTTTGGTTATTAATCCCTTATCAGATGTATTGTTGAATATGTTCTCCCATTGTGTGGTTTGTCTTTTTATTCTGTTCATATTGTCTTTAGCTGTGCAAAAGCGTTTTAGTTTGATATAGTCCTATTTGTTCATCCTGTCTTTTAATTTATTTGCCTGTGGAGATAAATCAGCAAAGATATTGCTATGATAGATGTCGGTGAGCTTACTGCCTAAGTTTTCTTCTAGGATACTTATGATTTCACAATTTACATTTAAGTCCTTTATTCATTTTGAGTTTATTTTTGTGAATGGTGTAATTTGGTGGTCTAGTTTCATTTTTTTACAGGTAGCTGTCCAGTTTTCCCAATACCATTTGTTAAAGAGACTGTCTTTACTCCACTTTATGCTCTTACCTCCTTTGTCAAATATCAATTGTCCATAAAAACGTGGGTATATTTTTGAATTCTCTGTTCACTTCCATTGATCTATATGGCTGTTCTTATGTCAGTATCAAGCTGTTTTGGGTACACTGGCCTTGTAGTATAACTTGATATCAGAAAGTGGAATGCCTCCCACTTTATTCTTCTTTTTCAAGATTGCTGAGGCTATTTGTCTTCTTTTCTGGTCCCATATAAATTTTTGGAATATGTGTTCTATATCTTTGAAGTATGTCAATGGTATTTTAATTGGTATTGCATTGAATTTATAAATTGCTTTGGGTAATATAGACATTTTAATTATGTTTATTCTTCCTAACCATGAGCACAGTATATGCTTCCACTTGTTTGTGTCTTTCTTGATTTCTTTTATCAATGTATTATAATTTTCCGAGTACAACTATTTAACCTCCTTGGTTAAATTTACTCCTAGGTACTTTAGTTTTTTGGTTATGATAATGTGAAGGGGATTGTTTCCTTACTTTCTCTTTATGACAGTTTATTGTTCATGTATAAAAATGCCTCTGATTTCTGAGTATTAATTTTATATCCTGCCACCTTGCTGAATTTATTTATTAGGTCCAGTCGTTTTTTGACTGAGACTTTAGGGTTTTCTATATACAGTATTATATCATCTGCCAATAATGATAGTGTTACTTCTTTTCCAATTTGGATGCCTTTTATTTCTTCTTCTTGTCTGATTGCTGTAGCTAGGACTTCCAGTGCTATGTTGAATAAGAGTGGTGAAAGGGAGCAAACCTGCCTTGTTCCTGCTTTTAGGGGAATTGCTTTTAATTTTTGTCCATTAATTATAATGTTGGCTGTGGGTTTGTCAGAAATGGCCTTTATCATATTGAGGTATGTTTCCTGTATTCCCACTTTGCTAAGAGTTTTGATCATAAATGGGTGCTGGATTTTATCAAATGCTTTTTCTGCATTGATTGAAATTATCATGTGGTTTTTCTCCTTCCTTTTTTTAATATGGTGAATCACATTAATTGATTTAAGAATGTTGTACCATCCTTGCCTCCCCAGAATAAATCCCACTTGATCATGATGTATAATGTTTTTCAGTATTGCTGGATTTAGTATGCTAATATTTTGTTGAGAATTTTAGCATCTAAATTCATCAGGGTTATTGGCGTATAATTTTCTTTCTTTGTGTTGTCTTTGCCTGGTTTTGGAATCAGAATTATGCTCACCTCATAAAAGAAACTTACAAATGTTTCTTCCTTTTGAATTTTTTGAAATAGCTTGAGAAGGATAGGAGTTAGTTTTTCTTTAAATATTTGGTATAATTCGCAAGTGAAGCCATCGGGCCCAGGAGTTTTGTTTTTTCGGATCTGTTTGATAACTATTTTGATCTCTTTTGTTGTAATCAGTGTTTTTAGGTTTTCTGATTCTTCTAGAATGATTTTTGGAAGATTATATGTTTCAAGGAATTTGTCCATTTTACCTAGGTGGTTTAATATTTTGGCATACAGTTCTTCAGTGTTTCCTTACAATATTTTATATTTCTGTTGTGTCAGTTGTTATTTCTCCACTCTCATTTCTAATTTTATTTATTTGAGTTTTCTCTCTTCCTTTCTTGGTGAGTCTTGTTAAAGGTTCATTGATCTTGTTTATCCTTTCAAAGAACCAGCTCTTAGTTTCATTGATCCTCTATATTGTTTCTGTAGCTTCTATGTCATTTATTTCTGCTCTGATCTTTATTATTTTCTACCTTTTACTACCTCTGGGCCTTACTTGCTGTTCTTTTTCTAGTTCTTTTAGATGAAGGGTAAGGTGGTTTATTTGAGCTTTTGCAAGCTTCTTAAGGAATGCCTGTAGTGCTGTGAACTTCCCTCTCAGGACTGCTTTTGCTGTGTCCCATAAATTTTGAGTTGTTTTTTGCTCATTATCATTTGTTTCTAGGAATTTTTTTATTTATTCTTTGATTTCATTGTTAACCCATTCATTACCTAATAACATGCTATTTAGTTTCCATGTGTTTGAGTATTTTTCAGTTTTTCTGTTGTGGTTGATTTCTAGTTTCATGCCATTGTGATCAGAGAAAATGCTTGATATGATTTCAATCTTCTTAAATTTGTTGAGACTGCTTTTGTTGAGACCATATGTCCTAACATATGGTCTATCTTAGAGAATGTACCATGAGCACTTGAAAGGAATGTATATTCTGCTGCCTTATGGTGAAAGGTTCTAAAGATATCTATTAAATCAAGTTGATCTAGTGTGTCCTTTAAGTCTGCTGTTTCTTTGTTAATTTTCTTTCTTGAGGATCTATCTAGTGATTTTATTGGGTTATTGAAATCTCCTACTATTATAGCATTGCTGTTGATCTCGCCCTTTATATCCATGAAAGTCTGCTTTATATATTTAGGTGCTCCTATGTTAGATGCATAGATATTTATGATGGTTATATCTTTCTGTTTGATTGCTCCCTTTATCATTATGTAGTGACTTTCTTCATCTCTTACTATAGTCTTTGTTTTAAAGTCCATTTTGTCTAATATTAGTATTGCTACCCCATTTTTTTTTCATTTCCATTTGCATGAAATATTTTTTTTATCCTTTTACCTTCAGTCTATGTATCTTTTGTTTTAAGGTGTGTCTCTTATAGACAGCATATGTACGGGTCCTGTTTTCTTATCCATGCAGCTATCCCATGTCTTTTGATTGAATCATTTAAGGTTATTATTGCTATGTAGTTGTTTATTGCCATTTTATTTTTTAAAGCTGTATTCCCCTTTTGCTATATTCTTTTCCCAATTTGATCTGTTTACAACAGACCCCTTAACATTTCCTGTAAGACTGGTTTGGTTGTAATGAATTCCTTGAGGTTTTTTTTTGTTTGTTTGTTTTCTTTTTTGGTCTGGAAACCTTTTTATTTCTTCTTCAATTTTAACTGATAGTCTTACTGGATAAAGTAGTCTTGGTTGTAGTCTCTTGTTCTGCATTACTTTGAATATTTCTTGCCATTCCCTTCTGGCCTCAAATATTTCTGTTGAGAAGTTGGATGTCATTCTTATGGGGGCTCCTTTGTAGGTTATAGTCTTTTTTCTCTAGCAGCTTTTAATAGTTTCTCTTTATCGCTTAGCTTTGGTATTTTAATTATGATGTGTCTTGGTGTAGGTCTTTTTTGGATTTTTTTTTAATGGAGTTCTCTGCTTCTTGAACTTGTGAAATTTTATCTTGCATCAATTTAGGGAGATTTTCAGCTATGACTTTGTTGAATACAGTTTCTATCCCTTGTTCTTTCTCTTCTTCTTTATGAACCCCTATAATGTGGATATAATTTCTCTTCATGTTATCACAGAGCTCTCTTAGAGTTACCTCAGACTTTTTGAGTCTCTTTTTTCTGCTCTGCTTCCATGCCTTTATTTATCGTGTTTTCTAACTTGCTGATTTGATCCTCAGCTTCATCCATTCTGCTTTTAATTCCTTTTATTGTGGTCTTTATTTCTGATATTGTATTTGTCACCTCTGACTGATTTTTAAAAAATATTTCAATGTCCTTTTTTATACTTGCTATCTCTTTCTTTAGGTGTTTGTAATGACCATCTATTGTTGTTCTAAGATCCCTAGCATCCTAACAATTACTATTCTAAACTATGTATCCAGCAGTTTGGTTATTTCCATATCACACAGTGTCTTTTCTGGAGATTTATTTTGTGGTTTTATTTGGATTGCACTTTTCTGTCTTCTCATTATGTCTGTGTGTTTGGGTGTGTTGTTTGTAGGGCTGTTTGAGTCTAGGTTTGGTGTTGTCTGCCTCCAACTTTTATTTGTGTTATTCCTAGGTCTTCTTGGGTTGTTATCAGCTGTCAGCTGTCGTTTGTAATCCACTGTCAGGTTTGGCTTTTCTAGTCAAATCTTGATTTGTTTGTTTTCTTCTGAGTTATCTCAGTGGTAGTCTTGTTTACTGATCTCAGCAGGGGGCTTATTTGAAACTGTATCCAGGAATGCGGTGGATGTAACCTGAGACTCTGAAGACCTGATCTGCCAGTTACTCTCTCTGGGGTCAGGGTGTTTTCTCAGGTTCAGTAGGGGAGGTGTATCTCAGATCTCCATAGAGATCTGGGTTACTGCCCCTCCTCCCCACTTCTTGTTTTCAGCTTTGTCTTCTTGCATTGATTGGAGCTGGAGAGATATCTTGAGATGGGTGTCCTGGAATCACTTGTTTTGTGTTATGTGGAAGGATAAACCCCTCCCCCAGCTACGGCCTACTCCAGCACTGGATGAGTCAGCTTCTCAGGTCCTCCCATGCATTCCTCTGCCAGTCACTGTCTGTCACTCTTTCCCCTTTCCTTTTGGAAGATAAGCCAGCCCTTTCAACACACCTCATCCCCAGGTCCCAGTCAAGTGGCTGTGAGCAATATTTACTACTCTTTTCCTTGGAATGAGAACCTTTCTGTGCTCTCAGCCCCACAATCCCTTTGTTCCTTTTAGAAAGGGAGACTCACCTCTCCCCAGCTTTTCCTACCAGGCTCAGTGTGACTTCTCCTTTGCTCCTTAGTTTTTATTTTTAGAGCTGTTCTTATCGTCCAGATTTGGTTTTTCACACTGATCTTATATTAATTTGTAATCCAGTTTGGTGGTGTGAGCTGGGAGTCTTTGCATTTGCCTACTTTGCTGCCATCTTCAGGTTTTTCTAGGACAAATATTCCTTGACAAGCCAAACATTTCCTAAGCCATTTTGATTCTATTTGTTCACTGCTCCTGCCATTTTTCAGGCACCAGGTGAAATAAAAAACTGCCATTAACCAATAAGCAAGGAACATGATAGCCTTTTAAAACCGCACTAAACTTAATTTTCTATGATAATGGAACAAATTTAAAATTTTTAATTCTTTTAAGTGAGAGGAAGGGAGATAGATTCCTTTATGTGCCCCAACCAGGATTCACCCAGCAACCCCAGTCTGAGGTCCCTGCTCAGACTACCGAGTTATCCTCAGTGCTTGTGGTCAACACTTGAACTGACTGAATTATCAAGCTGATGATCAAACCAATCAAGCCATTTACTGTGGGAGGGGAAGAAAGAGAGGAGGAGGAGATGGAGGAAAAGAGAAGCAGATAGTCGCTTTTTGTGTGTGCCCTGACCAGAGTTCAAACCTGGGATGTCCACATGCCGGGCCAATACTCTATCTACTGGGAAAAGTAGCATGGGCCTGTTTTCTGAGGGCCACCTCTGTCTAGCATATAGGGTAAGAGCAGAGGTCCAATTGATACCCAGAAGCCTGGAATGCAGTGCTGTGATCTGAGCTGAGGTACTGGAACCTTTCCTGAGTGAGGTGGGATGATGGTGCTGTTCTTGTCTATAGGGTGGCTTATTCTTTAAGTTTTGCTTTGTTAACTTTTAAAGAATACAGTTCAGTGGGAATCCTCTCAGAGATTACTTTATCTCCAAATGAGAGAGGATTATGGATTAGCTGGAGAGGGATGGAATTCAGGCATGTAAGAAATATGATGGGGGGACCTGGCTGGTTAGCTCAGTTGGTTAGAGCTCCAACCTGTAATTCCAAGGTTGATCCCAGGTCAGGACACATACAAGAAATGACCAATGACTGCATGTCTAGGTAGAACAATGAATAAATGCCTGTCTTTCTCTTTTTTTTGTCTTTCCTTCTTCTCCTCTTCCTCTTCTTCTTCTTCTTCCTCCTCCTCTTTTTGTCCTCAAAAAGCAATCAATTTTTAAAAAGTATGGCTAGGAAAATATTTTGAAAAAAAAATTTTCATTGTATATAAAATGGGCTGACACTGAATAAAATCAAGTATGAATATTTGATGTGAAGCTTGAGGAAAAACATATTGTCAGTTTATCATCTGTTGGAAACTATGATGGAAGCAATTTCTAGTTGGAGTCAGTGGTGTCTATAAAAAACTGTGCTAAAAGTTACATGTATATAGGAAATGTCAGCACTGGTCCACCCATAGAAGGGGTGAAACAGCCCCTGATGCTATTTGACAGTCCCTCATCTGGCAATGCATAGAAAGGACCCTTGATTTTGGCTTTCCGAATTTCTAAAGAAGATATAGTACATAAAAATGAAAAGAGAAAACAGACTGTAAAAAAACACTTTGTGGGAGACAGAGATTACATTGTTAACTTCATAATAATGACTCGTGTGACAGGTCTAAACAAAACATATGATCCAGGCAGCCTTATAAACATCTGTCCTGACCAAAATTTTGTCTTTCAGCAGAACCACAGCCAGAGATACACCCATGTTCTTCTTTCTCTCTGGCCTTCTCCAGTCAGAAATTCCTCAGTCAACATGTGGGATGCAATCACCCCTCTGATATTCTCCCAGGAACATCTACAAGAAAACACCTCCAATCAAAGGATCCCTACCCAGAGGATGAAAATCAGCAGCAGCAACATACTGATACACACAATGAGGATGGCAAAGCTGAAGGTCAAAAGGTCAAAGAGAATTACAAACATCTGATTAAAAGAAACAGGCCGAGGAGGATTTCAAGGGTCTTTTTCAAAACTCCCAAAGGACACATGGGAAGCTCTAGTGAGCAAGAGAGAATGATACAGAAAGCACTGAGCAGAGGCCAGAACGGGAATTCAGTGGACACAGAAAAACTTTCTATGAGAGTAGTAATGTCAACAAATGTAGCTATCAAGCATGGAGATTGTCAGCAAGGCTTTGATAATGGGTCAAATTTCCTCAAAAACCAGAGAACACACACAGGGGAGAAGAACTATGTTTGCAGGGAGTGTGAGTGAGGCTTTACAAAAGAGTCAGACCTCTTCAGAAACCAGAGGACACACTCATGGAGGAAGCCCAATGTTTGCAAGGAGTGTGAGCAAGAATTGTCACAGAAGTCAACTCTTTTCAGGACACACTCAGGGGAGAAGCCCTATGTTTGCAGGGAGTGTAAACGAGGTTTTACACAAAAGTCAGATCTCCTAATACACCAGAGAACACACTCAGGGGAGAAACCCTACGTTTGCAGGGAGTGTGAGCAAGGCTTTACAAAAAAGTCACAACTCTTTACACATCAGAGAACACACACAGGGGAGAAGCCCTATGTTTGCAGCGTGTGTGAATGATGCTTTTCTCAGAAGTCAAGTCTCTTCAGACACCAGAGGATACACTCAGGGGAGAAGCCCTAAGTTTGCAGGGAGTGTGAGCGACGCTTTACAGAAAAGTCAGATCTCGTCACACACCAGAGAACACACTCAGGGGAGAAGCCCTATGTTTGCAGGGAGTGTGAGCGAGGATTTTCAAAGAAGTCAACTCTCCTAAGGCACCAGAGAATACACTCAGGGGAGAAGCCCTATGTTTGCAGGGAGTGTGAGTGAGGATTTTCAAAGAAGTCAACTCTCCTAAGGCACCAGAGAATACTCTCAGGGGAGAAGCCCTATGTTTGCAGGGAGTGTGAACGAGGCTTTAAATGAAAGTCAGTTCTCGTAATACACCAGAGGACACACTCAGGGGAGAAGCCCTATGTTTGCAGGGAGTGTGAGTGAGGCTTTATACAAAAATCACATCTCATCACACACCAGAGAACACACTCAGGGGAGAAGTCCTATGTTTGCAGGGAGTGTGAGCGACACTTTTCACGGAAGATAAATCTCCTCTCACACCAGAGAACACACTCAGGAGAGAAGCCCTATGTTTGCAGGGAGTGTGAGTGAGGCTTTTCACTAAAATCAACTCTCCTCTCACACCAGAGAACACACTCAGGGGACAAGCCCTACATCTGCAAGGAGTGTGAGCAAGGATTTTCACAGAAGTCAACTCTCCTTAGACACCAGAGGACACACTCAGGGGAGAAGCCCTACGTTTGCAGGGAGTGTGAGTGAGGCTTTACACAAAAATCACATCTCCTCAGACACCAGAGAATACACTCAGGGGAGAAGCCCTATGTTTGCAGGGAGTGAGAGCAAGGTTTTTTACAGAAGTCAACTCTCCTCAGACAACAGAGGACACACTCAAGGGAGAAGCCCTTTGTTTGCAAGGAGAGTGAGTGAATCATTAGCAATTAATTGTGTCTCCATATTCATAGCTCTTACACAGGTCATACCCCAGCTCTGAGGGGACTTCATAGGAAGTTCACTGACCCCTTACCCTCATTAGATTGTAATTAGTATAGTAATAACTAGTTAAACAACTTCTTCACTTTCATGACAAAAGATGAGCTGGACAAATAGTTCCTCAAGTGATATGGAAATGTCAACACCCATATTCTCCTGGTCTCTTGCCTCCTGTTCTAATAAATCTTATCTTCATAAAACTATGATGCCCATATACCTCATTCTTTCCCTCCCCATCACTGAAAGCAAAGAGTTCCCAGAGGGCCATGGAGAACTCTCACTGTCAAGCACAGAAACACAACCCCTAAAAAACATAGAAATCTGACATCAATTTACAGAGGTTACTTCTCAGGGAGAGGGATTTGAGACAGACTCACCAGGGAAAGTGCTTTTCTTCACTCCAGGGAAGTGGAGGCTTCTCTTCTTGTAGGCTCACCACCCTCCTCTCTTGGGTTTTCTTGGCTCCTGTCCTGGTTTTCTATGACCTCTGTAGTCTCTGGTGAAAACCAGAAAGAAATATGTGCATGTCCATGTCTGTGTCCCTGGCTCAGGCTGGGAAGCTCATCTCCCTCACTCTCTCCTCACTGTTTCTTCAGGGTGAGAATGTTATGGTATACACCACATGGACTCTAGATTATTCCATAGTGGGTTTCAATCTCGGCTCTGCCTTCACCAGCTTTGTGACCTAAGGCAAGATTCTCAACTTCTCTGAGCCTGTTTTTTAATCTATAAAATGGGAATGGTGCCTAACCAAGCAGTGGTGCAGTGCATAGAGCATTGGAATGGGATGGAAATGACCCAGGTTTAAAACACCAAGGTTTCGGGTATGAGCACAGGCTCACCAGCTTGAGTTCAGGGTTGCATACCTGAGCATGAAATCATAGACATGACATTATGGTCACTGTCTTGAAGTTCAGTGTTGCTGTCATGAGCAAAAAGTCACTTGTTCTGCTTTAGTCTCCTGTTCAAGGTACATAATAGAGAGCAATCAATGAACAACTAAGGTGCTCTAACAAAGAATTAATGCTTCTTATCTCATTTTCTTTCTGTTTGTCACTATCTGTCCCTTTCTCCATCTCTCTAAAATAAAAATTGCTTTTCTGTCTCCACACTCTAACATAGATAAAATAAATAAATAAAATGACTAAACTCTCCAGATCAAGGATATATGAAAGTTGATGCTTTCTGCTCTTCCACCTTCTCTCTCTTTCTCTCTCTCTCTCCCTCATCTCCACTCTCTAAATAAATGTTAAAAATAAATAAATAAAATAGAAATTGCTACACGATCAGTCTGCAGGATTGGAGATCTTCCTTCCAAACATTTGGAGTCATTTTGGCTCAGATAAACTTAAAAACTTTCAGTTTTCATGTTTTATATTTCAACAAGACCAAGTACCTAACCTTGTAAAAATAAGCTCTGACTGATATATGATTAGAAAATGGCAAATTCAGACTACTATATTATGGCACTCACATCTGTTAGAACGGCTAAAGTTTAAATATGACAGTACCAATGTTCTCATGCATTCATTAATTCTTAGATGTCCCCTGACTAAGAATTCAGCCTAAAATTTGGTGTATCAGAATAACGCTCTAACTAACTAAGCTTCCTGGCCAGGGCATAACCATGGATTTCATCCAACTCTCATTTAAAGATAGAAAACACCTCTTTCAGAACCAATAGATTACCACAAAAAATGAAAACCAGTAGAGAGAAAACTTACTTAACATAAGCAGGTAAGTGCATCAACTGAGGAAGGAGGGGAGGGGAAGGCTCCCTCTTCACTGAGGAAAAAAAACAACAAGAAAAATGCAAGAGAAGGGAGCCTGCATGGGTAATTGAGTCAGACAGTTCTAGATTCACTACTTTCTATAGTTCTCTGAAAAGGTGCCTGGGACCACTTGCTACACAGAGCAAGGAAGATAAAAGTTATCTGAAAACCCCTTTTTTTCTTCTCAAAAGCATTTAAGAAACCATGTTTACATACCTTAATTAAAATTTTCAACACTTCTGATTACACCTGAATTTACCCTCCCATCCTGGAGTCATGAGAGTTTCATATACCTCTAGACAATGGGATCACAAGCCCCTTGCATGAATATTTGTATTCTGTAAAAGGTATATAAGATGTTAGAAATCTAACTTTGAGGAGCACATGTTTGGTTTCCTCTTAGGGGATCATGCTGCTCCACAAGCTAAATAAATTCTACTTCCTTCATCAAGTTGTCTGGGTGGTTTTTTTGTGCCTTGATTCCTGCAATACAACCAATGACAGATAATACACTGTACCCACCCCTGTTTCTCCTTACTGCCACCAAGGTGATATTCCAAAAATGCACTCGGCCTAACAGCAGTGACACCGATTGAGGACACATTTAAAAGGGACCATATTGCACTATAAAGCAAATGACAACAAACTTTAAAGATTTGAAATTATATAACCTATTTTCACCTCATGACAGCTGACCTTGAAATCCTTATTAGCAGATAAACCAGGAAGTCCTTTTAATTACACTTATAAAATACAATTTTAAATAACCTGTAACATGCATGGTAATTAGAAATCTAGCCCTGGCCGGTTGGCTCAGCGGTAGAGCATCGACCTAGCGTGCGGAGGACCCGGGTTCGATTCCCGGCCAGGGCACAACAGGAGAAGCGCCCATTTGCTTCTCCACCCCTCCGCCGCGCTTTCCTCTCTGTCTCTCTCTTCCCCTCCCGCAGCCAAAGCTCCATTGGAGCAAACATGGCCCAGGCGCTGGGGATGGCTCTGTGGCCTCTGCCTCAGGCGCTAGAGTGGCTCTGGTCGCAACATGGCGACACCCAGGATGGGCAGAGCATCGCCCCCTGGTGGGCAGAGCATCACCCCATGGTGGGCGTGCCGGGTGGATCCCGGTCGGGCGCATGCGGGAGTCTGTCTGACTGTCTCTCCCTGTTTCCAGCTTCAGAAAAATGAAAAAAAAAAAAATCTAAAATAATTTTATCTAATGAAAGAGAATAATTTTTTTTCAGCTTTTAATTTTTATTATTATTTTTTATTTTTTTAAATAATTTTATTTTTTTAATGGGGTGACATCAATAAATCAGGATACATATATTCAAAGATAACAAGTCCAGGTTATCTTGTTCAATTATGTTGCATACCCACCACCCAAAGTCAGATTGTCCTCTGTCACCTTCTATCTTGTTTTCTTTGTGCCCCTCCCCACCCCCTTTCCCTCTCCCATTCTCTCCTCCCCCCCCCCCATAACCACCACACTCTTATCAATGTCTCTTAGTTTCACTATTATGTCCCACCTACGTATGGAATCATACAGTTCCTGGTTTTTTCTGATTTGCTTATTTCGCTTCGTATCATGTTATCAAGGTTCCACCATTTTGCTGTAAATGTTCCGATGTCATCATTTCTTATAGCTGAGTAGTATTCCATAGTGTATATGTGCCACATCTTCTTTATCCAGTCATCTATTGATGGGCTTTTTGGTTGTTTCCATGTCCCGGCCACTGTGAACAATGCTGCAATAAACATGGGGCTGCATGTGTCTTTGCGTATCAATGTTTCTGAGTTTTTGGGGTATATACCCAGTAGAGGGATTGCTGGGTCATAAGGTAGTTCTATTTTCAGTTTTTTGAGGAACCACCATACTTTCTTCCATAATGGTTGTACTACTTTACATTCCCACCAACAGTGTATGAGGGTTCCTTTTTCTCCACAGCCTCTCCTACATTTGCTGTTACCTGTCTTGCTAATGACAGCTAATCGAACAGGTGTGAGGTGGTATCTCATTGCCGTTTTGATTTGCATTTCTCTAATAGCTAAAGAAGATGAGCATCTTTTCATATATCTGTTGGCCATTTGTATTTCTTCCTGGGAGAAGTGTCTATTCATATCCTCTTCCCATTTTTTTTATTGGATTGTTTGTTTTTTTGTTGTTGAGTTTTATGAGTTCTTTGTATATTTTGGATATTAGGCCCTTATCTGAGCTGTTGTTTGAAAATATCATTTCCCATTTAGTTGGCTTTCTGTTTATTTTGTTATCAGTTTCTCTTGCTGAGCAAAAACTTCTTAGTCTGATGTAGTCCCATTCATTAATTTTTGCCTTCACTTCTCTTGCCTGTGGAGTCAAATTCATAAAATGCTCTTTAAAACCCAGGTCCATGAGTTGAGTACCTATGTCTTCTTCTATGTACTTAATTGTTTCAGGTCTTACGTTTAGATCTTTGATCCATTTTGAGTTAATCTTTGTACAGGGGGAGAGACTGTAGTCCAGTTTCATTCTTTTGCATGTGGCTTTCCAGTTTTCCCAGCACCATTTGTTGAAGAGACTTTCTTTTCTCCATTGTGTGTTGTTGGCCCCTTTATCAAAAATTATTTGACTATATATATGTGGTTTTATTTCTGGACTTTCTATTCTGTTCCATTGGTCTGAGTGTCTATTTTTCTGCCAATACCATGCTGTTTTGATTGTCGTGGCCCTATAATATAGTTTGAAGTCAGGTATTGTAATGCCCCCAGCTTCACTCTTTTTCTTTAGGATTGCTTTGGCTATTCGGGGTTTTTTATAGTTCCATATAAATCTGATGATTTTTTGCTCTATTTCTTTAAAAAACGTCATTGGAAGTTTGATGGGAATTGCATTAAATTTGTATATTGCTTTGGGTAATATAGCCATCTTGATTATATTTATTCTTCCTAGCCAAGAACAAGGTATATTCTTCCATCTCATTATATCTTTTTCGATTTCCCTTAACAATGGTTTATAGTTTTCATTATATAAGTCCTTTACATACTTTGTTATGTTTATTCCTAAGTATTTTATTTTTTTTGTTGCAATCGTGAAAGGCATTATTCTTTTGAGTTCGTTCTCAGTTGTTTCATTGTTGGCATATAGAAAGGCTATTGACTTCTGTATGTTAATTTTGTATCCTGCGACCTTACTGTATTGGCTTATTGTTTCTAGTAGTCTTTTTGTGGATTCTTTGGGGTTTTCGATGTATAGGATCATATCATCTGCAAAAAGTGATACCTTTAATTCTTCTTTTCTGATATGGATGCATTTTATTTCTTTGTCTTGTCTGATTGCTCTGGCTAGAACCTCTAGTACCACATTAAATAAGAGTGGAGAGAGTGGACAACCCTGTCTTGTTCCTGATTTAAGGGGGAAAGCCTTCAGTTTAGTGCCATTTAATATGCTGTTAGCTGATGGTTTATCATATATGGCCTTTATCATGTTGAGATATTTTCCTTCTATACCCATTTTGTTGAGAGTCTTAAACATAAAATTGTGTTGTATTTTATCAAAAGCCTTTTCTGCGTCTATTGATAAAATCATGTGGTTTTTGTTCTTTGTTTTGTTGATATGGTGTATTACGTTAACCGTTTTACGTATGTTGAACCATCCTTAAGATTCTGGGATGAATCTCACTTGATCATGATGTATTATTTTTTTAATATGTTGTTGTATTCCATTTGCTAGTATTTTGTTTAGTATTTTAGCATCTGTATTCATTAGAGATATTGGTCTGTAGTTTTCTTTTTTTGTGCCATCCTTGCCTGGTTTTGGTATGAGGGCTATGTTGGCCTCATAAAATGTGTTTGGAAGTATTGCTTCTTCTTCAATTTTTTGGAAGACTTTGAGTAGCATAGGAACCAAGTCTTCTTTGAATGTTTAATAAAATTTGCTGGTATAGCCGTCAGGGCCTGGACTTTTATTTTTGGGGATGTTTTTAATGGTTTTTTCTATTTCTTCTCTACGGATAGGTCTGTTTAGGCATTCTGCTTCTTCTTGACTCAGTCTAGGAAGGTTGTATTGTTCTAGGAATTTATCCATTTCTTCTAGGTTGTTGAATTTAGTGGCATAAAGTTTTTCATAGTATTCTACAATAATTCTTTGTATATCTACGGTGTCCGTGGTGATTTCTCCTCTTTCATTTTGGATTTTGTTTATATGAGTTCTTTCTCTTTTTTCCTTGGTAAGTCTTGCCAAGTGTTTTTCAATTTTGTTGATCTTTTCAAAAAACCAGCTCCTTGTTCTATTAATTTTTTTTTTCTGTTCTCTATTTCATTTATTTCTACTCTGATTTTTATTATCTCCTTTCTTCGGCTGGTTTTGGGTTGTCTTTGTTCTTCTTTTTCTAGTTCCTTAAGGTGGGAAGTTAAGTGGTTCACTTGGGCTCTCTCTTGTTTGTTCATATATGCCTGAAGTGATATGAACTTCCCTCTTATCACTGCTTTTGCTGCATCCCATGGATTCTGATATGTCGTATTGTCATTTTCATTAGTCTGTATATATCTTTTGATCTCTGCACTTATTTCTTCTTTGACCCATTCATTTTTTAAAAGTATGTTGTTTAGTTTCCACATTTTTGTGGGATTTTTTTTCTCTTTTTTGCCGTTGAATTCTAGTTTCAAGGCTTTATGATCAGAAAATATGCTTGTTACAACTTCGATTTTTCTGAATTTGCTGATGTTGTTTTTGTGGCCCAACATATGGTCAATTCTTGAGAATGATTCATGTACCCTGGAGAAAAATGTATACTCACGCACTTTGTGATGAAATGTTCTGTAGATGTCTATCATATCCAGGTGCTCTAGTGTTTTGTTTAAGGCCACTATGTCTTTGTTGATTCTCTGTTTGGATGACCGATCTAGAGCCGTCAGCGGTGTATTGAGGTCTCCAAGTATGATTGTATTTTTGTCAGTTTTTGTTTTAAGGTCAATAAGTAGCTGTCTTATATATTTTGGTGCTCCTTGGTTTGGTGCATATATATTAAGAATCGTTATGTCTTCTTGATTCAGTGTCCCCTTAGCCATTATAAAATGGCCATTTTTGTCTCTGAGTACTTTTCCTGTTTTGTAGTTAGCATTATCCGATATGAGTATTGCTACACCTGCTTTTTTATGTTATTTGTTTGGATTATTGTTTTCCAGCCTTTCACTTTGAATTTGTTTTTATCCTTGTTACTTAGATGAGTTTCCTGTAGGCAGCATACAGTTGGATTTTCTTTTTTAATCCATTCTGCTACTCTGTGCCTTTTTATTGGTGAGTTTAATCCATTTACATTTAGTGTAATTATTGATACTTGTGAGTTCCCTATTGCCATTTTATATCTTGCTTTCTGTTAGTTTTGTGTCTTGTTTGATCCTTCTCTTTCGTTTTTCTATCTTTTGTTTTTATTTGGTTGTATTCCATACATCTTTCCTCTGTTGCTATCTTTTTTATCTCATGTGCTTCTGTGGTGGTTTTTTCAATGGTGGTTAACTTTGAGTAATGGAAAGGGTCCCTACCCTGTTCATTGTAGCGAACTATTTTGTGAGTACTTTTGCACTCCATCGTCCTTTGCTACTGTTAATCTCCATCTTCTCCCCCTCTTTCTTTTTGTTGTTGTCACAGTTTAAATTTGGTTTTATTGTGTTCTTCTTGGAGCTTTTACTTGTGGCTCTGTTTTTTTTTTTGTTGTTGTTGTTCTTTGTATCTGATTGGAGAACCCCCTTTAGTAATTCCTGGAGTGGGGGTTTTCTGATGATAAATTCCCTCATCTTTTCTGTATCTGTGAATGTTTTTATTTCTCCTTCATATTTGAAGGATAGCTTTGATGGGTATAGCATTCGTGGCTGAAAGTTCCTCTCTTTCAGGACTTTAAATATTGGGGTCCACTCTCTTCTAGCTTGTAGAGTTTCTGCTGAGAAATCTGATGATAATCTAATGGGCCTTCCTTTATCTGTTGTATTCTTCTTTTCCCTGGGTGCCTTGAGAATTTTTTCTTTGCTCTTGGTTTGTGTCAATTTCATTATGATATGCCTTGGAGTAGGTTTGTTGGGGTTAAGAAAACTCGGAGTTCTGTTTGCTTCTTGAACTTGAGGCTTTAGTTCTTTCCACAGGCTTGGGAAGTTCTCATCTATTATTTGTTTGAGTATGTTCTCCATTCCATTTTCTCTCTCTTCTCCCTCTGATATACCTATTATTCTTATGTTATTCTTTTTGATGGAGTCAGATAATTCTTGTAGGGCTATCTCATTTTTTTTTAATTTTTGAGTCTCTTTCTTCTTCTCTCCGTTGTGCCTCAAGTTTCTATTCTTCTATTTCACCAATCCTCTCTTCTATCTGACCTGTTCTATTAGCTAAGCTTGTTACTTCGTTTTTCAGCTCGTGAATTGAGTTTTTCATCTCTGTTTGATTTGTTTTTATAGTTTCAATTTCCTTGGACTTATATTTTTTGTGTTCATTGAGTTGTTTTCTGAGCTCCCTAAATTGCCTTTCTGTGTTTTCTTGTATATCTTGGAGGATTTTTAGGATTTCTATCTTGAATTCTCTGTCATTTAGCTCCAAGGTTTCCAATATATTAAATTTTTTCTCCATAGATGTTTCCTCATCTAGCTGTGTTACCTCTCTTTCTTTTGTATCCATGATATTCGATTTTCTCTTCCTTAATGGCATCTGAGGGTGGTTTTGTTGATAGTATTAATGATATTTAATAAAGAATAAAAAGTTAAAAAAATAATAAAAAAATAAAAAATTGAAAAGTTTTTTTAAAAAAATTAATAATGAAATAAAGAAAAATAAAATAAAATAAAAATTTTAAAAAAGGAAATTATTCCCCCCCTCCTTTTTTCCTCTCCTCTCCTCTCCCCTCTTTCTTGAGAAAATCTTGTGGTGAACTGTGAATTATAACAAACAATGCCTGTGATGGAGGGCCTGAATTGGGGAAAAGTAATAAAGGGGCAAAAAAAAAAAAAAAGAAAAGAAAAGAAAAAAGAAAAAACAGAAAAAAGAAAAAAAAAGAGTGTATGAACCCACAAAAAGCAAATAAGGAAAAAAATTGGGTCAAGAATAAAATGATTTGCTTTTAGGTGTTGGTTGTCTAAGAGTTATGATGAGAGGAATAAGAGGAAAACGGAAAAATGGGGGGACAAATTAAAAAATTACTATTGTATTTAGTGGAACAAGAACTATATAAAATGGAGATCCAGGGATGGGACCACTGCTAGTGAGTTAAAAAGGTGAAGTAAACCCCCCCCCCCAAAATGCCACAAACATAAGTTTGAGTCCCAGATAAGATAATTTTTTTATTATTGAGGTTTGAATGAGAGGAGATGTAAAGGAGAAAGGAAGAAACTAATATAGAGGGAGAAAAGAAAGAGAGAGAGAGAGAAAAAGAGGGAACCACTAAAAGAAGAAAAAAGAAAGGAAAGAGAGAGAGAGAGAGAGTTAAGGGTTTTGGAGTGCAACCCTCAGAGAGAAAGGAAGAGAAGAGAAAAAATAATGGGAGATGTAACACTTATGGGTAGTGTAGTTCAAGGAGAGGAGAGAGTAAGACCGGCAGAGAGTTAATCGGCCAAATTGGAGGAGGAAAAAAAGTATCAAGAATGAAGATAAGAGAAACAAACGAACAAATAAAATGGGATAGGTTATAAAGTCTGCAGATTATTCTTGATTTTGAGAGGTTATATTCTTGCTTTTTCTTTTCTCTCCCTCTTCCTGGTCGGTGACTCTGTACCCCGGGTTCTGCCCCTTTGGCACGCTCAGGTAGAGGTTTGCAGTTGATAAGTCTCTATGGCAATGTCATGTATTGTGCTTTAGTCTTGTTGGCAGTTGAGGCTCATTAGCATTTATAGGCTCCGACAGTGAGAGAGTCCGTGTTCCTGGAGCCTTTCTCCTAGTCTTTCCTTCCTCAATTAGTAGCCTGATAATCTAGCTATGGGGTTGCTGCTGCCTCTGCCTGGATAGTAAGAGGCTCAAAGAGCTGGCAACTTCCCACTCTATTTCCACTCAGCACAGGGCTCTGGGTAAGGCTCAGTCAGTCAGAGCTGCTAGCATAATCAGGCGGGCTTTCCACCCACTCAAAGACCTCTGGTTCTGCCACTCTGTCTGGTAGCACAGGCAGGCGCCCACTTCCAGGGCACTTGGAGGAAACTCTCACTCACTGTCTGCGTGTGCAGACCAGGATATCCGGCCAGCAGTCTCACGCTCTGAGTGAAACCCCCAACCGCACGGAAAAGTTGCAGCGTTGGAATTGAGTCTCGCTCCGTCCCCGTGCGCGGCTTTTGCAAGGTGCTGGGGCGGCCCGAGATTCTGCTTTGGCCCACACAAAGGCCCCTGACTCTGCCCCTCTGTGCGATAACACGGGCGCACACTGCCGAGGCACTCGGAGGAATCTCTCATTCACTATCTGCACGCGCAAACCAGGATATGAGGCCGGCCGCGTTTCCCTCTGAGTGAAACCCCCAGCAGCACGGAAAATTTCCACCGTTGGAATTAGTTCTCACTCCCTCCCGTGCGTGGCTTTCCCAGGGTGCTGGGGCTGCCCAGAGACTCTGCCCTCGGCCCACAGAAAGGCCTCTGACCCTGCCTCTCCGTGGGGCAACACGGGCACCCACTCTCGGGGCCTAGGAAGAAATCTCTCGCCCACTAACTGCGCGCACGCCGACCAGGAGACCGGGTAAAATGGCCGCCCCACTTGTCTTTCTTTGTTTGGTTTTGGCGCGAGTGTTAGCTTGTATTGCCCGGGTTGCCACAGGATCAGTTTTTCCTTGGCTTGGATCTCCGTGCCACAGCCTGGTTCGGCCGTTTGTGCCACGGCCTGGATCTATTCACCCCCTTTGCCCACCTCAGTTTCTATATTCACAGTTACCAGAGAAAGCCGCCCTGTTTAGGTTAGTGAGGAAGGTGGAGTATTTCTTACTCCCTATTTCCTTCAGGGTTTGGTTATATATTTAGCCAATTTTTCACTCGACCATACCTTTGGGTGTGTTGCGAAGCATCTGGAGGCTCCAAGTATAGGTTTTTCTGTTTCTGGTTGAAGATCTTGTTGAGTTTTGGGGGAGATTTATTGGTATCGCTTCCTACCCCACCATTACTCTCTGAAAGAGAATAATTTAAAAAAAACCTGTGGTGGCCTGAACAGGTGGCTCAGTGCATGGAGTGTCCCCCTTGTGTGCCAAGGTTTTGCGTTTTGTCACAGGTTTCAGCACCTAAGAGAAGTGACCAAGAAATAATTTTGTATTTCTCTCTCTTTCTCAAATCAATGTAAAAAATTAAAAATTTAATGGAAAAATCTGATAGAGCTGCAACATGCCTAGTGCATTTCCCTCAAGAGAAAGACAGAAAACAAAAGAGAAACTAAAAAATGAAGATATCTCTTCAGACTATATTTCTATTATCATCTAAAAAATACTTTTTTTTTTTTTAACGATCAACAATCTAATTCTGCACCTCACAGTGTTTTCTTCCCGTTTCTGCCTCACATAGTGCCTCTCCTACACTGGAATCATTTTTCTCTCACTTTCCCAAAACACATGACCTGAAGATCCCGTAGTGAAGACAGGTGAGCAACATGGGGCATCCCCACTTTTTGTCTCTGTCCCAAGAGAAGAAAATCTCCATGCAGGGAGTCTTCCCTGATAGAGGTCATCACCACCTGTCAGGGAGCTCCGAGAGAGAGAGTGGAGAAGTTTGGCTAGGCACCTAGTCTTTCTGAGCAGTCTTCTGAGAGTGAAAGTCCAACCCCTTAAAAGCTGAGGCATGTCAGAGAAAACCATCTGACCAGAGCAAATTTTTGTGGAAAAAAGCTGACTGGGGATGGGGAAGGAAGAAAACTCCTTACCTTCTTGTCCGGCAAGGGTTTGGAACATGGTCAGATTGCCGGCCAATCAACCTACAATTACAGAATCACAGAGTAAGCCTGGGATGAGCTGCCACTGCCCATTGCTTCTCTGAGAGCCCCCTCCCCTCCCTTCACAAAAACCTGTTTCTTATCCACCACTGCCATCTCTTTCTTCTCCCCTGCTGGCCAGGGACCCCTCCCTTTACTGTGTTTTTAAGTCCCTCCTCTGTCAGGCCTTTCTCAGCCTGGCATTGGCTCTTACACTGGTTTTCAGGATGTCCAACCCCAATTTTCTTGCAGGAAGTTCTGGCCCTGTCCTGCATTTGGCTCCAGCATTTCCCTGCGGGATCTGGGTGCCGTGCTCCACATGAGCCCTCCTCCTTTTATTCTCAATCCCCTAAACCCCTATCCAGAACCTGTTAACATGGCATTTAAAGTTTTTAACAGTCCCAACTAGTAGAAACAGGCCAAGGTTGTTCGCCAGGCCTGCATGCAGCAGAAGGTAACGCTCAAAACCCCGACTTTTGTGGCAATTCTGAGACCAGAAAAGCCACCAGCAGCTTACATTAATTGTGGCAAGCAGGACCATTGGTCCCAGCAGGGCCCCTGCCTGTGGCTGCCCACTGAGCCCTGCCCTGACTGCAAGCAGCCTGGTCACTGGTGGAGTGATTGCCCCTTTGGGCAACAGGTTTTTCCTCAGCACCTCTACGTGGAGGACAAGCCGCCCAAATGGGAAGGCCAATCCAGCCAGGTGGGTGCATCGCTCAAACTCCTAGGACACGGCCTGGTCTTGGAGAACCCAGGGTATGCTGCAACAAGTGGGTAAGTCCATCTCATTTCTTGTGGACATGGGGGCTACCTTCTGTTTTGCCATCTTACTCTGGACCTCTAGTTCCCTCACAGCTCTCGGTTATGGGAATGAATGGGACCCTGTTTCTTTCCCCTTTTATGCCACTCCTGACATGCAGTTTTGCCTCAAGGTTGCCTCCTTACAGGACCACTGGCAGTCGGAACCACTGGACTCCATACAGCTCCAGCTCACCAAAAGTTTGAACCCTACAAATGCCCCTATTTACTCCTCTTTTTTTAAATCATTACAGGATCGCATTCGCAAAGTTTCTCAATTCACAGCCACACAGATGTTCCTCCTGACACCCCTCCAAACTACCACTTTCTGATCTCCCCTTCCCATGACACCCCTATTCAGCAGGAAGTGGCTAGATGAATAAATGGTGCCCCTTTTACTATTTAACACAAAAGGTCAGAATATAAGGTTGGTGGATAATGGGGGATGGTCATTTGGGGAACTCAGACCCGCAAACTTTGGCTGGGACCGCCCACAGCCAAGCACACCAAGAGAGGCTTCACAGGAACTCTTTGGAAAAAAGTGACTGTCTGCCAGCCAGTGAGATTTCACCACATCATATTAGCTCAACTTCCCTAGAGGGACCCCTTTAAATATCTCCCATGCAGTTTAATCCCTACAACTTCCCTGGCCTCTGTCTTACCTCAGGGCCAGGGAACCTTGCCGGGTGGGATGCATGCTCTGTATTCAATAAAACTTTTTGATATTCCACACTTTGTGGCTCCGGGCCCTCTTCCTTCCTTCTTGGTGAGGAAAAATACCTTACAATTACCCCTCCTGGAAAATGGAGAGCCAGCAAATGGGCTATGGTCTGCACACAGGACTGCCTGATCAGAGAAAGTGCAGAGAATGGGGGTGCTGCTGCTCACAATGGTTGGGCTGCTCTACTCAAAGAAAGCATATAGCTAGCAAAACCTTGCGGCCCAGTGTGGAGTGAGGGGGGCAATGCTGTTCATGTGCACAGGGCTGCCAAGCCCCGAGTAGGTGAAGAATGAACAAATTAAGGCAGTGTGTGCACCCAGCTATCCCACCAGTATAAAGGGTGGAACTAATGGGGGGTGAGATACAATAATGCAATTAGGTAAACCAGTGCACACTGTGTTCTGACAAAAGATAATTAAAACAGGACATGCAGAGCACACTCCACACAGACCCTTTTACACTAGGCATCCCAGTCCAGATTAAAAGGCAAGGAGGCTCACACACCCCAGGCAGCCTATTTAGAACCCACTCCTTCAAGCCAGGTGACACGAGAGGCAATGCATGCACCTCCCCCCAAATACAACCAGTGGGCAGAAACTGTTCAACACACAATGTAAAAAGACAACATGTTCAAGACTGGATGAGGTGACTATTTCATTCTACTCAAAGGAACAAAAACCGAGAGTCAAAGAAAATGGGGAGACAGAAGAATATACCCCAAATGAAGGAACAAGAAAAAAACTCCCAAGAAACATTCTAATGAAATAGAGATGGGCAATTGAACAGATAAAGAATTCAAAGCAAACAGTCATAACAACATTCAATAAACTTGAGAATAGAATAGAGGAACTCAAGAGAGCACTTGAACAACAAGAAAATGTAATAAGCTCATCTGGCTTCAGTGCCGGGTCATAAATATGACCCCATGATTGCTGCTTGAGCCCAAAAGTCGCTGGCTTAAAGCCCAAGTCGCTGGCTTGAGCAAGGGGGTCACTGAATTGGCTGGAGTCCATAGCCTGGCCAGTCCTTGCATCCCTAGGGCTGGCCCCAAGTGTCAATTTTTTTAAAGACTTTATTTATTCAATTTTTAGAGAGGAGAGAGAGAGAGATAGAGAGAGTAGGAGCAGGAAGCATCAACTCCCATATGTGCCTTGACCAGGCAAGCCCAGGATTTCAAACCGGCAACCTCAGCATTCCAGGTTGATGGTCTATCCCGGTGTTTCCCAATGTGGGGCCCACGCCCCACAGGGGGGCAATTTGATAGTTAAGGGAAACAATTTGAAAATGGACTCGACACAACTTTAATTCTTTCGCCCCAGGCCATTTAAATGCAAGGCTAGATATCGGTGCCAAATTTAACAAAAAATGCAATTCTTAAATAATTGCGGTAAATAATTATTAAGTATAATTTCATTTGACGAGACAAAAATATCAACTGGGTGATTGGCGTCGTCAAGTAAACTTCGTCCTGGGTTCACCGTAGAGCGTGCCATCTGCTGAGGGGAACCCCAGATGTTTTAAAAACTCGCTAAACAACGCAGTTATTCTCACCTAATTGGCCCATCGCAACTTCTGTAGTGTTTCACATCATTCAGTTGGTGTTAATTTGAAATAAGTGTCAGTCAAAACTGTTGTAAAAGCTCGTTGATTTAATAAATATACATATATATATTGTATAGATATAATTGGTAAGTATTTGATTTTATTTTTATCAATATTAAACTCTTTATTAAGTAATTCTTGCATCGGGGCTAGAAAGCACTAATATTTTATAAATATTATTAGGGCTATAATAGTGCATGCACAACAATTTTAATTTTAGAATCATAACTTTCCAGAAAATTTTGTCAAGTGGAAAAAATATAGATATCTTTTGATTTGCGGTGGTAGTGTAGTAAATGTGTTATATACATTTAAATAAATATGAATTTTTAGTATATGTTCACTCTATGTCACATTGAATATATTTTAACACATATTTTAATATTAGTTTTTAATTGATCTTATTTTTATTTCTTATAGCCCATAGTAAAATGAGTGGTGCAAGCAAGAAAAAACCTCGTCAATATTCGGAGGAATATTTAAAATTTGGGTTCATACCCACTGTTCACGATGAGCGGATTCCTTTTTGTCTTTTATGCCAGCAATGCTTGTCCAACGAATCAATGAAATGAGGTCATCTTGAGGCGCATTTGAAGGTGAAACATAGTGCTCATATTAATTCAGATTTGAGTTACTTTAAAACTTTAAAGAAAAATTTTGAAAAAAGAACAACATTAAAGTCTCTATTTACTGCTCATACTTCAACTAATAATCGTGTTCTTGAGGCTAGTTATCAAATTTCTTTATTCATCACTAAAACTGGAGAAAATCACACTATAGGAGAGAATTTAATAAAACCGTCAATATCAGCATTTTTTAAAACGGTTCTTGAAAAAGATGACAAAGATGTAAAAGCTATGCCACTCACTGACAATACTGTTAGCAGAAGAATAGACAAAATGAGTGAGAATATTGAAAAACAACTTATTGAAAAGCTGAAAACAAGAAAATTCTCCTTGCAAATGGATGAATCAACTTTGAGAGACAGTGAGGCAATATTGATAACTTACATAAGATATATTGATAAAAGACATTTTGCTGAAGAAATGTTGTTTTGTAAAAGATTAGAAAGCACCACTACCTCCAAAGATATATATATATAATAAGCTAAAAAACTACTTAGATGTCAATGACATACCAATGAAAAATATAACATCTTCTGCTGCAGATGGTGCTCCCAATATGATGGGCAAGAAAAATGGCTGCTTAAAATTGATGAAAGATGCAAATCCAGAAATGATTCTTGTGCATTGTGTTATTCATAGGGAAAACTTGGTAGCTAAAAACATCTCGCCTGTTCTGAATGAAGTATTACATACAGTAATAAAGTGTGTTAATGCTATTAAATGCCAAATGTGAGCGTCTTTTTAAGCTATTTTGTGAAGAACAAAATGAAGACCATGTGAGACTTTTACTTCATACTGAAGTAAGATGGCTATCTAAAGGAAACTGTTTGAAAATATTTATGGAACTGTTTGATACTCTTAGTGATTTTTTAAGCGACAAACCTGAAATGAAGTATCTGTTAACAATAGATGGTAAAGTATTTGTGAGTTATTTAGCTGATATCTTTGAAAAACTAAATATATTAAATAAGCAATTTCAAGGAACAAATACAACTCTTATAATGCAAAAGCAAATATTTGGTTTCATTACCAATATTGAGTTATGTCAGAAACATATTAACAACAAAAACTTTCAACAGTTTCATTGGCTCCAAAAATGTGAAGTAACTGATACCGCTTTACTTGTTATTGTCAATCATTTGAATATTCTATTGGCTGATTTAAAAGAAATATTTTCTGATTTAAAACAAATTAATTTTTCAACATGGATGACGCAGCCATTGTTAGTGGATTTGTCTGATATATCAAATATGCAGTATCAAGAAGAAGTCACAGAATTGCAAAATGATGAGTCAGTTAAAGCTTTATTTAATATCAAAGGAGTGATGGCATGGCTTTGTGAGGAAACAGAAATCAAATACTCAAATTCAACCAAATGTGCAACAAAACTATTGCTACCGTTTCCATCTTCATTTTTAGCTGAATGTGGATTTAGTGCTGTAAATGATTTACTGGTAAAAAAAAAAAAAAGAAATCGGCTGGATATAACACAACGTGGAGACTTGAGACTAAAGCTAACCAAATTGGAACCTAATATAAAATCTCTGTGCAGCAAGCATCAAGCGCAAGGATCACACTAAATTAAAATAATAAATTAATATAGAAAAATCTGTATTAAAATTATTTGGAATTCAAATTTCTGTTTTTCATTATATGTTTTGAAATTTTACTTACTGTGTTTTGTTAACAATTTCATAGTGATTTCTTCCTAGAACCTATCATTTATGTTTATTAAGTGAACAAATCAATTTTTTTTATTTATTCATTTTAGAGAGGAGAGAGAGAGAGGAGAGAGAGAAGGGGGGAGGAGCTGGAAGCATCAACTCCCATATGTGCCTTGACCAGGCAAGCCCAGGGTTTCGAACCGGCGACCTCAACATTTCCAGGTCGACACTTTATCCACTGTGCCACCACAGGTCAGGCAACAAATCAATTTTTTAATGTTAAAAATTATGTATGTTACATGGGGGGGACATAAAAATTTTAGAAAGGTTAAGGTGGGGCATGGCACAAAAAAGGTTGGGAAACACTGCTTTATCCCCTTGCACCACCACAGGTCAGGCCCAAGTGTCGCCTCTTAAGACACCCTATTGCAAGAGCACACGCAGGCATGCAAGTGAGCACCCATGGGCCCAGCTGTCATCCTCAGCACTGTCTCTTGCACAGGCACATCAGGGCTGATCATGCAGGCTGGCCGGAGTGTGGATGTGGAAAGGAGCCCATGGGGTAATGCTGAGGGAGCAGCAGGGAGGGCATGGTGGGCTGGGGGCAGCCAGGACCCAGTGGGGCGAGGGGCGGTTCTGCCGGAGACTGTACGAGGTCATGTGGCTGCATCTTCCCCCAGCCACCCAATGACTTCAGAGACATCCGCACCTACTTCTTCCAGGAGGGTGGCTGCCTTGGGCAACTGGGAGAAGGTGCGCTGCTGCTCAAAGGTGATGGGGCGTGAGGACCAGGCGGGGACCGCGGGGCAGCACACAGGCGGCCTGAGTGTCAGCGTTGCTGTTGGGCAGATATTATGCTCACTTTGTTAAAGATGGTGCTGCTCACGAGGGAGCCCATCACCCAGGTGATATTAATGTGTGTTGGGGGCGGGCTGTGGGAAGGCAGGATCCTTATAGCTTGGAGCTTGGTGTTAGGACTAAGCCAGGGCTTAGAAACCTTTTTGGCTGAGAGAGCCATGAATGCCACATATTTTAAAATGTAATTCCATGAGAGCCATACAATGACCCATGTATGTTACACATTATCCAATAAAAATTTGGTGTTGTCCTGGAGGACAGCTGTGATTGGCTCCAGCCACCCACAACCATGAACATGAGTGGTAGGAAATGAATGGATTGTAATACATGAGAATGTTTTATATTTTTAATGTTAATATTTTTTTTATTAAAAATTTTTTTGTGAGCCAGATGCAGCCATCAAAAGAGCCACATCTGGCTCGTGAGCCATAGGTTCCTGACTGCTGGACTAAGCCCTTTCCACCCTTGTGGGGTGGTACAATCCCATCCTGCTTCAGATAAGTGACTTTGTATCAGAGATTTCCTTGTTTGTATATTGGATTAATGGTTTTGGTTTCTACACTATAAAGTGGGACAGACCAGGAGTTTGCTCTCTCAGTTCCTGAGATTAGCATTAGAGAGGAGAGCAGAGAAAGGCCACATGGAGGAGAGGAGAAGTAGCTAAGATGGCGGAGTGCTGAAGGAAAAGCCAGTTGGTGCTGAGTTTTTGCAGAGAGAAGGAGATGGGAACAGAGGTGAATAAGGCTGGTGAGCTAGAAACCTTTGATTCTAGAAAACTCTGATAAGTCAGTAGCTTTGTGAGCACTGAATGAGTGGGTTTTTGAGCCCAGTGTATGTTTTACTTGCCCACTGGGTGCAAGCTAAGATTAAACATGATGGCCCACCAGTTTTGGGCTCTGTTGTTTTTTTACAGACTGTCCGAATCCAACGCAAACCAGCATGGGCCAGGCGGCTGTGATGGTGGTCATGGATTCTGGCTTTACATGCTCCTTCAAGTGCCTCCTTTTGGGGACCACGATTTTGTTTCTCCCCAGGCCTCAGAGCCCCTGGGCCCTCTTTCATGGGTCACCGCAGGCAGACCACCAGACCCCCTGCAGAGGACACTGAGGACTCACATGAAAAATGGACTCAGAGGTGCTGAGGTGAGGGGCTGCAGGCACGATGCTTCCCTTTAGAAACTGACCTGGATTGAGATCTGCAACCTCTCAGCAGCTAATGAGGGACAAAGCTTGCATTTAGCAAACAAGTGAGATGAAAACAGTACAGTTTGCAGTAAGGATGATTCGCTACACTGCTTCCAAGTGTAAACAATTATACATGTTTATACATGTGTTAATGAGCAGGAATGGTATAAAAGTATAAAAGCACATAAGGAATAACTCATTCAGAACACTTGTCATCACAAGAGGAGGAGAAAGGTCTGGCAGGTGAGCAGTGCTCCAGGACAGGGTTCCCTGTGCAGCACCAGGTACATCGCAGATGGAAAAGGATTAATCATGGTGATTAAGGCAGCTGTGGTTGTGGGCCAGGGTAAGGACCATTGTATCAGGCCCTGTGTCAGCCATCTCTTCAGTGTGTCTGGTTTCATGAGGGTGTGGTCAGTAAGGTCCTTCCACTTTCATGGGTCTAGCACTGAAACACAGCTGATCTCTAACTTGATGCAAATGGTTTCTGTGGTCCACAGACCTGAAGCTTTGTTCATAAGACTGTTTGATGCTGACTAGACTTTGATGATTAAGGAAGGGTAAGGATGGCCAAATGTGTAAGGGTGAAAGTATAGGAAGGAAAGCATCCCTGACCAAGTTGCTTAATTTGTCAGAGTCGTCCCCATACACCAAGGTTATGAATTTGATGTCCACTCAGTGTGCATATAAGAATCAACCATTGAAGCCTGACCAGGTGGTAGCACAAAGCATAGAGCATCATCTAGGACGATGAGGACTCAGGTTTCAAACCCCAAGGTTGTGAGCTTGAAAATGAGTTCACCAAACTCAGTGCATGGTCACTGGCTTGAGTGTGGGACTGTAGACATGACCACATGGTAATTGGCTTGAAGCACAAAGTTGTGGGCATGAGCCCAAGGTTGCTGGTTTGAGCAAGGGGTCACTGGCTCAGCTAGAGTCGCCTAGTCAAGGCACATATATGAAAGCAATCAATAAACAAATAAGATGCTGCAGCTATTGGTTGATGATTCTCATCCCTCTCCTTTTCTGTCTGTCTCTCTAGCTAAGAAAAAGAAAAGAAAAAAGGAAGAATAATCAACCACTAAATGCATAAATGAGTGGAACAACAAATCAATTTTTCTCTCTCTTGCTTCCTCTCTCTCTAAAATCAATAAAAAATTTAATTTATTGACTTTAGAGAGAGGAGTGAGAGAGAAAGAGAGAAGGGGGAGGCAGACAGGAGCAGGAAGCATCAATCTGTAGTGTTGCTTTTTGTATGTGTCTTGATCAGGCAAGCCTGGAGTTACAAATTGGTGACCTCAGTGTTCCAGGTCACTGCTTTATCCATTGTGCCACCACAGGTCAGGAAAATTTTAAAAATTTTTTAAAAAAAGAAGACAGAAAGGAGAAAGTTTTATGTTAAAGAAATGGACTTTCTGTCCAGTTAAGTTACCTTTATTATATTTTTGACATGAATGACCAATTTCTTTTTCTTTTTCTTTTAGTGTGAGATAGAGAGGGAGGGACAGGCTGGCTGAAAAAGAGAGAGATGAGAAGCATTAGTTCTTCATTGAGCTCCTTAGTTGTTCATTGATTGCTTTCTTATATGTGCCCTAATTGGGGGGTTACAGTACAGTGGGTGACCGCTTGCTCAAGCTAGCTTCCTTAGACTTGAGCCAGCAACCATGGGGTCATGGCTATGATCCCACGCTTAAGCTGGAGACCCTATGCTCAAGCTGGTGAGCCTGCACTAAAGCCAGATTAGCCAAAACTGAAGCCGGCAGCCTCAGGGTTTCAAACCTGGGTCCTCAGCATCACAGTCCATCCTCAAGAAGCAAGACCCTCTGGACAACACTCGAGATGAAAATTGGGTAAGAGAAAAAAGTTTGTAGATTTCAGTCCCTCTAAGTCCTCTAGAAAGACTAATAATTATGGCCTAGGTATATGGGATAGACTTTGGATAGGCCTGGATTTAAGCTCTACTAAACCGAGAGTGAATTTAGCACTGGAGCTTTGGGCAAATCTTACAGATTCTCTGAGCTCTTGAATGCTAATGTGTAAGGTGAAGATACATGCATATATTCTTTGACAGTATTCAATTTAATTTATTTCTTTGTGTATATATTTGTTTACTTTTTAGGTAAAATGAGGGGAGATAGTGAGGCTGACTCCCATATACACTCTTTCCAGGATCTACCTGGAAACCCCATTTCTCGAGTACTGAGCTATTTTTTAGCACCTCAGGATGATGTGCTCTGGCTAACTGAGCCATCTTCAGCACCCAGGGCCAATACTCAAAACAATTGAGCCACTGGCTGCAGGAATGGAAGAGGGAGAGAAAGGAAAGACAAAGTGGTGGAGAAGATGGTTGCTTCTCCTATGTACCCTGACCAGAATCACACCTGGGACATACACTGGGAGAACACTCTATCCACTGAGCCACTGGCTAGGGCTTAAATTTAATGTAAAATAACTGACAGATACACGTTGTCCAATAAATACATCTCTGATAATAGCAACCATATGCTGTTGGTGTTGTATAGCAAGGCCTTTCCTAAATGCCTTACATATACTGTGCCCTTAATAAATATTTTATGAATAATTAAATGTAGGGAAGTTAAACCTTATAATGGGAAGATATAAAAACAAATATTGCATTGGTCATCTATAGTCAGTGTAGAGGCTTACTATTATAGAGGCTCTCTGAGCCAATATTTTACAAAGGAAAATACCAGAGTATATAGAAGGACATGTGATAATTTGATGAGAGGAGACTGTGTGTATTCTGATAACATAGGGACTAACACTCCAGCCTCCATTCAACTCATTCTTCTCCAACTTAGAACTCACGAGAAAGGAGACTGAAGTAAAGATGTATAGTCTACGAGAAAGAAAAGGCCATGTGCACCAAGAGGACAGCAAGCCCCAGGATGATGACTACCTCTGTAAGTGACCCTCAGAAGCATGTTATCTCTTCATACAATAATATTGTCTGGTCATTTAAGCATTCCATTCTCTATGGACTTGCCCTACAGAATTGAGGCTCAATAATGTGAGTGCCTGGGCTCTCTCTGAAGCTCTATATGTCCAGGAACATGCACTACACATTCCCTAATCCCTGTTGCTCTCACCCCCAGATTATGAGAAGTGTCAGAACTTCTTCATTGACAGTTGTGATGTGCATGGCCCCCTACATTTGTAAAAGACAGTGCAGTGAATAAGGGGCATCCAAACCACGCAGCCCTCACTCTGCCCCCTGGGTTGAGAATTAGAGCATCGGGCATCCCTGAGGCTGGTCTTGGAGTGTGGAACGAGGCATCTGCTCTTCCAGAGGGTCTTTACTTTGGCCCTTATGAGGGCCAGATCACAGAAGATGAAGCGGCAGGCAACAATGGATACTCCTGGCTGGTGAGAAGCATTTACCTCTTTCCCTGTCTTGTGACTTCCCACATCCCTCCCATGGCTTGGTGGAACCTGCCCTTCTACATACTAGGACATGGATGGAGACAATATGGTTAGTTCTGGGTACAAGTGAACTTTGCACACTATGAAACTCCTGATAAGTGTCACAGGTTAAATGGGAGCAAAGTGGTACAGACAAAAAAGACTGCCTCCTCTTAGACCTGAGTGGATAGATCAACTCAGATGTGATGAGTAAGAAAAATATCATGTGATCATGATGGCAATGCATACAAGCTGAAAGACCTTTGTTGACAGTAGGATTAAATAATTTCTCTATTACATTCTCATTCAGAAAAAGTCTTTATATTTTTTTCCTGAAATACAGATCACCAAAGGGAGAAACTGCCATGAGTATGTGGACGGGAAGGATGAGCCTGGGCCAACTGGATGAGGGAAGGCCAAGAAGTTTCAAGGCGTCACAGAGAACACTCGTCCCTCTCAGGCCCATACATCTTTACTTCTCATCATGCCTCCCTCAGTGGTCTCCCTCAATCCTCTGTTCTTTTTTCTCCATTCGGTACTCTTTCAAAGCAGGAGGTATTTAGATAAAAAAGATAAAAAATATAGCATATGTCCTTAAAATATAAATCTTTATGCTAGACAACATTTAGGCACTAGGTAAAAAATTTTGAGGGCCTGGATTACACCTTAATTGACCTAATGAACATTATTTAATCAAGCCCTTACTATATTCCAGTTTAGAGGAAGGTATTCATTATTTAAAAAGATCATATAACCCATCTTCTTATAGCAAACAAATTGCAGACAGAGTGAAACAATTGATTTTAGAAATGTTTGACTATAACTTTTTTATTTTTTGAGAAGTGCACAGTGCCAGGATATCTAAATCAGGAAAGCCTAAACCTGTGAGGGCAGCAAATGATCCCAGTCTCACTTCTAACTGGAGCTGAGTTCTGAAGCCTGCAGAGCAATGATAATTGGCCACTTCCTGAGGGGCTCTTTTATCAGATGCTACAGAATGTGAATAAGCTATTATTGTTCTTTATGATTTTGCTAAGACAAAGAGACCTTCAAGTCCTGATCAGTTGGCTCAATGGTAGAGCATCAGCCTGACTGTGGAAGTTCAGGATTTGATTTCCAGCTAGGGCACAGAGAAACACTCATCTGCTTTTTTGTCCTTCCCCAACTCCTTTATCTCTCTTTCTTCCCCTCCCACAGTTAAGGCTCTATTGGAGCAAAGTTGGCCTGGGTGCTAAAAATGGCTCCATGGCTTCCACCTCAGGCACTAGAATGGCTCTGGTTGAAGCGAAGCAACACCCCATATGGGCTGAGCATTGCCCCCTCATGGGCATGTCGGGTGGATCATGGTCAGGGCTCATGCGGGACTTTGTCTGTCTGCCCCTTTGTTTCTTACTTCAGTGGTGCAGGGAGACCTCCAAGTTTATGTTGGCACCTGGGTGAGGAATCAAATGCTGCCTAAATAAAATGTGAGGAGAATGGAGAAAGGCCTCTCAAGAAAAGATGGACTTGGGCTGAGTATTGAATGATGTGAACTAATCTAGACACAAAGTCCAACATCAAGTAGCAAGTTATGTGATGTAAAACAACCTGAGTTAGTTTGGAAAAGCTAGAGGTCACTGGGGTTTATGGCCAATCAGAGTAGAAGTTACATCTGGAATTGGCTTTGGAAAATGGTATTAGGAAGGATGAACACCATAAGCAGGACCTGGAGATAGGAAGTCGTACAACATTGTGACAGGCTCAGATTTTGAACAGGAGGCTCTCTGGGAGCACTGTGGGAGTGAGTGATATCAGAGCCTGAGTGTCAGTTTCAGAGCTGGACATGGATCTGAGAGGTAGTAAGAACTCATTGCCTGTAGGTTTCTTTTTTTTTTTACCTGCCTCAATCCCAGGTATGTGAACTGTGCCCAGGATGATGAAGAGCAGAACCTGGTGGCCTTTCAGTATCATGGGCAGATTTTCTACCGAACCTTCCAGGTCATCAAGCCAGACTGTGAGCTGCTAGTCTGGTATGGTGATGAGTATGGGCAGAAGCTGGGCATTAAGTGCAGCAGCAAGGAGAAGAGAGAGCTCACAGCAACTAGAGGTGGGCACAACTGTTCTTCAAAATGAAAAAAGAGAACTTGTTTTAGAAATTTTTATGGTATGCTCTAAAGTCAGTAAGATTTCAAATCAGATGCTTCAGAAATTAAAAATTCATTTCATATGCCTTTGATTCTTAGGTTAAATCTTTATATCGTTTTGTTTTTTATTTAATTTTTTTAAGTGAATGGAAGGGAGATAGACAGATTTCTTCATATGCCCCAACCAGGGTCCACCTAGCAACCCCAGTCTGAGGTCCATGCTCAGACCAACTGAGCTATCCTCAGTGCCTGAGGTCAACACTTGAATCAACTGAGCTATCAGGCTGATAATCAAACCAATCGAGCCACTGGCTGTGAGAAGGGAAAAGAGAGAGAAGGGGGAGAGGGAGGAGAAGAGAAGAAGATAGTTGCTTTTCATGTGTGCCCTGACTGGAATTCAAACCTGGGATGTCCACATGCTCACCAACACTCTATCCACTTGGAAAACTGGCATGGGCCAGTTTTCTGAGATCCACCCTTGTCTAGTGTATAGGGTAACAGCAGAGTTTCAATAGATGCTCAGAAGCCTAAAATGCAGTGCTGTGATCCAAGCTGAGACACTGGGGACCTTCCTGAGTGAGGTGGGATGATTTTGCTGTTCTCGGCTATAGGGAGGCTTATTCTCTAAGATTTGCTTTGTTAATTTTTGGAGAATACACTTTTATGGGGAATCCTCTCAGAGATTTCTTTATCTCCAACTGAGAGGGGATTGTGAATTAGCTGGAGAAAGATAGGAGTCAGCAATGTAAGAAGTATGACTGGGGACCCTGGCTGGTTAACTCAGTTGGTTAGAGCACCATCCTGTAATACCAAGGTTGAGCCAGGTCAGACCACATATAAATGACCAATGACTGCATATGTAGGTAGAACAAAGAATAAATTTCTCTCTCTTTCTTCTTTTTCTTTTTTCTTCTCATCCTCTTCATCTTCTTCTTCTTCCTCCTCCACTTTTTGTCTCTCTAAAATCAATAAATTTTTAAAAAGTATGTTTGGGGAAATATTTTGAAACAGGACTTACCATCGTATATGAAATGGGCTGACATTGAATAAAATCAACTATGAATATTTTATGTGAAGCTTGAAAAAGGACATGTTTTTAGTTTGTCATCTGTGGGAAACTATCAGGGAAACAATTCCTAGTTGGGGCCAGTGGTCTTTCTAAATAACTGTGTTAAAAGCTACATGTATATAGAAAAGGTCAGCATTGTTTCATTCCTACAAGGGGTGAAAGAGCCCCTGATGCTTCTTGACAGTCCCTCATGTGACAATGCATAAAAAGGACCCTTGATAAGGACTTTCTGGAGGTCTAAAAAAGATATAGTACATAAAAATCAAAAAAGAAAATGGACTGTAAAGAAACACTTTGTGGGAGACAGAGATTATACTGTCAACCCTATAAGAATGACTCGTGGGACAGGTCTTAACAAAACATATGACCCAGGCAGCCTTGTAAACATCTGTCCTGACCAAAATTTTCTCTTTCAGCAGAATGACAGTGAGAGATACACCCATGTTCCTCCTGCTCTCTGGCCTTCTCCAGTAAGAAATTCCTTACTCAACATGTGGGGTGCAATCACCTCTCTCAAATTCTTCCAGGAACATCTGCAAGAGAACACCTCCAATCAGAGGATTTCTGCCCAGAAGATCCAAATCAGCATCAGCAACATACTGATACACACAACTGGGATGACAAAGCTGAAGTCAAAAGGTCAAGGAAAAGTCCAAACATTTGCTTAAAAGGACCAAGCAGAGGAGGATTTCAAGGGTCTTTTTTAAACCTCCCAAAGGACACCTGGGAAGCTCTAGTGAGCAAGAGAAAATGATGCAGAAAGTGCCCAGCAGAGTCCAGAATGTGTATTCTGTGGACACAGAAAAACTGTCTATGAGAGTAGTAATGTCGAGAATTGTAGCTGTCAAGTATGGAGAGTGTGAGCAAGGCTTTGATGATGAATTACATCTCCTCAGACACCAGAGGACACACTCAGGGAAGAAGACTTATGTTTGCAGGGAGTGTGAGTGAGGCTTTACACAGCAGTCACATCTCCTCAGACACCAGAGAATACACTCAGGGGAGAAGCCCTATGTTTGCAGAGAGTGTGAGCGAGGGTTTACACAGAAGTCACATCTTCTCACACACCAGAGATCACACTCAGGGGAGAAGCCCTATGTTTGCAGGGAGGGTGAGCAAGAATTTTCACAGAAGTCAACTCTCCTCAGACACCAGAAGACACACTCAGGGGAGAAGCCTTATGTTTGCAGAGAATGTGAGCGAGGATTACACGAAAGTCACATCTCCTCAGACACCAGAGAATACACTCAGGGGAGAAGCCCTATGTTTTCAGGGAGTGTGAGCGAGGCTTCACACAGTAGTCAACTCTCCTCACACATCAGAGGACACACTCAGGGGAGAAGCCTTATGTTTTCAGAGAGTATAAGCGAGGCTTTTCAATGAAGTCAACTCTCCTCAGACACCAAAGGACACATTCTGGGGAGAAGCCCTATGTTTGCAGGGAGTGTGAGCAAGGATTTACACAAAAGTCACATCTCGGCCCCGGCTGGTTGGCTCCGTGGTAGAGCATCAGCTTGGCGTGCAGAGGTCCTGGGTTTGATTCCCGGCCAGGGCACACAGGAGAAGCGCCCATCTGCTTCTCCACCCCTCCCCCTCTCCTTCCTCTCTGTCTCTCCCTTTCCCTCCCACAGCTGAGGCTCCACTGGAGCAAAGATGGCCCGGGTGCTGGGGATGGCTCCTTGGCCTCTGCCCCAGGTGCTAGAGTGGCTTTGGTCGCAACAGAGCGACGCCCCAGAGGGGCAGAGCGTCGCCCCCTGGTGGGCATGCCGGGTGGATCCCGGTCGGGCGCATGCGGGAGTCTGTCTGACTGTCGCTCCCCGTTTCTGGCCAGAAAAATACAGAAAAAAAAGTCACATCTCCTCAGACGCCAGAGGACACACTCAGGGGAGAAGCCCTATGTTTGCAGAAAGTGTGAGTGATGCTTTTTACAGAAGTCAAATCTTCTCACACACCAGAGAACACACTCAGGGGAGAAGCCCTATGTTTGCAGAAAGTGTGAGCGACGCTTTTCACAAAAGTCAAATCTTCTCACACACCAGAGAACACACTCAGGGGAGAAGCCCTATGTTTGCAAGGAGGGTGAATGAGTCATTAGCATTAACTTGCATCTCTACAGCCATAGCCACCACATAGGTCATACTTCAGCTCTGATGGGACTTCAGAGGAAGGCTACTGACCCCTTACCCTCCTAAGACTGTAATTAGTAAAGAATTAACTGATTAAACAAGTTCTTTACTTTCATGACGAGAGATGAGCTTGACAAATAGTTTCTTAAGTGTTATGGGAATGTCAAAACCAATCTCCTCCATGGTCTCTTGGCCTCCTGTTCTAATAAATCTTATCTTTATAAAACTATGATGCCAACATACCTCATTCCCCCCTCTCTATCACTGAAAGCAGAGAGTTCCCAGAGGGCACAGAGAGCTTACACTGTCAGACACAGAAACTCAACCCTGGAAATGTGGAAGGCTGGAGTTAATCTACTTAGGTTACTGCTCAGTGAGAGGGATTTGAGACAGTCTCACTAGGGAAAGAAATTTCCTTGACTTCCAGGAAGTGGAGCCTTTTCTCCTAGTAGGCTCATCACCCTCCTTACTTGGATTCTCTTGGTTCTTGTCCTGGATTTCTCTGACCTCTGTTGTTCCAGTGGTGAAAACCAGGGAGAAATATGTGCATGTCCATGTGCCTGGCTCTGTCTGGGCACCTGGTCTCTATCACTCTCTCTTCACTGTCCCTTCAGGGTGAGAATCTCATGGTATACAACACATGGACTCCAGATCATTCCATAGTGAGTTTAAATCTCTGCTCTGCTCTCACCAGCTGTGTGACCTAAGGCTAGATTCTCAACTTCTCTTTGCCTGTTTTTTAATCTATAAAATGGGAATGGTGCTTGACCAGGCAGTGGTGCAGTGCATAGAGCATTGGACTAAGATGGAGAGGACCCAAGTTCAAAACCCCAAGGTCGTTGGTTTGAGCACAGGCTCACAAGCTTGAATGTGGGGTTGTAGCCTTGAGTGTGGAATCATAGACATGACCCCCATGGTCACTGGCTTGAAGCCCAAGGTTGCTGGCTTGAGCAAGGAGTCACTCGTGCTGTAGCCTCCTGATCAAGGCACACATGAGAGAGCAATCAATGAACAAATAAGGTGCCCCAACAAAAAACTGATGCTTCTCATCTCATTCTCTTTTTGTCTGTCACTATCTGTCCCTCTATCTCTCTCACAAAAAAAGAATTGCTTCTCTCCACACTCTGACGTGAATAAAATAAATAAACAAAAAGGCTAGACTTGCCTGATTAAGGCATAGATGAAAGTTGATGCTTCTTGCTCCTCCCTTTCTCTCATCTCTCTATCTCCACTCTCCAAAATAAATTTTAAAAATAAATATATGAAATAGAAATTGCTAAACTATCAGTCTGCAGGATTAGAGATCTTCATTCAAAAGAGTTGGAGTCATTTTGGTTTGGATAATCTTAAAAACTCCCAGTTTTCATGTTTCTTATTTCAACAAGACTAAGTATCTAACCTTGTAAAAATAAGCTCTACCTGATATATTATTAAGAAATGGCAAATTCAGACTACTATAGTATGGCAGTCACATTTGTTAGAAGAGCTAAACTCCAAATATGATAGTACCGATGTTCTCATGCATTCATTATTTCTTAGATGTCTCCTAAGGATTAAGCCTATGACCTTGGTGTATTAGAATGACATTCTAATAACTAAGCTTCCTGGCCAGGGCATAACCATAAATTTCATCCAACTCTCATTTAGGAATAGAAAATACCTTTTTTGGAACCAATAGATTACCACACACAAAAAAATCAGTAGAGATAAAAAACTTAACATAAGCAGATAAGTGGACCACCTGAGGAAGGAGGGACAGGTCCCCTCTTCACTGAGGAGAAAGAAACAAGACTCATGCAACAGAAGGGAGCCTGCATGGATAACTGAGTCAGACAGTTCTAGATTAACTATTTTCTATATCCATGATGGCGAACCTATGACATGCGTGTCAGCACTGACACGCGTAGCCATTTCTGATGACACGCTGCCGTATACCAGAAAAGCATGGGGCTGCATGCTGAGAAGGACGTTTTATCCTCGGCTCCTGAATGGCCAGGTGCAGTAGCCAAAGATAAAGCACTTGCTGCAGTGTAGACACTCTGTGCCGGAGGTCTGTAGGCCAAAACAACAGAACTCTGGCACAGAGCCTCTAGTTCTGGGACTTCTGGTTAGGCCCTTTTTCTTGAAGTGACACACCACCCGAGTTATGCTCGGTTTTTTGGCAAATTTTGACAAACCAAGCTCAAAAGACTGCCCATCACTGTCCTATACTTCTCTGAAAGGGTGCCTGGGGTCACTTGCTACACAGAGCAAAGAAGATAGAATTTATCTGAAAACCCCTTCCCCTTTTCTCAAAAGCTTTTAAAAAACCATGTTTACATATCTTAATTAAAAATTCCAACACATTCTCTGATTTCACCTAAATCCACCCTCCCATCCTGGAGTCATGAGAGTGACATGTACTTCTAGACAACAGGATCACGAGCCCCTTGCATGAAAACCTGTATTTGATAAAAGATATGTAAGATGTAAGAAATCTAACTTTGGGGAGCACATGTTTGGTTGCCTCTTTGGGGGTCACACTGCTCCATTAGCTAAATAAATCCTACTTCCTTCATCAAATTGTCTGGGTGTTTTTGTCCTCCTTTGATTCCTGCAATACAACCACTGACAGATAATGTACTGCACCCACCCCAGTTCCTCATGACCATCACTGAGGTCTTGTTCCCAAGATGCACATGACCAAAAAGCAGAGACACAGATGGAGGACACATTTAACAAAGACCACATTGCACTAGAAAGCAAGTGGCAAAAAACTTCAAAGATTTGAAATTACATGGCCCATTTTTCCTCTTCTCATGAGAGTTAGCCTTTAAATCATTAGTAACAGATAAACCAGGAAGTCCTTATACTTACAAATATAAAATACAATATTAAATAACCTGTAACATACAATGAAATTGGAATTCTAAAATAATTTTATCAACTGAAAGATAGTAATTTTAAAAAAGCCTATGGTGCCCTGACTAGATGGTTCAGTGCATGGAGTGTCCTCCCTGTGTGCCAAGATTGTGGGTTTTGTCACAGGTCTCAGCACCTAAGAGAAGTGACCAAGAAATTATTTCATGCTCCTCTCTCAAATCAATGTAAAAAATATAAAAATTTAATGGAAAAAGATGTGATAAATCTGCAACATACCTAGTGTATTTCTCTCAACAGAAAGGCAGAAAATAAAAAGAAAAAAAATTCCAAGTATCTCTTTGACCATGTTTCTATTTTTCACACAGAAAAGACGATCATTTTTAGTTATCAACAATCTAATTCTGCACCTCACAGTGTTTCCCACCCATTTCTGCCTCCCATGGTGCCTCTCTGACACAGGAACCATTTCCCTCTTGCTTCCCCTCTCACCTGGCCAGCAGTGCCTTAAGGAAACTCCTCCCAAACCTGAACCAGAGGGCTGAGGAGATAATGGACAGCTCAGAACACAACGGATTTCTCTAATGTGCCATCAAGCCTATGAATATTGCAGCTTCTATCAGATTTGACTAAATGGAACCTTGAGACTTCTCCCTGGAGCAGGTATTCCAAGTTATATAAAATAGAATCTTCCATTTGCTTTGCTCTTTCCCCATCCATATCTACCTTCCTGCCTATATGAACACAACAATCATTAGTGAACAGACACCAGAGTTCTAGACAAATCTGGGACCCATGAACCCTAGATGGCTTAAACTGAGCACTGGTTCAACCCCCAAACCAAAAGGGGACTTGGCACGAAACACTCGTCTACAGACCGAACCAAGACTAGGACACACCCATGCCAGAAACTGACATTGCACTTTGGACACCAGAGTCCATACATCATACCCTAGAACTGGAGCTGCTTGTGGGCCCCACACTGGAACTCAAATACAAGGCTACATGCAAAGAGACCCCAGGTGCACAGCAGAATACAGATTCAACAACAAACCCTGGATACAGACTTCTGATCTGTACCCAAGACCCCATAACTGAACTTCTGACATGGAGCCAAATGACTGACCCCACTTACTGCATGACAGATGCAGGAGCTGAACCTGATACTCACAATGCAAACACAGCCAGGACTCCATAAAGGACATCTCATGACTCCCTAAGTCCAAGCAGCGAGCTTCACAATATATTTCACTACCAATGTAAATGTAGAATACAGAAAAATCACTAGCAGCACTAACACATTCTACCAAACCCTCAAAAATAAATCAAGAAACTGACAGATGGAATAGAAATAAAGCTTACCCTTAGCCAACACATATTCATGATCTCAGCTGCAGGACTCTACAGGACTTAGTGCACCAGCTATTCATGTCACATGCCTGGCTCATCTACACTGTGGGGAATTAAATAAAAAATGTCCTTATACTTTGAAAGTTCTAGCAGGTGGGCTAATAATCAAGTGAAATAACAAGGGATAGTCAATGTGTAGTAAATGCTCAAGAGGAACTGATATTCCCTGTTGTGGACTATAAATGGCAGAAAGCCATTGTAAATTTGAGGCTTAGCAAAAGCTAAGTTCTCCCCCCTCCATTTCCATATTGGCTGTGATGCTGAGTATTTGCAACCACTTCACTTGTTTCCTTGGGTTGCTGGAAGCAATTTACATGCCCTTACTCTGACTCTTTGTTTGTTTTCAGATGTTGTTAGATTTCATTAATGCATCCTGTTTATGCCTTGGGAGAGTTTCTGTTTTAGCCTTGGATGTGTAACTTTGTATCAAGGACTTCCTTGATTTGCATATGGCTATATAATCAAGCAAACTGGAGCTATGGGGCACTTGGATATTGCCATCAGCATTTGAAGATTTCTCCCGGTCCCATTTTTTCTTGATGAGTATATTTCCTTAATTCTGCACCATTATTAGGAGCTGTGCTTGTCCGCAGCAATTCCCCAAAATACAAGACAATGAGGTCATACTGGGGGTACAGATCACTTCCAAAAACTGAATTACAAAATCTAAGATATTCTGAAAAAAGTTATTGATTGATTTTAGAGAAAAGACAGAAGAGATAGAAAGGGGGAATGAGCAAAAAGCATCACCTCAGAGGAGTTGCCTCTAATATGTGCCTTGACCCAGCAAGCCTCAAGTTTCAAACTGGCAACCTCAGCATTCCAAATCAATGCTCTATCCACTGCACCATCACAGGTCAGGCCAGAAACTTAGTTCACAAAGGTGACATAAATAACATGCAGCTAATTTGAGAACATGTGACACATCTGACAGATTACTTTTTTTTTTTTTTTTTTGTATTTTTCTGAAGCTGGAAATGGGGAGAGACAGTCAGACAGACTCCCGCATGCGCCTGACCGGGATCCACCCGGCACGCCCACCAGGGGCGACGCTCTGCCCACCAGGGGGCGATGCTCTGCCCCTCCAGGGCGTCGCTTTGCCGCGACCAGAGCCACTCTAGTGCCTGGGGCAGAGGCCAAGGAGCCATCCCCAGCACCCGGGCCATCTTTGCTCCAATGGAGCCTTGGCTGTGGGAGGGGAAGAGAGAGACAGAGAGGAAGGAGGGGGTGGGGGTGGAGAAGCAAATGGGCGCTTCTCCTATGTGCCCTGGCCGGGAATTGAACCCGGGTCCCCCACACACCAGGCCGACGCTCTACCGCTGAGCCAACCAGCCAAGGCCTGACAGATTACTTTTTGTTAAAAAACCCCAAAACCTATTGGACAGAAGAAATAAGGTAAGGGGGTCAACAAGCTGCTCCCTGCAGTCTTCATGTCTAACACTAAGGTGATTGTACTTAAGTTCTCTTCTGAAACTGGCATGTGCACAATGTGACAGAGAAGCACACTTCACACATATTTAAAGAGACCACAAAGCAACAGAAAGTGACCTTCAACAAGCTTCATGGTTTGAAAGAATATAAAGTATGTGTCTTGCTGTCATGGCCATGAACCTAGAAAATATTAATAAGAGGGACCTACGAGCTCCTTATTATTTAAGGCAGGCGTCCTCAAACTGCAGCCCATGGGCTGCATGCAGCCCCCTGAGGCCATTTATCCGGCCATCGCTGCACTTCCAAAAGGGGCACCTTTTTTATTCGTGGTCAGTGAGAGGAGCACTGTATGTGACAGCCCTCCAACAGTCTGAGGGACAGTGAACTGGCTCCATGTGTAAAAAGTTTGGGGACCCCTGATTTAAGGTATAAATGAAATTTTCTAAATAACCACCAAATGTATCACAATTGGAAACATAAAATAATTTCAATTGAATAATAGTTAATATAATACATTAAAAAAACTCTATGTGGCACTGGCCATGTAGCTAAGTGCAGATACCCTTTTCCCAAATGCCAAGGTGACAAGTGTGAGCCCCATTGTCGGCACCTAAAAGGAGCAACCAATGAGCACATAATTAAATGGAACAACTAACTAGAGCAATGAGTGAATGCTTCTCTCTCTCTGTCTCAACTGAATGGATAAATTTGGAAAACTAATGAAACGTGGAGTGATGAATACACAATGTGGCCACTGTGTTTCTCTCACCAGGAAGGCAGAGTAAAATGACAAACACAGGGCCCAGATCTCTATTAGGACCATGTTTCTATTCTTCAGCTGGGAAGGACATCTTTATTGACCATAAACACTCTGGATTCTGAACGTCAGTGTTTCCCACCCATTTTTTACTCCGATGGTGCCTCTCCTAAAATGTAACCTTTTCCCTCTTGTTTCCCCTCTCACATGGCCAGCAGTGCCTTAAGGAAACTCCTCCCAATCCTGAGCTGAGGGGACAATGGACTTCTCAGGACAAAATGGATTCCTCTAATGTGCCATCAAGCCTATGAATACTGAAGCCTCTTATCAGATAAGACTAAATGGAATCTAGAGGCTTCTCTCTGAAACACATTTTTCAGTTTTTGTTTGTATGTTTTTGAAATGAGAAGCTGGAGAGGCAGAGAGACAGACTCCTGCATGCGACCAACCAGAATCCACCCAGCAAGGCCACTAGGGGGTGATGGTCTGCCTATCTGGCACATTGCAGCTGGAACCATCCTAAGTACCCAGGCCAATTTTGCTTCAATGGAGCCTCTTCTGTTGAGAAGAGAGAGATAGAGAGAAAGGAAAGGGGAAAGGGTGGAGAAGCAGATGGGCACATCTCCTGTGTTCCTTGGTCGGAATCAAACCCAGGACTTCCACATGTAGAGCTGATGCTCTACACCTGAGCCAAGTGGGCAGGGCCTACATATTATGTTTTATAGAATAAAATCTCCAGTTCACTTTGCTCTCTTTTCCTATCAGTATCTACTTTCCTGCCAATGTGAATATAACAACCACTACTGAACAGAGCTTTTAGACAGAATCAGGACCCAAAAGATTCTAGACGACTGAAGCTGAGCACTGGACTGACTCCCAAACCAAAAAGAGGACTTGGCACTGAACAACAAACACTGCTCTACAGAGCCAACTGAGACTAAAAAACACCAATGCCAGAAACTTACATGGCACCTTGGACACCAGAGTCCATACATCATGCCCTAGAACTGGAGCTGCTCATGGGCCCCACACTGGAACTGGGACACAAGGCTATATGTAAAGAGGCTTCAGACACCAGATGCACAACAGAATACAGATTTGACCACAGACTCTGGAGACAGACTCTTGATCTGTAACCAAGACCCCATAACCGAACTTCAGACATGAAGCCAAATGCCTGACCCCACTTGCTGCAAGACAGATGCAGGAACTGAACCTGATACAATGCAAACAGAGACAGGTCTGCATAAAAGAAATCTCATAACTCCCTAAGTTGAAGCAGGAAGCTAAAAAGTGTATTTCACTACCAATGTAATTGTAAAACAGATAAACATAACTCACAGTGTTACCACATTCTACCAAACCCCACAAAAATAAACCAAGTAACACAAGAGATAACAGAAATAATGCTTACCCTTAGCTGACACATGTTCATGATCTCAGCTGCAGGACTGTCGGGAGCCGATCAACAACTGTTGGCTGACAAGGTCACAGCAGAAGAAGACCCACAACTGCTGGCTGACAAGGTCACAGCAGGAGAAGACCCACAACTGCTGGCTGACAAGGTCACAGCAGAAGAAGATCAAAAACTGCTGATTGACAAAGTCATAGCAGAGAAGACCAATGGCTGCGGGTTGACGAAGTCACCCAAAGGAGAGACACAACGATACTTCCCCCTTTGACTTTTTGAATTAATCTGGCCTTATATCCCCCCTTTTCTGGGTGTGTGCTATTATTTATGGCACAGGGGTAATAGTACCGTGCTTTCCCTGTAGATTCGTAGTGATTTCTTTGGAAATGAGACAGAGGGTGTGAGTTCCACAGAAAAGCCTGTAAGCCCCTTGAACTGGGCTCATAAACATAAGAGGCTGGCTATGATATCCCTCATAAAGGGTTAAGTCTGTAGGAGAATTCCTTCTTAATCATGTTAGAAAGAATAGATTGTGACTTGTGTATGGGTAGAAGGCAGTGGCTGTGCACAGAGCACCTTTCGGCCTTCACTTAATTCAACATTTTTTCTCCCTAGCCTTTTCATGTGATAGAGTAGAGAAACATTCCTTTCTTCTTGCTTATTTGATCTGCAGATAGTGGTATACTCTGAGAAGAATAGAGTTAGAACTTAACTAGTGTTTAAATATAATAAATAAGTAATATTTGACTAGACAATAGTATCTTAGGTAAGGTATAGTAGAATGGCCCATTGTGTGGCCTAGGATGAGAGCGCAGTCGGCAAGAAAAGAATGTTTTACTAAGAGAATTGTCTTTTGACTAAAGGCAATTGCTAGGCTTTCTCAATGAGATGTTCTCATGAGATTTATATGCTTTCCAAAATTCTTTGATAATGAGAAAAATGTAGGGGAATTCATAGAAGTAATAACAGTTAATGTCTTATGTTGCTACTAGGCTATCTTGCAAGTACACTCTGTATATCTTTGGGTGAAAGCTACTCTTAATGTTTTGTCAATTTCTTTATAGGCAAGCCTTTTAGAATCTTGTGAGAAAAAGTAGGACACTGCATAAACTTAAAGGCATTTACCTAAGCAAGCGGTGGTCCATTGTTAGTCCTTAATGATTTTGTCTGCTAATCTCTCTCTGCCCCTTAACTCACAACAGCAGTAAAGTTAGTTAACTATTAGTACTAATACTTTAAAAGCTTTTACCGATGTTGTTATCGCTATTCAAGTTATTTTGTATTTTGAATGATTTGCTACCTGGTTTGTGATTTATAGATATAAATTAACTGTTATCCGGAAACATGTAAACATAGTGAAACAGAAGCAATGATTAACACCATGTAATTGTAACTCAGTGTGTGTGTATAAAAAGGGAGCTATACTAGCATTTGGCAGAGATGCCTGGCAGTAAATGCTAACCAGAGAATAAAGAGAAAGAAAAGAATTCGGCTCTCTCACTCGATTTTGCCGATGCTGTCTCCTCCTGTGGGACCCCTGGATCCCCCCCCGGGGCTGGACCCCGGCACAGGACTCTCCCAAAGTTAGTGCTCCAACCATTCATGTCACATGCTAGCTAATAGACACTGTGGGGGATAAAATTTAAAATTTTTCTCATACTTAAAAGTTTTAGCAGCTGGGCTAATAATCAGGTGAAATAATCAGATGGACAAGAGATATTCAATGTATAATACATGCTCAAGGAAAATTTATACACCCAAGAAATCAAGACAATGAAATTGTATTGCATATATAGGACATTTCAAAAACCTGAATAACAGAGTCTTAGACTTTGGGGAAAAATTATAGATTGATTATAAAGAAAAGACAGAGAGAAGGGGGAAGAAGTAGAAAGCATCACCTCAGAGTAGTTGCCTCTCATGTGTGCCTTTATCCAGCAACCTTAGTGTATTAAACCAGCAACCTCAGCATTCCAAATTGATACTCTATTCACTGTGCCACCACAGGTCAGGCAAAAATCTTGAATTCTTTTTTTTCTTGTTTTTTTTTTTTTCTTTTTCTGAGAATCTTGATTTCTTAAAGGTGACATGAACAGGCCCTAGCTGGTTGGGTCAGCAGTAAAGTGTCGGCTGGACTTGTGGAAGTCCCGGTTTGATTCCTGGTCAGGGCACACAGGAGAAATGCCCATCTGCTTCTCCACCCTTCCCCCCTCCTTTCTCTCTATCTTTCTCTTCCCCTCCTGCAGTCAAGGCTCCGTTGTAGCAGAGTTGGCCTGGGCATTGGGGATGGCTCCATTGCCTCCACCTCAGGCACTAAAATGACTCCAACTGCAGCAGAGCAACACCTCAGAGGGGCCAAGCATTTCTCCCTGGTGGTCATGCTGGATCCCGGTCAGGCACATGCAAAAGTCTGTCTGTGTTCTCCTGCTTTTCACTTCAGAAAAGAAAAAGTGACATGGATAACATGCAGCTAATTTGAGAACATGTGGCACACCTGACATATTACTTTTTGTTGGGAAACCCCAAAACCTATTGGACACAAGAAATAAGGTATCATCAAGCTGTTCCTTGGAGTCTTCATTTTAACACTAAGGTGATTGTACTTAAGTTCTCTTCTGAAACTGCCATGGGCACAGAGTGACAACAGAGAAGTACATTTTAAAAATACTGAAAAGGGCCTGACCAGGTGGTGACACAGTGGATAGAGTGTCGGACTGGGATGTGGAAGGAGCCAGGTTCAAGACCCCAGGGTTGCCAGCTTGAGCACAGGCTCATCTGGCTTGAGCAGAAAGCTCACTAGCATGGACCCAAGGTCACTGGCTCGAGCGGGGGGGGGGGGTTGCTCAGTCTGCTGAAGGCCCACGGTCATGGCACATATGAGAAAGCAATCAATGAACAACTACGGTGTCACAACGAAAAACTGATGATTGATGCTTCTCATCTCTCTCTGTTCCTGTCTGTCTGTCCCTATCTATCCCTCTATCTGACTCTCTCTCTGTCCCTGTAAAAAAAATAAAATAAAAAAAATAAAAATACTGAAAAGGGACCAAAAAGCAACAGAAAGCAACATCCAAGAAGTGTTGTGGACCATTGATGGCAAAAAGCCATTATAGATTCGAGGCTTGGCAGGAGGCTAAGTTCACCTCCCTCCATCTCCACATTTGGCTTTGATGCTGAGTATTTGCACCCACTCCACTTGCTTCCTTGGGTTGCAGGAAGCAATATACATGCCCTTCTTTGACTCTTTGTTTCAGATGTTTGTAAATTTCACTAATGTATCCTGTTTCTGCCTTGGGAGAGTTCCTGTCTTAGCCTTTGATGTGCAACTTTGTATCAGGGCCCTTTATTTGCATAAGGTCTATATAATAAAGCGAACTGGGGCTGTGAGGCACACAGATACTGCCAGGCAGTTTGAAGAGTCCTCCCAGTCTCATCGGTTTTGTTTTGACAAAGTGTGTTTCCTCAATTCCGCACTGTTATTTGGAGCCGCGCTGGTCCACAGCAAGTGGCACCTGAACAGATGACTTGAGTATGAGTACGAGGAAGCTAAAACTGAAGGAAGGTGACAGAACTCCCCAAAGTGAAGTGCGCACAGTGAGTAAAGAAAGTTTTGGGGAAAAGTGTAGTTGGGAGTAAAAGAATATGGGACAGATAGGGTCAAAAGTAAGAGACCTTTATGTAGGAATGTTTCCATATGAAGGCAAATTGTTGTCTGAAGAGTATCAGGGTGAGCCAGAAACAGAGAGATGTGAATACAAGGATAACTTGGAGTCTGAGGATGACAGAGGGGATGAAAAATCAGTGGCTATGGCTGCCTTAGCCGCGGGGCCTCTGCTGCCCTCTGCTCCTCCCTACATTCAACCCTCTGCTCCTCCATTCCCTTATCAGGCTCAAAATGTAGGGGAAACAATAAATGATGGCTTTACCCATTTTCCTGTTGTAGAAATACAGGATGATATGGGGAGACTATTGTGAGAACATGAACCTGTACCTTTTAAAGCTCTGAAAGAGCTTAAACTTGCTTGTGTTCAGTATGGGCCTACTGCCCCCTTTTCACTTGGTTTATTAGATACTATTAGGGCAAAGGCTCTTCCCCCAAATGGCTGGAAGGCGATTGCTTGTGCTTGTCTCTCCGGGGGTAATTATTTGCTGTGGAAGTTGGACTTTCTTGAGAATGGATAGGAGATTCAGGTATTAGGAAAGTTACAGCTTTTCCTGTCCTGATCTGATTTTCTTTAATGTTTTAACTATGATCTTCTGAGCTATCATTTTGTTTCTTTCTTGTTCTTTGCCTGAAGGTTGAGGCAGGGGACCTGTGTTGGATCTGACTATGGAAAATATCCCAGCAGTTGCCGAGAGGAAATTTTCTCGGGGAGATTTTGTTTAGTCACATCCTTCAGTCTCTCTGTCAGAAAATGCCCTAATATCAGGCAGGTATTTTTCTAATCTGGATGTGCTCTGAAATCCCGGGTTTCTCTCTGGTTTGTCTGGTTCATCTAATTCTTGTTTCTGTTTAGTCTTTGTTTAATGTTGTCAAAATGTGTCTGTTTTTAAGGCCTGAATTAAGGGGTTTTTTTGCATGCAAAAATTGGAAATGCTGGCTCTAATATTTAGAAAAAATAAAATGTTTTTATAACTTGAAAGGAGCGCTCATTTAAATTTAAATAGAATAGAATGTAGATCCTTAAGACTTACTGATTTGGTTAGTGCATTGTGAGGTGTAATCAGAGTTAGGAGCCAAATAGCAACTTAATTATTAGGAAACTCCTGCAAATCTTCTTTGTCATGCTCTTTTTACTATAAATTTTTTGAATACTGATGTACAGGGTCATTCAGCAGCAGAGAGACTCTGGAACCCTGCAAGGAAAACCTTCCCTGAAGTGCGATGGAGGGACTCGCTCACAGGAATCTGGCAAGGGCCAGACTGTGTTCTGTTATGGGGCTGAGGATATGTGTGTGTTTTTCCTAGGTCTGCTGAAGCTCCTTGGTGGGTCCCTGAATGACTGTTGAGACACCATGATTCTAGATGAGAGACTCACTTCACAAGAGCAATTGTATGAGGCTTATTTTACTATGCTCTCTTCCCTTTCTCAATTATTATCTAATTTTTTTAATGCTTTAGATCATTTTATTTCTTTCCTGCTCCATTGCTTGAAAAGAGGGCAAAAGGGGAGCCTGATTTGGGTGTTGCTGAACAAAAATCTCATACAGCCATCTTGAGATTTTTCAGAGAGATCTCTGTTTAGTATATGTCCTTATTACATTCCTATTAAGGTAGCCCTACTTAAGATCAAGCAGGCCATAGTTTAAACTCTAAAACCCCAGGTTTCACTCTTGATTTGTGTGATTGTATGTAAAGTCTTTGTATAATGTCTAAGTGTTTTTGTTTATAAGGCCTGAATTAAGTCCTTACATGAAAAGTAATAATGATAATAGTTTTAGAAGTGCCGGCTCTAGTATTGAAAACAAAATGGGGATAATTTCATTTCCCTATATAAGTATAATTTTGTTGGAAAAAGTAAAGTGCACTCATTTTGTATCCAAAAGACTTGCTGGTTTGGCCAGGCTGCTCCAGGGTGCAAGTTAAAGGCTTGAAGCAGCATAGATTTACATAATAAAAGTGTAAAGATATTTTTTTTACTATAGGAGAATAGTGAAGATCACACTGGGATTTTTCAGTTTTGATATGTATTCCTTAAAGTGCCTGTTAATTAATATTAAGGGGGTGTTTTGATAAGTGTGAGAATGTTGCTTGAAGGTGCATTTACTCTATTTTTGTTAAAAGTTAACAGAGTCAAGAATTTCTTGCAATCTTTGATGTCAAAATATTGTAAAGTGTGCTTAACATTTGCTTGAAGATTCAATTGTAAATAATATAAAAAGAAAGGGGGGGGGAGTCATGTCCTGGAGCTCCTGCAGGTCTACCCTGTCATGCTTTTTACTTCAAACAGTTTTTTTTGAATGCTGATGTACAAGAGATGCCAAATTTTTTTTGTCCTGCAAAATTACTACCCCTTTTTTATTTTTATTTGATTCAGCTAATAACACTGTCTTGTCTTTTTCCAAATAGCTCCAGATATATAGGCAGATAGGGAGCCTCAAGCCCCTCAGCGAGATCTTCTGAGCATGGCTTTTAAGGTACCAAGAGGCAGAAAAAGTCCAAAGGAGATCAGGTAAAATACTAGCTCTTGGCATACACCCTCAAAGGCTCTAACTGGACCTCATAGGACTCCATCAGGGACCTGCTTCAATAGTGGAAAGGATGGTCATTTGAGCCAAAGCCTGCCAGGCTTACATGCTTTTGCTGTGAGGAAGAAGGGACACTGGAAGGTAGGCTTCCCCCTCGCTCCTCTAAGGGATGGTTCAGTCTCTTCCAGCCCTGCTCCAGCCTCCTGTGACCTAACCTTGCCCAGAATGCTGGGATTTGCCACTGAAGGCTAAAAGGTGCCCAGGGCCATCAGCCCCATCTACGACACTGTGGACGAGCCTGGGGTATTTCTTCCAAGTAGCCGGTAGACTGGTCTCATTTACACAAGGGCTATTTAACTATGTCTTGTCTGAATATTCAGGTTTTTTATTCTTCCCTTGAAGATCTCTGTTGTGGGCATTCATTGTCCTGTTTTCTGCTGCTTTGTTTAATATATATAGTCTTTCCTTTATTCCTCCTGCCTCAATGCCCCACTCATATTTTAGGCTAGGACCTACTCCTAATTCAGAGCTCCTTTTTTCCTTTTTTGCCAACTTACAAATTTACCTCTGCCAACCAGCTTAGTGTATCCCAAGGTTCTCCTCACCACCCAATGGCTGTAAAGCTCCAGTATAGAACCCCTGGGTTCATCTTTCCAGTTTAAAGAAAACGGAAGCTCCATCTTCATGCATGCTGCGGATGGCTTTTCCAGTCTACCTGGGTCATTGCCAGCTGGGAGCAGCGGTCATTGAAACTTTGACACTAGCTGCAGAGTGTGGAAGTGTGATGGAAATTTCAGTGCAATGTGGACTTCTCCTGAATGTGGACTTTTCCTGGACTCCTGCTCCTGTGACAGTTTTTGATGGACTGAACTGGGGTTGGGTTGCATTTGCAGAGATTTGGAATGGTGTTGGTGCCAGCTTGGACTTGGTGAACACTTTAAGGACATTACTCTTTTATAGATTCTTGTTGTATTAGCTTAAAGAGTTTGCTTAAAGGCTGTAATCACTGTGATGTATTAGTATACTTGTTTTGGGTATCTGTTAGCATTGACTATACTAATTTTGTGTTTGTTCTGTATTTTTTCTGTCTGCCTCCAAATTAGAAAATCAGATGAGTGCAAATCTCAGCACACAAATTAAAAAGAAAAGGGGGATATGTTGTGGACCATTAATGGCAAAAATCCATTATAGATTTGAGGCTTGGCAGGGGGCTAAGTTCTCCTCCCTCCATCTCCATGTTTGGCTTTGATGCTGAGTATTTGCACCCACTCCACTTGCTTCCTTGGGTTGCAGGAAGCAATATACATGCCCTTCCTCTGACTCTTTGTTTGTTTCAGATGTTTGTAAATTTCACTAATGTATCCTGTTTTTTGCCTTGGGAGAGTTCCTGTCTTAGCCTTTGATGGGCAACTTTGTGTCAGGGTCCTTGATTTGCATAGGTCTATATAATAAAGCAAACTGGAGCTGTGAGGCACTCAGATACTGCCAGGAAGTTTGAAGAGTCCTCCTCGTCCCATCGGTTTTGTTTTGAAAAAGTGTGTTTCCTCAATTCTGCACCGTTATTTGGAGCCGCGCTGGTCTGCGGCAAAGAAGCTTCCAGGTTTGAAAGAATATAAAATGTGTGTTTGGTTCTTGTAACATCGGTGGGCAATGGGGGAAGGTCACGTGAGGAACCAGACTGGGGAACTTGGCTGGGACTGCCCACATCCATGTGGGCCAAAAGAAACTTCCCAGGAGTCCTTTGGAAAAGAGCAACCGTCTGTCAGCCAATGAGATCTTGCCTCATCATATCAACTTGCCTTCACCCTGCAGACCCTATAAATTTCCCCCTACATGAATTTCTCCATGTGACTTCTCTTGCCCCCATTCCCCAGACTAGAGAACCTCATGGGGCGGGAAGTGCTGTACTAAATAAAGCATTTGCTTATCCATACTTTGTGGCTATGCCCCTCCTTCTTCTTTGGCGCAAAAAAATACCTTACATTTGGTGCCGAAACCCGGGAGGAGTTTGAAGTCCACAAGGACTGCTCCTCTGCCCTTCCCCTGAGAACAAAACAGAATCTTCAACTTTTCACCCACTCTGGCACATGGTGTGGTAAGTCCTCTGCTTCCAGCCTCCTCTCAGTTCTTTCTGCTGAGACTCCCTGTTCGTAATTGCAGCTGCATCAGGGAATTCTTTTTCATTCCAAGTGTGTGTGTGCCCATGGAGACATCCTAGGCACATCCACTTTACCTAACTGTCTGGTGGCCAGAGCTTGAATTGCAGGACACCAATTCTCATCTCTGACAACTCTGAGGACTCAGGGTGGCCATAGAGGCACAGGAATCTAAACCTGATCCCAAAACACTCCTGGAGTGCATTATCTGAAATCTCTCCCTCCCTAAAGAAAAAGAATGTGTTCTTCTTCTCTGCTGTGGCAAGGCCATAGAACCCACTGGATAATCAAACCAGGTAGCCTCCTGAAGGGACTTTCAATTTTAACATTCTCATCAATTTAACTAGTGCTGAAAAAACTGGGAACTGCTTGGAATCCCTTAAATTCAGGGCTTCTAGTATTTGCGCTCTCATCCTAATTTCTGTGCCGCCTGCTACAGAGTGCAAGCTCTTTTTGGGCAGAGAAACCTCACCTAAACTCTCCACTCCTGATATTTTCTCCTTTGCCAACCCCCAACTTTCTTCCCCTCCTGCATGGCTCCCTCTGTTCCTTTGGGCTCCTCCCCTCTCTTCATGAATCCTGTTTCTTATTCACCTGCAAATACCAGTCCCTCTTTCTCCTCTCTTGCAAGCTAGGGGCCCCTCCCTTCTCCAATGTGTTCTTAAGTGCCTCCCCCATCAGGCCATCCTTCACTAGGCATTGGCCCCCACACGGGTTTTCAGGGCTCCTGACCCCATTGCCCAACCCTGGTCTTCCTGCAGGAAGGCCTGGCCCTGTCCTGCCTCTGGCTCCAGCATTTCCGGCTGGATCTGGGTGCTGGGCTCCCCAGGAGCCCCCCTCCTCTTATTCTCAGCCCCATACCCCTATCTGAGACCTGATGAACATGGCATTTAAAGTTTTTAATGGTCATGGCTAGTAGAAAAAGGCCAAGGCTGTTCACTAGGACCATAAGCAGTAGAACGTAACACTCCAAACCCAGGCTCTTGTGGCAGCCCTGAAGCTGGCAGAGCAACAGGGGCAAGGCACAGGAAGTGCCCAACCCAAGTCTGGGCCTCAAAGAAAATCCCCACCAGAAGCTTGCTTTAAATGTGGCAAGCAGGGTCACTGGTCCCGACAGTGCCCCTGCCCGTGGCTACCCACTAAGCCCTGTCCTAACTGCAAGCAGCCCAATCACTAGCAGAGCAATTGCCCCTTTTGAGCAACAGGCTTCTCCTTAGCGCCTCTATGTGGAGGCCAAGCTAGCTAGGTGGGCCCACCACTTGAACTCCTAGGCTTCATGGATGACTGACACTGCCAGGACTCAGAGACCCCCATCACCCATACAAAATCCCGGGTAATGCTGCAGGTAGTGGGTAAGTCTATCTTATTTTTTGTGGACTCAGGGGCTACATTCTCTGTTTTGCCATCACACTCTGAACCTTTAGTTCCCTCACAGGTCTCAGTTGTGGGAGTGAATGGGACCCCTTCTTTTCCCCTTTGCATGCTAGCCCTGATATGCAGTTTGGACAAAATCCCCTTTTTCACACTCGTTCTTAGTTATGCCATCATGTCCTCTATTCCTCCTGGATCAGAATATTCTACAAAGTCTCAGAGCCACTATCCAGCTGACATTTTTCTCACTACCAAGGGCTCCCCCATAATCAATACTACCCTTATTTCTAACCATATATTTTGCCTCAAGCTTGCCCCCATGCAGTACCGCTAGCAGTCAGAGCCACTAAGCCCTGCCCATCTCTGGCTCATCAAAAGTTTGGGCCCTGCAAACCCTGCTATTGCTCCTGTCCCTCCCACCAGAAACCTGCTGCCAGAATGAGCTAAAGCAGGGTATAATGCTGTTCAATGAGACTGGCCCAATGGAAATAAACTTCAATCTCCTCATCCGTCTATGAGAGAAACTAAGCAAGAATCTCTCCTCTTACAACCTGCTTAACTCCTGGTGGCAGCCACCCATCCTCACCTGGGATGTCCCTATTCTAGGTCCTTTTCAAGTTATGAGTTCGGGTGGTCTGAGAAGGCTTTGTGGAATAGGCTGATGTGAGGTTGGCCTGGAAAGATACTCCAAGCTGACCACATCAGTGCAGCAGGCTCAGCGCTCATCAAGGCTCTCTTCTTCAGCCTGCATGACATCTTAAGGTAAGAAAACCTGGGTGAAGCTCCCCAGGGGAGAGAATTACTGAGTCACACCAGGTGGGCACTGCTCACAGCTCACATGGCCTGTGTGCACCACCGGGCCTGCTGCACCTGCTCAGCGCCGTTTTCTGTCTCTCTCTAAAGGGGCTGTCCATCTCTCCTGCTGCTGCACATTCTAAACACTTTAGACTTGTCTCAGTGTCTTCCTCCTCTACAGATGAGCCCCTGAACCCTTATTCTTAGGACTTTTAAGTATGATAACTTACATAGTTGATAGAGCTCATATAATACCTTATGTTATGACTACATGTAATAGTTTATTCTTATTTATTATTGTATTCTTTTCCATACAAACAACTGTAAACCTACTTTTTCCCAACTCTGTATTTCAAGATTCTGGAGGGCACAGGCCACATCTAACCACCAAAACCCTAGAAAAAAGACTTAAAAAGATCACTTAGAGAGGTGGTCTCCTGTCTGGATTATCAATATCACTTGGGAGCTTTTAAAAGATATAGATTTTTAGGCCCAACTGTATATGTAAAATGAATCAAATTTTTTGTGTGTGTGTGTAGAAAGGAGAGTGTGTTAGATGTGAAAAGCTCTGTTTTTGTTTTACAGTCCTTACCATCTACAAAAACTCTACAAAATACAGTGCCTCTTGATTAATATGCATAACACCTATTAATATGCATAACAGCTTACCTTCTATTTCTTCATTCAACATAGGATCCTGAAGTTTCTCACTTTTTCATGATCCTGATTCAGATTCAGAAAAGAAGGATAATTCTGTGTTCCAAGAATGGACAGAAAGCCCAGCTCAGTGCCAGGCCCTTCTATAGAGCTCTTCTGCTCAATCTCCTGGAATTGTGTTCTGGTGGGTCTCATACTTGCTCTGTGTTATGGGCTGGAGAATGGGCATCCTGAGTGTTACTGTGTTCTTTCTATATGGAAGGTTGGGAAGGACTGCAGTAGGCCTGGAGACTCAGTGGATTATAATGCATCTCTAATATGTGCTTTGCTAAATAAATTTAATAAAGTATATAGTTATGTTGAAAAGATAACAGACAACTAAAAATGTCCAGTTGAAGAAGGTAACATTTTTTACCCCCTGCTGAAAACTGAGGCCTAATTTCAGCATATGGTGTCAAGAGTTACTGAGAAAGTACAGGTTGAAGTTTTATAAAGAAGGATTTTTATGCCTTTGTAAATCTAGTGGAAAATTAATCATAGAAGATACTGTGGTGCCAAGGAAGCATTTGTAAGAGCACAGATGCATGAATATGAAACATCACATTTTCCTGTCAGTGTGTTTCCTTATCAGAGCAGGCTCCTTCATGACTGAAGTGATCATTACTCAACAGTGATGGGTGGCAGAAGCTTATATTTTCCTATGTTTTAATCATTCCTTTGGCACTGACTGTGGAAACAGGAAGTGCAGGGAGGAGATGCCCCTTGGTTTGCAGTGCCCAGTGTGGAGTAACTGGGACAGTTGAGGGTCTCTCCCTGCACACTGCTTCAGGGCTGTTTCTCTGTCAACAGAACTGAATATTGAGATATTTGGTGTGCAGTGTTTCAGCTATCAGTCTTATGAAGTAAATTGTCACACTGATTAAAAGGCTTTGGTGCTGTGTGAGAGTCGCAAGGAATAAAAGCTTAGAAGGCTTTGTCTACGTCAGGCTGTTTAGGATGGACTAGTTGTGTATGGAGCCCAGGATGCCCAGTTCCAGAGCCGAGCCAGATGTGGATCAACTCCACTGGGAGCAGCTCGGGAGAGCAGCTAGTATTGGGGCATCTCAGTGGCTTCCATCCCAAAACAGTCACTGCTGCTTGTCTTTCTGAGAGGTTTGTTCAACCGTTATCTCCTAAGACATCCTGAATTCAAAGATAGGTGGTATTTTTAATGATCAGACACTGACTCTTATGCCATAGGTTCCTTTTAATTTTTACAGTACTTCTCTCTCCCTCCTCCCTCTCTCTCCTTCTCTTTTTATTTCATTCAAAACTATTTTATTTTTAATATTTTTCTTAAAATTTCTATTGGGATCAAAACACAACTGGGTTCATTGCCCATCTTTTATGCATATCAAATTTTACTGTTCACTGTGATTTTTTTCCAGAATTTTTTCGTTTTATAAGTGGAAGTTTAGACCCTTTGATTAACATCTTCCCATTTCCTAACTCCCACCTCTGGTAACTGTTTCTAGAGTGTGACTTCTTTTAATTCCCTGTATAAGGGAGAGATCATCAGTGTTTGTCTTCCTCTGATCTGTCTTACTAGCATCCTGCCCTCCAAGTCTGCCATGGTGTTGCAAATGGCAGGATTTTCTCACCTGGCTTTGGTATCAGGGTAATAGTGACCTCCCAAAATGAGGTTGGGAACATTTCTTTTGCTTTTTTGAAAGATTTTGAGAGGAATTGCTTTTATTTCTTTAAACATTGGTGAAATTTACCAGTGAAATCATCTGGTCCTGAATTTTTTTTTATTGGGAAAATTTTAAATTATTTCATTATTGGTGTTTTTAGATTTTCTATTTTTTTATGATTCAGTCTTGGTAAGCTTTGTTTCTAGGACCTTATCCATTATTTTAGGTTATTAAATTTGTTGGCATATAGTTGTAATAGTCTCTTATGCTCCTTTGTATTTGTATGTGATCAGTGCAAAATTTCTTCCATTTCTGATTCTGAGTCTTTGCTCTTTTTCTTAGTCTAACTAAAGATTTGTCATTTTTACTTTTTCAAGAAAGCAGCTCTTAGTTTTGTATTGCTTTTTTACTCTCTATTTTATATCTTCTGATCTTTATTTTCTTTGGTCTGCTGACACCCTCTCAGCTTCAGTGTCCCAACAGAAAGGGAAAAAAGGAAGAAAACTGATAGAAAGATCCTGGGGAGGATCCTCTCTGGCTTAGCTCCAATCAGAGACTAATCCCTGCTGCAATGATGATTCTGAAGAGACTGGGAATTTTGATGGGCCAGGCCTGATTTCACGATCATTCTTGGGGGTAGAGAAAGGATCAGCACCATCAGAGCAAGAAAAAGGCACTGTTAGGCTGATGAAGAAGAAAGGAATTATGGGAATATCTGTACATTTGTTGATCACTTGGTTGCTTGTTACCTTAATCTTGGCATTTTACCAGGACCCTAGGAGGTTCATGAAGAACCCTTCCCCTTTTATTTTCTTGGGATGAGTAGGCTGTATCTTACCATCTATAGAAGCTTTGCTGCCTACTATACAAGTCTCTCTCCAGTGTTGGTTCTGTGGGCTCTTTCTAATACATTCTTGCACCTTTGATTCTATCTCAGAGTCAGCTTCCCAGAGAAGCTGACTGTAAACAGGTGCTGACTCAGGCTCTGCAATGGTGTGAATCCAAAGCATAGGATAGAAGAGGAGAGAGCTGATTGGGAACCCCACCCCTCCATTTGTTTTTTTTTTTTTGTGTGTGTGTGGTTTTTTTGTATTTCTCTGAAGCTGGAAACGGGGAGAGACAGTCAGACAGACTCCTGCATGCGCCCGACTGGGATCCACCTGGCACACCCACCAGGGGCGAAGCTCTGCCCACCAGGGGGTGATGCTCTAGGGAGCATTGTTGCTGCAGTTGCCAGTGGGTAGCCCTGAGCTCCAGGCCCCTCCAGGGAGTGCCTCCCTTACCCCAATCCCCTTAACTGACTTCCTGCATTGGGTTACTGATTTAGAGGGATTACAAAGACCTGGCCAGCTCAGCCAATCACAGGCCAGGGGATCTGGGCTGTGCACCTGGCTGCCCCTCACAGCCCCCAGATCAGTGTTTCTCTACCTGTAGTCAAACAGCCCAAAGAGGGCAGAATCCTGGGACCCAATTCCTATCTACTGAATCAGAGTCTCTAAATATAAGGCCTGAGTATGCATTTATGTTAACTCCATGGTGATCCTGGTTCACAGTGAAGGCTAAAAAGACCTCTGCAAAAGAGGAAAAAGAAAAACTTGCTGCCAACCAAAGTAAAAACTTGAAAAAAAAATCAAATTCCTGCTACTAATCCTGCAATGTTCAATGTAATGTAAAAAGTAAATTTCCACCTAAACTAAATCTCCTTCAGTTCCCTCCCTGGCCCCTGTAAGAGGGTTTCCTATGTGAGCACGGATGCATTATCTGCAGCTGGCTCTCCATCCCCTATGCCTACCCATAGATGACCAGAGGGCCACAGGGCTTCTACACATCAACAGGAGCCTGGCAGGCCTGCTGCTGCAAGGGCTGATGGGCTGATTCATCATGCCAGCATGGTCCTCGGGCTCGTTTGTGTCTATCTTCCTTAGAATGCTTACTGCTTCTGAAAAGTCTATATGTTAATAGTACAATTCAGCTAAATCACTGCCTCATATAAGGAAGCTTTGGGAGGTCAATGAATAAGCTCCCAGCTCCACACCTACAAGCCAAATATTTGAAGGACACTTAATCTCTCTCAACACTTCCCTTTTCCACACTTAACTGCTTATCTGAAACCCATCCTCTGGGCCAGGCCACTGCCATGCTTATCCTTCTTCCTGACTTACTTTGGATGAGGTCTGCAGCTGGCAGACACATCACTCTAAGCCTCAGCCAGAAATTGAACCAGCCAGACAAAATGAAACCTAGGGAAAACAACAAACTTTTCTTTCTGAAAAAGTAAATATTTATATTTGTCCATATACATTAAGAGACCTTATGTAAGTTCACAAGCATTGACTTCATAAATACAATGTAGAATTCATCTAAAAAATATTAAATGTGGAAAAAGGACAAAGATGTTTATCACAGGTGTATATGTAACTGACAAATGTGCAGAAAAGATAAATATGCTACAATAAGAATAATTAAATATACAATATTACATTATGTAGTTATTAAAATATTTATAAATAGTTTGAACAAAAAAGTGCTTTTATTTACTCTTAACTAAGAAATACAGGATACATATATGTTTCAAAAAAAAGAATTCAGAGAAATGGCACTGTGAGGAGTGTGACCGACAAATCTCCCCCAAAATTCAACAAGTTCATCAACCAGAGACAGAAAAATCTATCCTTGGAGCATCTGGGAGTTCCACATACTGAAAACAAAGTGCTATCGACAAGATCACCCTCAGATGCCATTAAGAAAAAGGATATCAAATATCATGGATACAAAAGATAGAGAAGTAGCACACATAGATGTGGAGAAATCTATGGAGAAAAAATTTAATATATTGGAAACCTTGGAGCTAAATGACAAAGAATTTAAAATTGAAATCCTAAAAATACTCAGAGATATACAAGAAAACACAGAAAGGCAATCTAGGGAGCTCAGAAAACAACTCAAGGAACACAAAGAATATATTACACCAAGGAAATTGAAACCATAAAATCAAATCAAATAGAGGTGAAAAACGCAATTCATGAACTGAAAAATGAGGTAACAAGCTTAGCTAATAGAACAGGCCAGATAGAAGGTAGGATTAGTGACATAGAAGAAAAGCAACTTCAGAAACAACAGAGAGAAGAAGAGAGAGACTAAAAAATTAAAAATAATAAGAAAGCCCTACAGGAATTATTTGACTTCATCAAAAAGAATAACATAAGAATTATAGGTATATCAGAGGGAGAAGAGAGAGAAAATAGAATGGAGAATATATTCAAACAAATAATAGATGAGAACTTCCCAAGCCTGTGGAAAGAACTAAAGCCACAAATTCAAGAAGCAAACAGAACACCGAGTTTTCTTAACCAAAACAAACCTACTCCAAGGCACCTCATAATGAAATAGGCACAAACCAACGACAAAGAAAAAATTCTCAATGCAGCCAAAGAAAAGAAAAATACAACATATAAAAAAAGGCCTATTAGATTATCATCAGATTTCTCAGCAGAAACTCTACAAGGTAGAAGAGAGTGGACCCCAATATTTAAAGCCCTGTAAGAGAGAAACTTTCAGCCAAGAATACTATACCCATCAAAGCTATTCTTTAAATATGAAGGAGAAATAAAAACATTCACAAATACAGAAAAGATGAGGTAACTTATCATCAGAAAACCCCCACTCCAGGAAATACTAAAGGGGGCTTTCCAACCAGATACAAAGAACAAAACAAAACCACAAGTAAAAGCTCCACCAAGAACACAATAAAACAAAATTTAAACTGTGACAACAAAAACAAAAAAAAAAAGGAAGAGGACAGAGATTAACAGTAGCAAAAAATGATGGACTGCAGAAACACTCATAACATAGGGTACTACAATGAATATGGTAGTTGCACTTTTCATTACTTAATGGTAACCAACCTTGAAAAAACCACCACAGAAGCACATGACTTAAAAAAGGTAGCAACAGAGGAAAGAAGTATGGAATACAAACAAACAAAAACAAATGATAGAAAAAACAAAAGAGAAGAATCAAACAAGATACAAAATTAACAGAAAGCAATGTATAAAATGGCGATAGGGAACCCACAGTGTCAATAATTACATTAAATGTAAATAGATTAAGCTCACCAATTAAAAGACACAGAGTAGCAGAATGGATTAAAAAAGAAAATCCAACTGTATGCTGCCTACAAGAAACACATCTAAGCAACAAGGATAAAAACAAATTTAAAGTGAAAGGCTGGAAAACAATACTCCAAGCAAATAACATCCAAAAAAAAGCAGGTGTAGCAATACTCATATCTACTAATGCTGACTACAAGAAAGAAAAAGTACTCAGAGACAAAAAAATGATCATTTCATAATGATTAAGGGAACACTAAATCAAGAAGACAGAACAATTTTAAGATATATGCACCAAACCAAGGAGCTACAAAATATATAAGACAGCTACTTATTGACCTAAAAACAAAAACTGACAAAAATACAATCATACTTGGAGAACTTAATACACCGCTGATGGCTCTAGATTGTTCATCCAAACAGAAAATCAATAAAGATATATTGGCCTTAAATGAAACATTAGAGCACCTGGACATGATAGACATCTACAGGACACTTCATCACAAAGTGACAGAGTATACATTTTTCTCTAGTGTACATGGAACTATCTCAAGAATTGACCATATGTTGGGCCACAAAAATAACATCAGCAAATTCAGAAAAAACAAAATTGTACCAAGCATATTTTCTGATCATAAAGCCTTAAAACTAGAACTCAACTGCAAAAAAGAGGAAAAAAAACCCCATAAAAATGTGGAAACTAAACAAAATACTTTTAAAAAATGAATGGGTCAAAGAAGAAATAAGCGCAGAGATCAAAAGATATATACAGACAAATGAAAATGACAATACGACATACCAGAATCTCTGGGATGCAGCAAAAGCAGTAATAAGAGGAAAGTTCATATTACTTCAGACCTATATGAACAAACAAGAGAGAGCCCAAGTGAACCACTTAACTTCACACCTTAAGGAACTAGAAAAAAAAGAACAAAGACAACCCAAAACCAGCCGAAGAAAGGAAATAAAAATCAGAGCAGAAATAAATAAAATAGAGAACAGAAAAACTATAGAAAAATTAATAGAACAAGAAGCTGGTTCTTTAAAAAGATGAACAAAATTGACAAACCCTTGGCAAGACTCACCAAGGAAAAAAAAGAAAAAACTCATATAAACAAAATCCAAAATGAAAGAGGAGAAATCACCACAGACATCATAGATATACAAAGAATTATTGTAGAATACTATGAAAAACTATATGCCACCAAATTCAACAATATAGAAGAAAGGGATAAATTCCTAGAAAAATACAACCTTCCTAGACTGAGTCATGAAGAAGCAGAAAGCCTAAACAGACCAATTAGCAGAAAGGAAATAGAAAAAACTATTAAAAACCTCCCCAAAATAAAAGTCCAGGCCCAGACAGTTATACCAGAGAATTCTATCAAACATTCAAAGAAGACTTGGTTCCTATTCTACTCAAAGTCTTCCAAAAAATTGAAGAAGAAGCAATACTTCCAAACACATTTTATGAGGCCAACATAATCCTCATACAGAAACCTGGCAAGGATGGCACACACAGAAAAAAAACTACAGACCAATATCTCTAATGAATACAGATGCTAAAATACTAAACAAAATACTGGCAAATCAAATACAACATATTAAAAAAATAATACATCATGATCAAGTGGGATTCATCCCAGAATCTCAAGGATGGTTCAACATATGTAAAACGGTTAATGTAATACACCATATCAAAAAAACAAATAAAAACCACATGATCTTATCAATAGATGCAGAAAAGGCATTCGATAAAATACAACACAACTTTATGTTTAAGACACTCAACAAAATGAGTATAGAAGGAAAATATCTCAACATGATAAAAGCCATATATGATAAACCATCAGCCAACATCATATTAAATGACATAAAACTGAGGACTTTTCTCCTTAAATCAGGAACAAGACAGGGTTGTCCACTCTCTCCACTCTTATTTAACGTGGTGCTATAAGTTCTGGCCAGAGCAATCAGATGAGAGAAAGAAATAAAAGACATCCATAACAGAAAAGAAGAAGTAAAGGTATCACTTTTTGCAGATGATATGATCCTATACATCGAAAACCCCAAAGACTCCACAAAAAGATTACTAGAAACAATAAAAGAATACAGTAAGGTTTCAGGATACAAAATTAATATAGAAAAGTCCATAGCCTTTCTATATGCCAACAATAAAATATTAGGAAACAAACTCAGAAAATAATCCCCTTCATGATTGCAACAACAACAAAGAATACCTAGGAATAAACATAACAAAGAATGTAAAGGACCTATATAATAAAAATTACAAAGCATTGTTAAGGGAAATTGAAAAAGATAAAATAAGATGAAAAAATATTTCTTGTTCTTGGATAAGAAGAATAAATATAATCAAAATGGCCATATTACCCAAAGCAATTCATAAATTTAATGCAATTCTCATCAAAATTCTGATGACATTTTTTAAAGAAATGGAACAAAAAATCATCAGATTTATATGGAACTATAAAATATCCTGAATAGCCAAAGCAATCCTAAGGAAAAAGAATGAAGCTGGGGGCATTACAATACCTGATTTCAAACTATATTATAGGGCCATGACAATCAAAACAGCATATTATTGGCAGAAAAATAGACACTCAGACCAATGGAACAGAATAGAAAGTCCAGAAATAAAACCACATATATATGGTCAAATAATTGTTAATAAAGGGGCCAACAACACAATGGAGAAAAGAAAGCCTCTGCAACAAATGGTGCTGGGAAAACTGAAAAGCCACATGCAAAAGAATGAAACTCAACTACAGCTTGTCCCCTTGTACTAAAATTAATTCAAAATAGATCAAAGACCTAAATATAAAACCTGAAACAATAAAGTACATAGAAGAAGACATGGGTACTAAACTCAGGGACCTGAGTTTTAAAGAGCATTTTATGAATTTGACTCCAAAGGCAAGAGAAGTGAAGGCAAAGAAAAATGAATGGGACTATATCAGACTAAGAAGTTTTTGCTCAGCAAGAGAAACTGATAACAAAATAAACAGACAGCCAACTAAATGGGAAATGATATTTTCAAACAACAGCTCAGATAAGGGCCTAATATCCAAAATTTACAAAGAACTCATAAAACTCAACAACAAACAAACAAACAATCCAATAAAAAAATGGGAAGAGGACATGAACAGACACTATTCCCAGAAAGAAATACAAATGGCCAACAAATATATGAAAAGATGCTCATCTTCATTAGTTATTAGAGAAATACAAATCAAAACTACAATGAGATACCACCTCACACCTGTTAGATTAGCTCTTATCAACAAGACAGGTAATAACAAATGTTAGAAAGGCTGTGGAGAAAAAGGAACCCTCATTCACTGTAGGTGGGAATGTAAAGTAGTACAACCATTATGGAAGAAAGTATGGTGGTTCCTCAAAAAGCTGAAAATAGAACTGCCTTATGACCCAGCAATCCCTCTACTGGGTATATACCCCAAAAACTCAGAAACATTGATACGTAAAGACACTTGTAGCCCCATGTTCATTGCAGCATTGTTCAGTGGCCAAGACATGGAAACAACCAAAATGCCCTTCAATAGAAGACTGGATAAAGAAGGTATGGCACATATACACTATGGAATACTACTCAGCCATAAGAAATGATGACATCGTATCATTTATAACAAAATGGTGGGATCTTGATAACATTATAAGGAGTGAAATAAGTAAATCAGAAACAACCAAGAACTACAGGATTCCATACATTGCTGGGACAAAAAACGAGACTAAGAGACATGAACAAGACTGTGGTGGTTACAGGGGGGAGGGGGGGTGGGTAGAGAAAAAGGGAGAGGGAAAAGTGGAAGGGCACAAAGAAATATATGTACCCTGATTTATTGATGTCACCCCATTAACATTAATAAAAATTTATTTATAAAAAATAATTTAAAAAATAAAAAGAATTCAAATGTTTAAAAAGTTTAGAAAAGTAGATATATATTTACCAAAGTTTTAATTAGCAATGCATCTGAGTGATGAAAATGTATCATTTTCTTCTCTCCTTTGAGAATTTTAAATTTACACTCAAAGTTTATAATTTAAAAATAAACTTGAATAAATGCTTGATTTTAAATCTCATTCTCTATATTCAGACAAGTCCATTAAAATGCAGATTTCTAAATACAAAGATAATGTTTGTATTAGAATGCCTGTTATAATAAAGATGTCCTGGCCCTGGCTGGGTGGCTCAGTTGGATAGAGCATCATCCCAATGCACCAAGGTTGTAGGTTCGATTCCTGGTCAGGGCGCATACAGGTATCAACCAATGAATGCATAAATATATAAATGGAAAAACAAATTGATGTCTCTCTCTCTCCTTTCTCTCTCTTTCCTCCACCACCCTAAATAAAAAAAAGAAAAAAATAAAGATGCCCTGTTATATGAAGAAGTATATTATAGAAGTCATAATCTGGTAATATAGGTATAATCAATCCACAGACATGGGCATGTTGTGCTTTTTTTCCATCTATGTTTTTAGCAGAGTTTTATTTGTTGATAATCCTCAAAGAAATTAGCCCTTTCCTGGTGCTGCAATCACAGCCCCAAGCAGCCTTTGGAAAGTGGCTTACAGCCGCCTGTTCCTACATACCTGATATCTACAGACTGCTTTGTTCTGTGAAGCCGGTTGTCTCAGGTATTATTTCTGATCATTCTCTATGAATTATCTCATCTGCTTGTTCTTTCACTGAGAAAAATAAAACTGAACTTGATTATATAATAATAAATTTATTTACAAAAGAAATCTGCAAACAAAAATCTGCAAACAAAATTAAAAGGATATGAGTTTTTAAAGCAAATAAGGTGGAGAAACATGTAGCAGAAATATAAGAGGATAACGTCCTTTAGTAAAGGACAAATCAAAGCAATGTTCTGTACATATCAAAAAGATTTATGCAAGTCAAAAAGACAAACAGTACAAAAGTAAATAACAGAAATACATTAAGTAAGCAAGCAGGTTAATATTGAAAATGAAAAGTAATTTCTAATAAAATATTCAATGCTGGAAAGTCTACAGAGAAACTGAAACTCTCAGACACTGAGTAAAAAGGATGGAAATTGATACGACCCTTTCAGAGTCTGCAAGGCAATATGTATCAAGAGGGTCTGAAACATTCATACTCTTGTACAGTCTTTTCTAGGAATCTATTCTAAGAAGACAATTCAAAAATTTTCTGATTATTTATTGCTGGGTAACAAATCTTCCAAAATTTATTTGCTTAAAACAACAGCAGACCATATTTTGCTCACAAATGAATGCTTTGTGCAAGGTTCTGCAAGGATGGCTCATCTCTGCTCTGTGCAGCAGCAGCAGCTGGTGCAGGCTGGAGCTCCCAAGGCTTCTCAATTGAGGTTAGTAGTTGAATAAGTTATGGTGTATTTAACCAGTGGAATATATATAATTGTTAAAAATTATGTTTATAAAGAGTCTTAAATGTTGAGAAAAATGTTTCTGTTAGATAAAAAAAAATACTTATTGACAAAATTGGCATAAAGTTGTATAAAAAAGACAATAGTTCTTTGTGTCTGCAAATTACCATTGGTTTTTATTTTTTGCTTTCATTGTTTTCTTCCAGTATTTCCATAACATCTCATAAAGGGCATATAAATTGGAAAGAAGCCCAGATTAAAGTATCTATTTTTAACGTGGTCCACTGGCCTGTCCTTGGCCAGGACGTGGAATGACTTGGAATCTTCCCATATCCCTGTCTATAATGGGCACCCTTGTATGGTACCTGCTCTTAGCTTTAACCTTGCTTGGATGTCTCCTTTCCATGCTGTCTCATTGTGTAATTTATTTCTTAGCTTTATGGACCTTAGTGTCTCAAATATGTACCAACTTGGCTATGTTTTGTGAACAGGTCTCCTCTGCCTGGAGCCAAAGTCAGCAACCATTGTTGCCTGGAATAGCATGCTGACTAATGGCTGTGCATTGCTCCTCCCCATTACCAATGCTCTCTAAATGGAGTACTGACCTTTGCTATAACAGAATTATTTGTCCACCTTTCTTTTCTCCTTCCATATCTCAACTCAGTCTACTCCCACCAGCTGAAAACACTCTTCATCTATCACTGTCATCCACTGATAGATTTGATCAACTGTCAAGTAAAATGACAAAACTAAAGAGACCCCATCTGAACTTTTTTCCCTCTGAATGTATACAACTCCTGCTACTATCATAATTAGGGTACTTCATACTTATCTCTACATACCATATATCCCTCTTCTCCTTGACAATTCAAATTAGATGTGGCTTGCCTGACATCCCCCAAACCTAACCCCCACAGAAAGCTTTGTTATAACCTTTCTGTCTGCTCCTGTAGTTCTCTATGCTGACCCTTTCATTGCAAATCATATTTGTAGAATTACTTGTAATTCTACAAATCATCCCTCCAAAAACAGGACTTGTCCTGATGACTATAATGTAGTAGACACTAGCTTCCTCCAAAGCCATCTGAAATCCATCTCCCTTGCCCATGTTAATAAATATTAGAAAGTCAAATGTTTGTGTTGCCAGCCCTCCTCGTAACTAGCAGATATAACTCATAAGACATTAGAGAACATATGCTGTGAGGACTTCCATTAAAAGCAGTGTTCTTAAGTACCTTATCCATTTACCTTTCTCTGTTGTTCCTGCCTTGAATGCCATCAGAGTACCTGGAGGTCAGAAGTCATAAGAAAAAAGCCAAGAAAATTTCAAGGGCAGTGGCACTAACATGATTGAGCCTTAAATCCAATGACAGCTACTTATGGGCATCTTAACTAAGGCCTTGGCCAAATCTGGCTCACTTTCCATTTCTGTAAATAAAGGTTTATTAGAATATAACCCTGCCCATTCACTTACATATTGTCTCTGGCTGCACTCATAATGGCTGAGGTGAATAGTTTCAATAAAGACCATAAAAGATAGACTTAAATATTTACTGTCTGGGAGACCTGAAGATGAGAGCAGAGTAGGCAAATGCACAGACTACCATCTCACACCACTGAACTGAATTACAAACTAAGTTCAGAATAATCAGCATAAAAAACCAACTCTGGACTACAAGAACAGCTCTCAAAAACCAAGGAGCAAAGAAGAAGCCACAACAAACCTGGTAGGAAGTGCCTGAATCTCCTTTGCTTACAGGAACAGAGGAAGGGGTGAGGCTGAGAGCCCAGAAGGGCTCTCACTCCAAGGAAAAAAGCAAAAATACTGCTCACAGCCATTTGCATGGCGACCAGGGAGTGAGCTGTTTTGGAAGGGCCAGCTTGTCTTCCAAAAAGAAAGGGGAGAGAGAGAGAGACAAACAATGGGGAGCAGAAAAATGCAGGGGACGATCTGAGAAGCTGACTCATCCAGTGCTGTAGGTGGCCATAGCTGGGGGAAGGGCTGTTCCTTCCACAAAACAAAAGACAAAGTGCTTCCAGGTTACAGATCTCCAGACATCTCTCCAGGTCCATAAGTGCAACAAGACACAGCTGAATACAAGAAGTGGGGAAGAGGGGCAGTAACTTAGGTCTCCATGGAGATCTGAAATACACCTACCCCTAGAGAAGCTGAGAAAACACCCTGCCCCCAGAGTAACTGGCAGAAGAGGCCTTCAGAGTCTCAGGTTACACCCACAGCATTTCTGAATACAGTTTCAAATAAGCCCATTGCAGAGATCAGTAAACAAGACTATCACCTGTTAAGAAAACAAACAAATCAAGACTTCAAAGCAGCCCAAATCTGAAAGTGGATTACAAATAATAGTTGATGCCAAACCAAGAAGACCAAGAATTAAAACAATTGAAAACTGGAGGCAGACAGCACCAAACCTGGACGCAACCAGCTCTACAAACAAAACACCTAAACACACAGACATAATGAGAAGACAGAGAAGTGCAATCCAAATGAAACTACAAGAGAAACCTCCAGGAAATGCACTGAGTGATATGCAAATAACCAAACTTCTGGATGTGGAGTTCAAAATAATGATTGTAAAAATGCTTAGGGATCTTAGAACAACAATGGATGGTCATTACGAACACCTAAATAAAGAAATAGCAAGTACAAAAAAGGATATTAAAATATTAAAAGAGAAGCAGTTGGAGATGACAAATAAAATAGCAGAAATGAAGACCACAATGGAAGCAATTAAAAGCAGATGGATGAAGCTGAGGATCAAATCAGCGAGTTTGAGGACAAGTGGAATGAAGGCATGGAAGCAGAGAAGAAAAAAAAACCAGACTCAAAAAGTCTGAGGAAACTCTCAGAGAACTCTGTGACAACATGAAGAGAAATAACATCTGCATCATAGGGGTTACTGAAGAAGAGAAAGAATAAGGGATAAAGACTTTGTTCAATCATATCATAGCTGAAAACCTCCCTAAACTAATGCAGAAGAATCTCTCACAAGTTGAAGAAGCACAGAGAATGCCATTAAAGAGAAACTCAAAGAAACCTACCCCAAGACACATCATAATTAAAATGCCAAAGCTAAGTGATAAAGAGAAAATATTAAAAGCTGCTAGAGAAAAAAAGGCTAACACCTACAGAGGAGCCCCCATAAGGATGACATTAGACTTCTCAACAGAAACACTTGAGGCCAGAAGGGAATGGCAAGAAATATTCAAAGTAATACAGAACAAGAACCTACAACCAAGACTACTTTATAGAGCAAGGCTATCATTTAAAATTGAAGGAGAAATAAAAAGCTTTCCAGACAAAAAAAAAAAAAAAAAAAAAAACTCAAGGAATTCATTACAACCAAACCAATGCTGCAGGAAATGTTAAGGGGCCTGTTGTAAACAGATCAAAGTGGGAAAAGAATATAGCAAAAGAGGAATACAGCTTTAAAGAATAAAATGGCAATAAACAATTACATATCAATAATAACCTTAAATGTAAATGGATTAAATGATCCAATCAAAAGACATAGGGTAGCTGCATGGATAAAAAAACAGGACCCGTACATATGCTGTCTACAAGAGACACATCTTAGAAGAAAAGATGCACATAGACTGAAGGTAAAAGGATGGAAAAAACATTTCATGCAAATGGAAATGAAAAAAAAGTTGGGGTAGCAATACTTATATCAGACAAAATGGACTTTAAAACAAAGGATATAGTAAGAGATAAAGAAAGCCATTACATAATGATAAAGGGAGCAATCCAACAGGAAGATATAACTATTATAAATATCTACACACCTAATATAGAAGCACCTAAATATATAAAGCAGACTTTGATGGATATAAAGGGCAAAATCAATAGCAATATTATAATTGTAGGGGATTTTAATACCCCTCTAACATCACTAGATAGATCCTCAATAAAAAAAATTAACAAAGAAACAGCAGACTTAAAGAACACACTAGATCAATTCTATTTAATAGATATTTCAGAACCTTTTATCCTAAAGCAGCAGAATATACATTCTTTTCAAGTGCTCATGGTACATTCTCTAGGATAGACCACATGTTAGGGCACAAAAGTGGTCTCAACAAATTTAAGAAGATTGAAATCATAACAAGCACTTTCTCTGATCACAATGGCATGAAACTAGAAATCAACCACAACAGAAAAACTCAAAAATTCTCAAACACATGGAAACTAAATAGCAGGTTGTTAAATAACAAATGGATTAAGTATGAGATCAAAGAAGAAATAAAAAAATTCTTAGAAACAAGTAATAATGAGCAAACAACAACTCAAAATTTATGGGACACAGCAAAAGCAGTACTGAGAGGGAAGTTCATAGCACTACAGGAACACATTAAGAAGCTAGAAAAAGCTCAAATAAACAACTTAACCCTGCACCTAAAAGAATTAGAATAAAAACAACAAGTAAAGCCCAAATGTAGTAGAAGGAAGGAAATAATAAAGATCAGAGCAGAAATAATGACATAGAGACTAAAGAAACAATACAGAGGATCAATGAAACTAGGAGCTGGTTCTTTGAAAAGGTAAACAAGACTGATGAACCTTTAACTAGACTCACCAAGAAAAAAAGAGAGAGGACTCAAATAAATAAAATTAGAAATGAGAGTGGAGAAATAACAACTGACACAGCAGAAATACAATATATTGTAAAAAAAAATACTATGAAGAACTCTATGCCCCAAAACTAGACAACGTAGATGAAATGGAAACATTCCTTGAAACATATAATCTTGCAAAAATTAATCTGGAAGAATCAAAAAACCTAAAGAGACCAATTACAACAAAAGAGATCGAAACAGTTATCAAAAAACTCCCAACAAAAAAAGTCCTGGGCCTAATGGCTTCACAAGTGAATTCTACTAAATATTCAAAAAAGAACTAACTTCTATTCTTCTCAAGCTATTTCAAAAAATTCAAGAGAAAGGAAGACTTCCAAGCTCCTTTTATAAGGCGAGTATAATTCTGATTCCAAAACCAGGCAAAGACAACACAAAAGAAGAAAATTATAGGCCAATATCCCTAATGAATATAAATACTAAAATCCTCAACAAAATATTAGCAAACCAGATCCAACAGTATATGGAAAAAATCATACACCATGATAAAGTGGGATTTATTCTGGGGAGGCAAGGCTGGTACAATATTTGCAAATCAATCAATGTGATTCATCATATAAACAAAAGGAAGGAGAAAAACCACATGATAATTTCAATAGATGCAGAAAAACATAATTATAATTGATTTTGTAAAGGCAGACTCCAAATTAAAAAAATAGATTTTATGACTAAATACCATAGAGTACTTAAAACTGCTTGGAACCTGGGGCATGTTTTCCCATACAGCATAACAAAGTGATTAACTCTCACACCAGTGTAACAGAGAAACATCTGTACTGCTCAGCATAAACTTGAAAGAACACCTATCACTGGAAACCACATCACTTACATGTCTTGTCTATATACAGATCCAACGTGAAATGTTAGATCCAGGACTACAAGACCAAAGGCCCTTTCTCCAGCCATGGCTTTCCCACTACACCATGTGTCCACCAGCCCTCCTGTTCCTGGACACTGAACCCCACCCAACCCCAAACCCAGAGGCTTTAACTGCAGGATGAAGGGCTCCAACAATACCAGTATAGGCAAGGATGGTTTTCTTTATGGAGAAGATGTGGGCAAATACTTGCAAATAAAATTGAAATATAATAAAAGAGAGAGAGAGAAAAGATAAAGAAAAAGTACAAGATGGCAAAACCAGGATATTTCCATGAAATTTTGTTCAAGGAAAACAGTCTATTAGTTAAACTCTAATTCAAATAATAATGTTTGGGTTTACTTCAGTGTTTAAATGAATCAGGTGAGGCCTTGTACTAAACACTTTATGTGTATTATTTTAGTCTCCCAACTACCTATGAGGATAGGTGTTATTATTATTTTCCCCATTTTTTAGAGAAGGAGACTGAGGCTTAGTCCAGGATCAACTGGACTAGCCCAGGGTTGAAGAGCTAGCAAGTGACAGAGACACCATTTGACAAAACAAAGATGGAGTCTGACTCCAGCCATGCATTGGTGCAATACAGTTTCCTGTCCAATCCTATTAAGCTGTCAGGAAGAGTAATTACTTGCAGGAGTGGCAAATAGGTTTTAACTCTGATCTATTTGTGGTTGTTTTGATAAAGATTCTGAGGCTCAGGGCTCCATGAAAAAGAATGCTATGATCATTTAGCAATGTCTATCATTGGTGGAAAGCAGAAGAGTGATGATATTTGCTACATATTTGCCATTCCTGGAATAATGGGTTCTCAGGAGAGTTTCTATCTTTAATACTCGAGTTAGAATTATAAGAAGAAATATAACATTGACAATTGCTGTCACTCCTGATTTATTTTTTAATGGAAAGACACCCATCTGTGATATAGAACATAAAAATGGAATACAAGCTGCTAAATTGTTCTGAAGTCTGCAATGGTGAAGGTTAACCTCAAATGACATTTCTTCCAACATTCCATGTTTTCTAAAAGATAAAGAAATGATAATCCAGCAGCCAAGACAAAATGAAGTGATATGCTATAAAATAAAATATGCCTCCTAACTGTTAACCAACTGCCAGGAGTTTCGCTTGTCAAGCACCCAGATGAATTAATCCTGGTGTCCCACAGACCCAGGGAAATACAGGAAGTCACATGTCTAAAGATATCTGACCACTCTTCCTCACATGGCCAGCCATCACCATGACCCAAGCCATCTTTTCCCTCACCAAGTCTCTCACCTGGGTGACTAATATTCCCCTACCTGGTCTCATGGCTTCTACCTTTATCCTCTACAGATTCTAGCCCAGGTGCTAGGATGATTCTTTAATCACATAAGGCAGATCCTATCACTCTCCCTCCTCTGCTCAAAACCATCTAATGACATTTCAGAGTACTTGGAGGAAAGTCTGTGAGGCTGTGTCTAAGCTGCCCTCCTCTCCTCATCTCCTCACAGTCACCACTGTCCCCTGTCCCTCCACTTTAGTGACACTGGCCTTTCTTGCTGTTCTGTCAACATGCTAGGTGGGCTCCATCTCAGGGCTTTGTATTGGTGGTTCCCTGTGTCTGGAATGCCAGCCCTCCACTTGTTCCTTTGCCTTTCTCATCTTTGCCCCGATGTTCTTAATGAGGCCTTTCTAATTAAAATGGCAGCTCCTCCCCTCTACTTTATCTCCCTTTCTCTGCTTTTTTTTTTTCTTTCTGAAGCTGGAAACGGGGAGGCAGTCAGACAGACTCCCGCATGCGCCCAACCGGGATCCACCGGCATGCCCACCAGGGGGCAATGCTCTGCCCATCCGGGGTGTCGCTCTGTTGCAACCAGAGCCACTCTAGCACCTGGGGCAGAGGCCAAGGAGCCATCCCCAGCACCCAGGCCATCTTTGCTCCAATGGAGCCTTGGCTGCGGGAGGGGAAGAGAGGAAGGAGGGGGGGGGGAGAAGCAGATGGGCGCTTTTCCTGTGTGCTCTGGCCGGGAATCGAACACAGGACTTCCACACACCAGGCCGACGCTCTACCACTGAGCCAACCGGCCAGGGCCATCCCTTTCTCTGCTTTTTAAAAAAGACATTTTTCTCCATATACTTATAATCTTCCTATATTTTGGTCTAACTTGCCCCCTTTCTCCACTCCCACTAAATGATAGACTTCAGCAGAACAGGGACATTTTCCATTTATTCTCTGCCTTATATTCTGTGTCTAGAATTGTGGCTGCCACCTACTAGGCACTGAATGAATGAATGAGTTAAGCACCCACAGCCATAAAAGTTCTGTTACCTGTAAAACCCAAGAAAAGAAAGCAAAGGCCAATTTTTCCAACATTTTTAATAATGGATTCAGGCCTCAGAAAGATTACTAAATGAGGTTTTGTGTGGGAACATGGATCTAGTTCTTGATAACATGACGGCACAGAGAAATGGAGGCATGAGAGATACTCTTCATCTCTCCCCTTGAAATTTCCACAAATTCTACAACTATATGCAGAGAAAAAACCCCAAATGAACCTGAAATATACACACACCATATAGACAACAGTATGATCACACAAGAAGGCGGGCCAAAGCACAGAAGAAAAAATAATATCAGAGGACTGAGTCTTTCTTCTTCCTCATGGACCTAAGGGAGGTAGGCACTGTTTGTGCAGACTTTGTCTCAGACATGGAGATTCCAGGTGGAGAGTCTGGGGGGAAGGAGCAGAGCAAGGGAGACGACCAAGAACAGGCAACAGGGCTGCTTCCCAGCACCAGCTGCACCCATGATTGCAGGGTTGAGCTATTACAGGCACAGGGCACACACAAAGCCAGTGGTAAGCTCCCAAGAACTGCAGGCAAATACCTTGTGGAGATCGGCCCACAGGACACTGGGGCACACTTTATCTGCCTGCCCAACCAGCACAATTTAGACTGTGGTGCCAGACATGCTTGACTTGAGATCTAGAATCTGAGTACCACCAGCTCTGAAGCTCGGGCACCAGCTTGCCAGAGGGAGTTTAGCGTGTTTGGACCTGAAGCCCCTAATCTGCGATCTGCTGCAGTTGCTCCCGAAACTCGGGGACACCAGCTTGTGGTGCACATAACCAGCCCAGCCCAAAGTCTTCCACTTTCTCCCCAGACTACCTTGAAAAAGTGGTCATATATAGAGCTTGTATCACGCCCCAGACGACCCTGAAAAAATGGTCATATATAGAGCTTGTATCACTTCATCGTGTTAGATTTTCTGCCTTCCTTGCTTTACTCCCTCTTTCCCTCATTCCTGTATCCTACAATTTCAGGCCCCCTCAGGAAGGACCTCAATGGGCAGTGATTAAGGTAATTCTAGTGGACAAGATGTGAGGAGTATGTTTTATCATTTACTTTGTACAGAAAGAAAGATGGCCTGAAATGTAAATATACAAGGAACCCTGGGCAATGCAAATGGATTGGCTGGTTGGCAAAGGTCCTCGAAGAAATAGGTGAGAGTATTGGGGAGAAGATATTCTATGAAAGAGATGTAATGATGGACACACAAACATGACAAAATCTTAAGTGCTACGAAGAGCACACATCACAGAGGAGACTCTCAAAAACCAAATGATAGGAGTGACTAATCCTGTGGATGTCAGCCACACTGTCTCCACAACCACCTCAAGCTATTACAAAGGAGCCATGAACAGAGCAATCGCAGGGGTAGGAATGGAGGCTGTACAAGAACCCCACAGCATAGACTCTCTTCTCAACAAGGCTAATCTAGTTCTACTGCTGCTGAACGTACCAACTGCCAGCAATGAAGACTAGTGCTGAGCCTTTACATGGCATCATCTGGAGGGGAACAGCTACTTACTTGATGGCAGGTTGAGTATATCAGGTCCATTTTACCCTGGAGAAGACAGCTATTTATCCCAACTATTATAGAATCCATATCCACTCTGGATATGGGCTTGCCTTCCCTGCTACAGAGCCTCTGCCTAGAGAGACTAATAGAAGCCTATAGGAGGTACACCCCTTTCGACCCTGAGTCTGAAGAACAGAGAGGGGCACTGGCTATGGCTTTTATAGGACAGTCAGCTACTGATATTCGGAGGAAACTCCAGAGGATGGATGGGTTACAGGACATGGCTCTGAGAGATTTAGTCAAGGAGGCTGAGAAAGTGTTCTATAAGAGAGAGACAGCAGAGGAAAAGGAGCAAAGATTAGAAAAAGAACGTGAAGAAAGAGAGAGTCAAAGAGATAAACGAAGGAATAAAGAGTTGACTAAAATCTTGACTACTGTAGTGGGAAAGCAGGATAGGAAAGGAAAGAATAGCACCCTGGACCCGTGCCAGAAGCTGGGACCCAATCAATGTGCTTACTGTAAAGAGGAAGAACATTGGGCTAGAGATTGTCCCAAGAAAAAGAAGAAGACCGCAGACCTCCTTGCCCTGGAATGTTAGGGGCATCAGGGTTCGGACCCCCTCCCCGAACTCAGGGTAACATTCAATGTGGAGAGGACACCAATTGACTTTGAGGTGGATACAGGAGCGGTTTACTCCACCTTGCAGAGCCCACTGGGTCCCCTCTCAAACAAAAAATCCTTGGTCCAGGGGGCAAATGGATGCCAGCATAGGTCATGGACAACTAAAAGGACAATGGACCTGGGGAGGGGAAAAGTACAGCACTCCTTTCTGGTCATACCAGAATGCCCTGCCCCACTGCTGGGGAGGGATTTGCTTACCAAGTTGGGGGAGAGTATTGATTTCAAACCTCAGGGACCAGAAGTAAGATTCAGTAACCCTCTTGTCAGTCAGCCTGTTGTGACCATGCTGACCTTGTCTGCTGAAGATGAGTATAAACTGTATGAGACCCCTGCCCCCGAACCCCATTCAACAGAAGACAGGTGGCTTCAGAGCTTCCCAGAGGCCTGGGAAGAAATGGCAGGGCCAGGATTAGCTGTACAAAGGCCTCCGGTGGTAGTATACTTAAAGCCCTCCGCCACTCCCATAAGGGTCAAACAATACTACATGAGTAAAGAGGCCCAGGAAGGCATTAGACCTCACATCCAGAGGCTGCTAGGACAAGGGATCCTGAGGCCTTGTCAATCAGGGTGGAACACCCCCCTGCTACCAGTGAAGAAACCAGGGACAGGGGACTATAGACCAGTCCAGGATTTGAGAGAGGTTAACAGTCGGGTAATGGACATACATCCAATGGTCCCAAACCCTTACAACCTCCTCAGTACCCTCAGTCCTGACAGGAAGTGGTATACATACTGGACCTGAAAGATGCCTTCCTCTGCTTGCGCCTGCATGAGGACAGCCAACCCCTGTTTGCTTTTGAATGGACTGACCCTGAGAACGGACTCAGCGGACAGCTCACCTGGACGCGGCTACCCCAGGGCTTCAAGAACTCTCCCACCATCTTTGATGAAGCGCTGCACCAGGACTTGAGTGCCTACTGAGCCTCCACCCCTGAGGTAACTCTGTTGCAGTATGTTGATGACCTGTTACTTGCAGCCGCCACCATAGAGCAGTGCAAACAGGGAACTGAGAAACTGCTTGTTGAACTGGCCAAACTGGGATACCGGGCATCCGCCAAAAAGGCCCAGATCTGCCAACCCGAAGTCACCTTCCTGGGCTACTCTCTCCGAGATGGTAAGAGATGGCTAACTGAGGCCAGGAAAAAGACTGTTACTCAAATCCTGCTTCCGAAAAATCGGAAGGGCCTCAGGGAGTTCTTGGGCACAGCAAGTTTTTGCAGACTATGGATACCCGGGTTTGCCGCAGTAGCTGCCCCTCTGTACCCCTTGTTAAAGGATGGAACTGAGTATACCTGGGGAGATGAACAGCAAAAGGCCTTTGACCAAATCAAGAGGGCACTGTTGTCAGCCCCGGCCTTAGCACTCCCCAACATAGAGAAGCCATTCACTCTCTATGTAGATGAGAAGGAAGGGATAGCTAAAGGAGTATTGACTCAGTCTCTGGGACCCTGGAAACGGCCGGTGTCTTATCTCTCTAAGAGGTTGGACGCAGTTGCAAAAGGGTGGCCGGGATGCATATGGGTGATCGCCGCTGTGGCCCTCCTGGTCAAAGATGCCGACAAACTGACTCTGGGCCAGAAATTGACTGTTGTCGCCCCCCATGCCCTGGAAAGCATAATCAGACAGCCTCCAGACCGCTGGCTAACCAATGCCCGCATTACTCATTACCAAAGCCTCCTGTTAGATAAAGACAGGATCACCTTTGGCTCTCCAACTCTTATGAAACCAGCCACCCTGATACCCAGGAAAGAGGGGGGAACTGTCCACCATCAGTGCAGGGATATCCTAGCCGAGGAGGCTGGGATCCGGAAAGACTTACAGGACACACCATTGCCACAATCTGACTTAATTTGGTACACTGATGGAATCAGTTTTCTGTATGAAGGAGAACACAGAGCTGGGGCTGTGGTGGTAGACAAGGAAAAAGTAATCTGGTCAGAGAGACTTGCCCCAGGAACCTCAGCCCAAAAGGCAGAACTAATAGCTCTAACAAAGGCCTTAGAATTGGCTAGTGGTAAATGGGCCACCGTCTACACCGACAGCAGGTATGCATTTGCCACTGCACATGTGCATGGGGCAATTTACAAAGAAAAGGGCCTGCTCACATCAGCAGGTAAAGACATTAAGCACAAACAAGAAATCCTAGCCCTCTTAGATGCTGTCATGCTCCCACGGGAGCTGGCCATTGTCCATTGCCCTGGGCACCAGAAAGGGCAAGACCCAGTAGCCAAAGGCAACAGGAAGGTGGATGAGGAGGCTCGAGCGGTAGCCATGAGGACTGCCTCCAACATCCTCACTATAGAAGCAGAGCCATCCCCCACCCTGACCCACTTAAAGGAACCTGAGGATGCTCGGACGTTCCTCCAGATGGCCCACCGTCTCACCCACCTTGGGACTGAAAAACTGGTACAACTGCTTCAGGATGATAAAACATTGACCACCCCCGAGAAGAAGCGAATGGCAAAGGAAGTAGTCAAAGCTTGTAAGGCCTGCCAGATGGTAAATGCCTACCCAGCCAAAGGAACCAGAGGAACCCGTCTCCGAGGCACCAGACCAGGCCAGTATTGGGAAGTAGACTTCACTGAGGTAAAACCTGCCAAGTATGGACTAAGGTTTCTCTTAGTTTTTGTAGACACCTTTTCAGGATGGGTAGAAGCCTTCCCTACCAAACATGAGACGGCAGCGGTGGTAATTAAGAAGATTATGGAAGAAATCTTTCCTAGATTTGGCCTTCCAAAGGTAATGGGGTCTGATAATGGACCGGCGTTTTTGGCCCAGGTAAGCCAGGGGGTAGCCAAAATATTGGGAATTAATTGGAAACTACATTGTGCTTATAGACCCCAAAGTTCAGGACAGGTAGAGAGAATGAATAGAACAATTAAAGAGACTTTAACCAAATTAGTCATAGAGACTGGCCATAGAGATTGGGTAATGCTCCTACCATATGCTCTTTTCCGGGCTCGGAACACCCCTTCCGCTAAATCTAACCTAACTCCCTTTGAAGTACTTTTTGGAACTTCTCCGCCTATTTGGGATTTATCCCCCTCTGACATAAATATCCCAAATACCCCCTTGTCTGTTAGGTTACAGGCCCTGGCCAGAGTGCAATATTGCCTATGGAAGCAGTTGTCTGACCTTTACCAGCCAGCAGGAGATGGGACCCCGCATTGCTACCAGGTTGGGGACTTCTTCTACGTCTGGAGACACCAACACCAGACACTCAAACCCCGCTGGAAGGGACCCTACCAGGTCCTCCTCATCACACCCACCGCTGTAAAGGTCGATGGCATCACCGCTTGGATCCATACTTCACACCTCAAGCCTGCTCCTGCTCCTGATGACCAGTGGACAGTGGAGAAAACAGATAATCCCCTCAAGCTGCATGTCCACCGCCGCAACAAATCCCCACCAACCGACCTGGCAGACATGGCAGGTGATATCGGGGACCAGTGATATAGTATGGGAAGTGACTTCCAATGACCATCTTCCCTGGACTTGGTGGCCGTCCCTGTATCCAGACCTCTGTCAGCTTACGGCAGGGCTGGAGACTTGGGACATCCCGACCACGGACCCTGCTAGACCCCTTCCTTGTAATTCTGGGACATGCGCCTGCCTGACTGGTGGGATAGGGGGCTGGGGCTATGGGTGCTCCCACCACAGTTCCACGCAGAACTCAGAGCATCTGACTTTTATGTCTTCCCCCGGGACGGTCGTGATAGGGACATGGCTTGGAGATGCGGGGGACTGGAAGTCTTCTACTGTAAGGCTAGGGGTTGTGAGACTACTGGGACAACTTACTGGAGGCCCACATCCTCCTGGGATTGGATCAGGGTAATGCAAGTAGCCCGGGAGGGGGCAGGAATTCGGGACTCCCGCTGCTCTGGGAATGAGGCCTCTGGCTTCTCTGCACAGAGGCCAGGGACCTGGACTGGTAGTGGGCCATGTACAAATTTCACCTGTAACCCACTGAATATTACCTTTACCCACCATGGAAGAAGGCAGGATAATGCATGGCTAAAAGGCAGGCAGTGGGGCTTAAGAATGTATGTGTCAGGATCTGATGCTGGATTGATGTTTAAAATTAGGCTCCAGATAGTTATCACCGGAGGCAGCCCATTAGGACCTAACAAAGTACTGGCTGACCAAAGGGCCCTGAGGTCTAGCAAGCCCCTTCCAGCCCTGGTGCAAGCTACTCCATCCCCGAGAGATACAGCTAGCAGCCCAGCCAGTGGTACACCCCTGTCACGAACCCCGTCAGGTCCAACCACGGGGCAGCGATTACTGAATTTAATAGAAGGAGGCTTTAAAACTCTAAATAGCACCCATCCTAACCTTACTGACTCTTGCTGGATATGCTTGCAGGCGGGGCCTCCCCACTACGAAGAGTTCGCAGTCAATGGGAGTTATTACGAGAACAAAAGCTCTTCCCAGTGTAACTGGAACAGGCGTCACATGCTCACCCTCCCAGAAGTGACTGGACAGGGAATATGTCTAGGAACCCTGTCTGCCTCAGACAAGGCCCGATGCCTGCAGACTATTTCAATTTCCCCTAACAGTTCCTATTTGATCCCTGAAAAAGGAACTCGATGGGCATGCAGAACGGGCCTGACTCCCTGTGTGTCCACTCAGGCCTTTAACAACTCTCAAGATTTTTGTGTAATGGTTAGGGTTTTCCCCCACCTTATATATCATGGGGATGAGGACTTTGAAGAGACGGTTGAGGGGCGGACCAGATATAGAAGAGAGCCTGTCACACTCACCCTAGCAGTACTGCTGGGAGCTGGGTTATTGGCAGGAGTAGGAACAGGAATTGCTGCCCTAGTTGAAGGACCCAGACAAATGGCCTTGCTAGAGTCTGCTATTAACTAGGATTTAAAGGCCATAGAGCAGTCGATAGAAGCCTTAGAAAAGTCACTAACCTCCCTCTTTGAGGTCGTGTTGCAAAATAGACGAGGCTTAGACTTGTTATTTTTGAAAGAGGGTGGTTTGTGTGCTGCCTTGAAAGAAGAATGCTGTTTCTATGCTGACCACACTGGAGTAGTTAGGGACTCCATGAGCAAACTAAAAGAAAGGCTGAAGGCTAGAGAAAAGAGACTACAAGATCAGCAGGGATGGTTTGAAGGGTGGTATGCCAAATCACCCTGGTTGACTACCCTCATCTCCACCTTGGCAGGACCCCTTATAGTACTACTGCTAGCTGTCACTATTGGACCTTGTGTCCTGAATAGACTCACCACCTTCCTGCAGGGGCAGATAGGAGCAGTAAAACTCATGATTATGAGACAGCATTATGAGAAGTTAAACCAAGACTCAGATCTCTAGGATTAGAGATATGCAGAAGAAAGAGGGGGAAATGTAACAGTAAAAATAGAAAATTCCATCTGACCTTTGCTTGGCTAATCTTGGCTTGCAGAACAGGAACTGGCCCGCCTCACCCCGATGTAATCATAGGTGTTTGCTCTTCTGCAAGCACCTGGGGCAATCACCCTGAGAGCCGTTGCAACTTCCCTATCTCATGACTCCTGAATTCCTGGGTGTCTCCTCCCCTCCCTGAAATAATGTATAAAACTTGCTTGCTGAAGATGTTCGGGGCTCTTGGCTACCTCCTTGCCTTGAGCCCGCTCACGAGTGTAATAAACTTTTTCTTCTGTTTTACCCACACACTTGGGTCTAGAGTCTTAGTGGTGCACCCTCGGTCAACATTAGTAAGATTTAGTAAATTCGGCAGGTCCCAGCGTGAATGTGTTAAGTTTTTCATTCTTGTGTTTATGAGAAACATGAGCCTGATGTGTTCTAGTAATTTCTTCAATGTTTGGGCATATATTTGAAAGGCAAACTCTCATTTTCTCATCAATACATTGAAAAATTTCTCTCCTTTTACTTTTAATTGTGTTGAGTGCAGAAAACCCCCACCATACATATGATCTTAACTTCACACCAAACAAAAGATAGAAGAAACTTGCCTCCAGTCTTTGCGGGGAACATCAGGGTAGTGTAAACAATCCAGCACCACAGCTTAACAGCCTTTTGCAACATAATCAGGCAAGTGAGGTGGGGGGTTGGGCAGACTGTCAGCTTACAGCCAATTCCCCACACCTCTGTCCCCCAAAAATCTAAACTCCAAAAACCCTGTTGGTGTTTTGGTCCCCAGAAGACACATATTTCTCTGGAATACCATAGGGCATACCTGGAAATCTTCTAGGGCACACCCGTGCACCCTGGTGCACACTTTGAGAACCACTGCTCTATAGTATAATTTGAAGTCAGGTGGTATGATACCTCTGGCTTCATTCTTTTTCCTCCAGATTGCTTTGACTATTCAGGTTGTTTTATGGTTCCATACAAACCTGGTAATTTTTTGTTCTATTTCTTTAAAAAATGGCATTGGGTTTATGATGGGGATTACATTAAATTTGTATATTGCTTTGAGTAAAATGGCCATTTTAACTATGTTGATTCTTCCAATCCATGAATATGGAATATTTTTCTATTTCATTGTGTCTTTTTCAATTTCTTTCAATAATATTTTATAGTTTTAAGTATATAGGATCTTCACATCCTTTGTTAAGTTTATTCCCAGGCACTTTATTTATTATTTTTGGTTGTTGCAATTGTAAAAAGTATCTACCCCCAAAATTCAAAAACATTGGTAGGTAAAGACACATGTACCCCCATGTTCATCACAGCATTATTCACAGTGGCCAAGACATGGAAACAACCAAAGTGACCTTAGATAGAGGACTGGGTAAAGAAGATGTGGTGCATATATACAATGGAATACTACTTAGCCATAAGAAATGATTGACAGAGTGACATTTACAACAATGTGGATGGACCTTGAGAACATTATACTAAATGAAATAAGTAAATTATAAAAAGCTAAGAACTGTATGATTTCACACATTAGGTGGGATATAAAACTGAGACTTATGGACTTAGATAAAAGTGAAGTGGTTACCAGGGGGAACAGAATGTGGGAGAGGAGGAAGGGGACTTGAGTGAATGAGAGGGGTGAAGGGGCAAAGGGAAGGATGTAAAGAAGGACAAATATAAGGTGATGAAAAATTATTTGACTTTGGGTGATGGGTATATAACATAATCAACAGTTCAAATGAAATAGAAATGTTCACCTAAAAGCTATGTACTCTTATTGATCAGTGTCACCCTGTTAAAGATAATTTTCTAAATAAAATTTTAAAAAATGAATGGGATAATTTTGTCAATTAAAATGCAAAGATGAAAAATTCCAGAGGATAGAGGGTATAACCATTGGACAAACCAGAGGGTGAAGGTGAGCCACTGGAGGGAGGAGTGACAATGAGCATGTTGTAAAAAATCTGGAAGGTATGTTCTAATTTGAACTAGGAAGGAAGGAAGGAAGGAAAGAAGGAAGGAAGGAAGGAAGGAAGGAAGGAAGGAAGGAAGGAAGGAAGGAAGGAAGGAAGGAAGGAAGGAAGGAAGGAGGAAGGAAGGAAGGAAGGGGAAAGGGAGAGAGGAAAGGAGAAAGGGGGGGAGGGAAGGAGAAAGGGGGAGAGGGAGGAAGGGAAGAAGAAACTACTCCTTGATGCCCCAGTCCTGACAGGCTAATGCCAAAATCAAAATGATGCATTTTTAAATTTTTTTTATTTTTTATTTTAGTGAGAAGAGGGGAGGCAGAGAGACAGACTCCTGCATTCCCCTTGACTGGCACCCACCTAGCAAGCCCACTAGGGTGCAATGCTCTGTCCATTTGGGGCTGTTGTTTTGTTGCTCAGCAACCAAGCCATTTTTTTTAGCACCTGAGGCAGAGGCCATGAAGCCATCCTCAGCATCCAAGGCCAATTCACTCCAATCGAGCCATGGCTGTGGGAAGGGAAGAGAGAGAGATAAAAGGGAAAGGGTGGGGCCTGACCTGTGGTGGCACAGTGGATAAAGCGTTGACCTGGAAATGCTGAGGTCGCCGGTTCGAAACCATGGGCTTGCCTAGTCAAGGCACATATGGGAGTTGATGCTTCCAGCTCCTCCCCCATCTCTCTCTCTCTCTCTCTCTTTCTCTCTCTCTCTCTTTCTCCTCTCTAAAAATGAATAAATAAAATAAAAATAAAAATAAAAAGGGAAAGGGTGGAGAAGCAGATGGGTTCTTCTCCTGTGTGCCCTGACTGGGAATCGAACCAGGGACATCCACACACTGGACCAACACTCTACCACTGAGCCAAATGGCTAGGGCTCAAAGTGATGTTTTTAACAAGACTTACTTGATAATAAAAATGTTAAAATAAAACATATAAAAAATAGTACATCAGAAAAGACAATGGCAGGAGTTTGATGGACCAAGGCAATACTGAAACAACTTCTGGACCCTTTCAAAGTTTATTTTCTTTAGCTATACCAGAGCTATGTACAAGGTTCACTAAGAATGACATAATACCAATTTTGACTCACCTACTAAAACAGAGTTTACATAAGCCTACTAAAAGATAGTTCACTAAAAAACTAGCTAAGTATTTTTTTTCTGTTACCAACCAATACTGTTAAAAATGAATCCTTCTTTGGTGAATTCTACCACTCCAAAGTTAAAATGTTCCTCAATGATAACTAAGAACCATGGACTATCACCAAAATGTGATAAGATTATGTAATTTTAGCATAGCTAAATGACAAGAATACTGCTCAAATTATGAAATTCAACACTTCTACTGCTGAGCACAACTGGAACATTCTGCTAAATTCCAGGGACAATATTCTAGAAGAACATTGCTTGGTACAGCAAATTGTCCAGAGAGAACCCATCAAATTGGTAAAGAATCTAGGTATAAAGCAAATCAAAGAACAATTGGATGATGTATGAAAGGTCAGACAACTACAGATAATCATTTGAGAATAGTTTAGATGCCCTCAGGTCATAATGAGCTTTTCATCACTAGAAGTACTCAATCAGAAGTCAAATTCCAGTTTGTCACAGAGGCTATTAAGAGTAATTCTCAAATTTGGTGGGAAGTCTAAAATTTCCTAAGACTCATATCCACATCCTAGGATTCCCTTTTCTCCTAAGAATCATCTGTTTACAAGGAACTGAAAACAACTCAAACTGGCCTAAACTTATGGGAAGCTTTACTGAAAGGACCTAAGGGTGTTTCATAGAACCCAAAGGCAAGAAGAGTGGTTGGGCCACATAAAAGACTAGAAGCAGAAACAGAAGGTGATCAGTGACCAATCTTTCTCTTTATCAGTTTCTCTCCCCCTCTCCTTCTTTCCAACCCCAACTTTCCACCTCTCATCCCCCCACTTTACCCCCTTCCCCTCTCTGACCTCTTCCTTTCTCCCTTCTCTCCCCAGTTCTTATAAATTACATCATCACAGTCTACCTTCTTCCAGCTAAAACATAGATCCCTTACATCAAACCCACTAGAAAAATCAATAAATACTGGCAAGTAACTAGAATCTCAGTCATTAATTATTGGACATCACACACATACAATAAGAGCTCTCAGAGTGAAGCCATTAGGCTTCTGTTTGATCTTCTCAGGTTACAAAAGAAAGGGTGCCAGCAGCTATACATGGTGACACCCTTTCAGCCACCCGGTGTAATCAGGCTAAGGAAAATTTTAATTCTCTTGTCTGAACCCTCAAAAATGTAATATTGTATTTTTTCATTACATAACACATTTATTCAGCCCATAACCCATAGATACTCTTTTTCCTTCTTTCTATTTATACCCAAACCTTTTCACCTAAGGGACATCAGGTTCACCACTGTGCTGAGCTACAATACTAGAGCAGCAAGTGACTCCCCCTCAGTTCATTTCTGCTCACATATGGTGAGATTACACATGTGTATAATTAGGAGGCTACCTTTCCAACCCAGCAATATGGCTAACTCACTTGCTAATCCTATTTTGTCACATGTGTTGAGGCACACCCTGTCCAATCAGACACTTAGGAAAAGTGAAGAGGTTAAAAACTAAGTTATAGTTTCTTGCTTAGGTATCATTCCTATTTATTGTTCTTTGGTCCCATCACTGCTACTATAATCAGTGCATCAGTAGAATAAAAAAAATTGAAGTGACATGATGAAAAACAGTATACCAATATCTTCCCCACACCCTCTCTTCCACAAATCCACCAAAGAATCATATCTTTCTGGTATGAACACACCTATCCCCACTCATGTTTCTGCTGTGTGTGAGCATATATTCTTTTTAAAATTTTTTATTTATTTATTCATTTTAGAGAGGAGAGGAAGAGACAGAGAGAGAGAGAGAGAGGAGAGATAGAGAGAAGGGGGGAGGAGCTAGAAGCATCAATTCCCATATGTGCCTTGACCAGGCAAGCCCAGGGTTTCGAACCGGCGACCTCAGCATTTCCAGGTCGATGCTTTATCCACTGCGTCACCACAGGTTGGGCGAAGAAGCCAGCCCTTCATGCTTTTATCTCTCTCATTATAGACAACCAATGTTTCCTTGCCTGATCTAATTCTCCATCACACTAGTACTAAGAGCATCTCTCTGCTCATTGTCTGCCATTATAAGCCTGTCAGGGTGAAGATTGGTCTGAAAAAGTGGTGCTCAGCCATCCACATTGTTGCTAAGCCCAGTCCAGAATCCAGTGTGGTCACCCAGTGCTATGAGCATCAATCTCACCTGCCAGCTATGATCAGGGTGTTCCCACCAGGGAATCTGTGACATGCCCATCTCTAGTCTGTCTATTCTGCTGGTGGACAGAAGGCTTTTTATTTAATTTTGTGCCTCTGAGGATACAAGAGGACTCTCTTCAGTCAGCCTGTAATTGTACTGTGGCCATGTCCCCCCTAGCCACTTCTTTCCTAGACCCAAGTGGACACTAAAGAGAGCACACTGCAATACCTGCTTGTCAATTCCAACCACCTCCCAAACCTGGAAGAAAGCTCTCATGGGCATCGACTTGTCTGACTTTAATGGACCACTCAAACTTCAGTAACTTCAAAAGGACTGGGCCCCATATGGACATCCCTTTAGCAGGGCAGGTTCCCAATGCATCCTATAGCCATTTGAACCATTAGCCCAACCACTGCTCACAGGTCTGTAAGTACCCAACTTAGATTCTTTCTCCACTTTTAAATTTTTCCATCACTGTTACAAATAACAGTTTGCAATGCAGCTCCAATGAGCTGACTATTTTTAGTTTCTTCAATCAGAATATTTTAATCCACTGGTCTTAATATTGCAGTTTCCCAAACCTGATTCTCTCCATTCACTTCCATATGCCATTTTCAAGCCAAACAACACTTGGTTGGTCAGTCAAGAGTGGTTTACAGGGCACTGTACAGCAATAATAGAATCCAGCACCTCCCTATGCAGAGTAGAGTTAGTCCTAGAGACAGGGGCTCCCTGCTATTCCTATATGTCTTCCTTGAATTCCCCAGGTACCACTGTCCCATATAAACCATTTAAATTTTACTCTGGAACTCTCCCAGGCACTTACATTCACATTTGATATTTCATTATCTCATGCAAAGTTCCGCCAGTTGTCACTAAGAGACACTCAGGGGCTCTTCCCCAGCTTCCAGTCTATGTTCCACAAAGGGCTAAGACACGAGAATCTGTCCCTCAAGCACTCAGATTCTAAATTACACTGTCTGTGCTCAGGTACCCTCTCTAGTTCCCATTTAGCATGACCAATTACTATCACATGAAGGGCATATTTACATGCCATCTGTTTTACAATAATAATGTAGAGATATGTTCCCCATTCAGAAACAATTTCTATCCCCTTAAAACAACCTGATAAAACAGTCACTTTACATAATGCTGCTTTTAAACATATCAATTCTCCTAAAAAATTTTACCTTAATTCATCAATTCTATCAACACTAACCCAACTATAATACCTATTAGAATGTAATCATTTAGATTTCACAATTTGTGGAAATGCCACATCACACATGAGTGTCCTTGGTACCAACCCTCTAGTCCCTTGATTGGGTCTATTGATAAGCAGCCCCTAAGGTCAAGAAAAACAAAAGACACCGTTTTCACATTCAACATTAGGGAAAATCCTAAAATCAAATAGACATTACTTATAAATAACAGTCTATCCCTGGCTTCCAACATAAATTCCTCAGGTAAAAGTAAACATGAAAGTGAAAAGGCAGTGAGAGTTGACTGGGACCCCAGATGGTAACTATCCCATTCCATGTTGCTGGCTTCCATTTAATCTTCTCAGGTGCCAAAAGCAATGGTGCCATCAGCCATACATGGCTTCACAATGTCAGGTACCTGGTCTATTAAGGCTGAGACAAAAGTATTTGCTTTCTGATAAATTCTTTAAAATGAGAAAAATGCAACGTTCTATTAACATTACTTAATTCATTCATCCATTACTTTGCAAAAAGAAAATAGCAAAAATAATAACAATTAGTACCAAAATGATTTCAACAGTGGCAGAGACATCAGGTTCACTACTGTGCTGAGCTAGATGCTGGCAAAAAAACTAGTCTAGCAATTGATGAACCCTCAGTTCATTCCTGTTCACATAGGGTGAGATTACACACATGCAGGATTCAGGGGGCTACTTTTCCCATCCAGTAATATGGCTAACTCACTGTTAATTCCATTCTGTCAAATAGAATGGAAAAATCTCCCGTCCAATAAGGCCCTTAGGAAAAGGGCCATAGAAGTTAGAAATCAATTACAGTTTCTTGCTTCAGTATTACCTGTTTATACTCCATGTGGTCAAATGCCTGCTACTGTGACCAATGCATCAGTAAACTCAAGTTAAACATTGAGGTGACATGATGGAGAAACTATACCAGTATCACCCCCAACAGCCATCTTCCCCAGATGCACCAGAAAACAGAACTACATCAGAAATTACACCTGACCTGTGGGTGGTACAGTGGGATAAAGCATCGACCTGGAACACTGAGGTCTCCGGTTCGAAACCTTGGGCTTGCCTGGTCAAGGCATATATGGGAGTTGATGCTTCCTGCTCCTCCCCCTTCTCTCTCTCTCTCTCTCTCACTCCTATCTCTCTAAAAATCAATAAATAAAATATTTTTAAAAAAGAAATTACTCTTTTACCCCACCCATGTTCCTGTTGAGTGTGAGCACACACTCCTGAAAGCATGTAAGCCAGCCCTTCAAGATGTTCTCTCTCCCATTTTAGACAACCGATGTTTTCATTTCACTCTCCAATTCTTTATCACACTAGGCCTGACAGCAGGTCTCCGTGCTCATCGTCAGACATATAGGCGGTGCCGTGTGAACCTTGGTCTGAATAAATGATGCTCAGCCATTCACAATGATGTGTATCTTCTAATTAAATCTTGGATAAGTTTTGCCATCTACCAAGGGTTAGTGAAGCCCAGGTCAAATCTCGACAGGGTCCAATACCATCAAGTTCAATTTTTTCGCTGCCCAGGGCTATGAGCATCAGTCTCACCTGCCTGCAATGTTCAGGGTCTTCCCACCAGGGCATCAGCCACACAACCATCTGCAGTCTCTGTCTCTTCTGATAGCAGACAGAAGACTTCTTTTTTTTTTTTTAAATTAAGGGTGCCATTTTTTTAGTTATTTTTTTATTTTTTATTTTATTTATTCATTTTAGAGAGGAAAGAGGGAGGGAGAGAGAGAGACAGAGAGAGAGAGGAGAGAGAGACAGGGGGGAGGAGCTGGAAGCATCAACTCCCATATGTGCCTTGACCAGGCAAGCCCAGAATTTCAAACCGGCGACCTCAGCATTTCCAGGTCGACACTTTATCCACTGCGCCACCACAGGTCGACAGAAGACTTCTTATTGAAAATTTGTGCCTCTGATGATGCAAGAGGACTCTCTTCAGTCAGCTCATCAGTGCACTGAGGCAGTGTTCCCAGAGCCACTTGTCTCACAGACCAAGATGAATACTTCATGCAGCACACTGGGATACCAGCTTGTAAATTACAACAACCTTTCATAACTGGAGTAAAGTTATCATGGGCATCAACATGTCCTACTGCGTCAATATAGCAGGACCCCCAGTGCACATCCTGTTAGTAGGACAGCTTTCCATGCACAATGTAGTGTATGGAGCACATAGTCTGGGCACTCTCCACAGTCCTTCAGTCCATATACGCCAAACACAGGGGCTTTTTTCACTGTTAAATTGTTCCATCACTGTTACAGTAACAGTCTGAAATTCAGCTCCAATGAGCTGATCATTTCTTTTTTTATTCAACCCAAGTCTTCCTTTATACTGGTCTTTCTGCACCAGCTACCCAAATATGATTTTGTCCATTTAATTGCAAGCTGCCATCCACAAATGAAACAATTCTTTGTTGTTCAGCTCAGAGTGCTTCACAGGGCACTGTCCAATGACAGTAGAATCCAGTAATTCCTTATGTAGTTTCCAAGTCACTCCTGGCAGAAGAGGCTCCCTGCCACTTTTACAGGACTTCCTTGCAGTCCCCAGGCACCACAGTATCACATAAACAATTTCCATTTTGTCATGAGAATCTTCTGGGCATTGCTATCCCTATTAGACATTTCAGTTCTCTCATACAAAGACAAAGTCATCGGTACTGAGAGGCATTCAGAGGCTCTTGTCATAGTCACAAGACTATTCCTCACAAAAGACTTTTGTCACTGAAAACCTGTCCACACCAGCACTCAGCCTCTATATGGCACTGTGTGCACTCAGGCAATCTGACTGGTTCCCTTTTAATATGACCAATGACTATCGCTTGATGGGCGGATTTACATACATTCTTGTTTTACTAACTAATGTACAGACATGTGCCCCATTTAGATACAGTTTCTATCCCCTTAATTCAATCAGGTAAAGCAGATGCAATCATTTCACACATTGATTGTTTCAAACATAACATTTTTTCTACAACCCTTTACATAAATTCCATCAACTCTTATTTTACCCTACTAAAACCTCTGTCAGAATTAATGGTTTAGCTTTTACTGTTCATGGGAATCCTACATCATACATCAAGTGTCCTCTGGGCTAACCCCCTAATTTCTTGAATAGTTCCATTAACAAGCAGCCATTAACCTTTGGGAATTGCCTCAGGTCACTTCAAGGTCACAAGAAAGCATTTTTCACACTCAAAAACTGGGAAAATCCTAAGACCAAATACTATTTCTTATACTCACAATCCACCCCATAGCTTCCAATGCAGACCCCACTCAGGTGTGCAGGCTTCCTTTTCACCTTCTCAGGTGAGAAAAGTAATGATGTCATCAGTCCTACCTGGCTTCCCCCTGTCGGGTACCTGGTATATTCAGGCTAACAGATTTTATTTTTCTGCTCTAAATCACTTTGAAATGTTAATGAAACATTGTATTTCTCTCATTGAATAACCCATGTGTTCATTCCATATATATATATATATATATATATATATATATATATATATATATATATATTTAAAGAAATGGAGTAACTATTTATATACAAGTCATTTACCCTTTGGAAGGAACATCAGGTTCACTACCTGCTGAGCTAGATGCTGGCAGCAATACTAGAGCAGCAAGTAACTCCCCCTAGGTTCACTTCTGCTCACAAATGGTGAAATTACACATGTGCAGGATTTAGGAGCTACCTTTCCCACCCAGCAATATGACTAACTCACTGTGAGTCCCATTTTGTCAAACAGGATGAAAGAACCTCCCATCCAATCAGGCCCTCAGGAAAAGTGGCATAGAAGTTAAAACCAGTTACAGTCTCTTGCTTCAGTTGGACCCATTTATACTCCACGTGGTCACATTCCTGCTACTGTGACCAATGCATCAGCAGACTAAAGTAAAAAGTTGAGGGGATATGATGGAGAAACTATACCAGTATCATCCCCACCAGCCATCTTCCTCAGATGCACCAGAGAAACAGAACTACATCAGGGACCACTCCTTTACCCCACCCATGTTCCTGTTGAGTGTGAGCACACACTCCTGAAAACATGTAAGCCAGCCCTTCAAGATGTTCTCTCTCTCACTTAGAATACCAATGTTTTCATTTCCAACTCCAAATCTTTATCACACTAGGCCTGACAGCAAGTCTCTGTGCTCATTGTCAGACAAATAGGGGGTGCCGTGTGAAAATGGTCTGAATAAATGATGCTCAGCCATTCACAATGGTGTGTACCTTCTAGTTAAACTTTGATAAGCCTTTGAAAATTGCCATATACCAAAAGTCAGCCAAGCACAGGCCAAGTCTTGACAGTGTCCAGTCCTATCAAATTCTAATTCTTGGCTACCCAGGGCTGAGTATCACCGTCACCAGCCGGAATGTTCAAGGTCATCCCACAAGGGCATCGGCCACATGCCCATCTGCAGTCTCTGCTCTTGTGCTGACAGACAGCAGACTTCTTATTGAAAATTTGTGCCTCTGATGATGCGAGTAAACTCTCTTCAGTCAGCCCATTAATGTACTGTGGCCATGTCCACACAGCCACTTGTCTCACACTCAGGTGGACACTTCATAGAGCTCACTGGGGTACAAGCTTGTCAACTCCAATATCTTTCAAACCTGCAGTAAGGTTCACATGGACATCAACAGGTCCTACTTCTTCAGTAGGGTCAGACCCCAAGTGCACATTCCTTTAGTAGGGCAGCTTTCCATGTACCATGTCGTGTAAGGAACACATTTCAGGGCACTGTCCACTGTCCTTCAGTCCATATATGCCAAACTCAGGGGCTTCTTTCACTGTTCAATTGTTCCATTACTGTTGCAATAACAGTCTGAAATTCAGCTCCAATGAGCTGAGAGTTTATTAATTTATTCAATTTGAGACTTTCTATCTATTGGTTTTTCTACTCCAGCTGCCCAAACACGATGTTGTCCATTCACTTGAAAGCTGCCATCTACAAAGCAAAACATCCCTTTTTTGGTCAGCAGAGAATGGTTCACAGGGCACCATCCAATGGCAGTAGAATCCAGCAACTTTTTATGCAGTTTCCAAGTCACTCTTGGCAGAAGACGTTCACTGCCACCCTTATATGACTTCTTTGCTATTCCCAGCATTGTGGTCTCCCATAAACAATTTCCATTTTATATTGAAAATCTTCTGGGCATTCACATCCCAATTACAAATTTCAGTTTCATCATACAAAGACAAAGTCATCGGCATTGAGGTGCACTCAGAGACTCTTGTCATAGTCCCAAGTCTATTCCTCACAAAGAACTAAGGCATGGAGAATCTGTCCACACCAGCACTCAGCTTCTACATGGTACTATGTGTGCTCAGGCCATTTGACTGGTTCTTTTTTAGTATGAATAGTGACTATCACTTGAAGGACGTATCTACTGTGTACAATGCATAAGTTGACTGATAAATAGATTTTTTTTTGTTGTTCAACTCGAGTCTTTCTTTATACTAGTCTTCCTACACCGGCTGCCCAAACATGATGTTATCCATTCACTTGGGAGCTTCCATCTACAAGTGAAGCAATTCTTTGTTGTCCAACTCAGAGTGGTTCACCAGGCACTGTCCAATGATAGTAGAATGCAGTAACTCCTTACACATTTTCTGTGTCACTTCTGGCAGAAGAGGCTCACTGCACTTCTATATGACTTTCTTCCAGTCCACAAGCATCATGGGTCCACATAATTATTGCCATTTTATCATGAAAATCTTCTGGATACTGCTATCCCTATTAAACATTCAATTCCATCATACAAAGGCACAGTCATCTGCTCTGAGAAGCACTTAGAGGCTCTTCTCATCGTTCCAAGTCTAGTCCTCACAATGTATTAACTAAGGCATGGAGAATGTGTCCACACCAGCACTCAGCCTCTATATGGCACTGTGTGTGCTCAGGCAATCTGACTGGTTCTCTTTTAGTATGACCAAATGCTATCACTTGATGGGCGGATTTACATGTGTTCTTGTTTTAGTAAATAATGTACAGACATGTGCCCCATTTAGATTTAGTTTCTACACACTTAATCAGGTAAAACACATACAACCATTTCACATAATGACTGTTTCAAATATAACAATTTTTCTATATTCTTTTACATGAATTCCATCAACTCTTATTTTTCCTGACTATAACCTCTGTCAGATTTTAATGGCTTAGGTTTCACCGTTCATGGGAATCCTATGTCATGCATCAAGTGTCCTCCTTTACAACCCTCTAATTCCTTGAATGGTTCCATTGACAAGCAGTCATCAACCTTTGGGATGTCCCTCAGGTCACTTCAAGGTCACAAGAAAGCATTTTTCACATTCAACAACTGGGAAACTCCTAAGACCAAATACTATTACTTATACTCACAATCTACCCCATGGCTTCCAACACAGACCCCTTAGGGAATATCTGTCATAAAAATGAAGAGGCACTGACACATGATTAAGATCCCAGACCGTAACTATCCCAGTCCTCCTCCCAGGACAAGGCCACTCAGCTGTGCAGGCTTCCTTTTCACCTTCTCAGGTGAGAAAAGTAATGATGTCATCAGTTCCTGTTGAGTGTGAGCACACACTCCTGAAAGCATGTAACCCAGCCCTTTAAGCCTACCTGGCTTCTTCCTGTCGGGGACCTGGTTTATTCAGGCTAAGAGACAATTTTATTCTCTTGCTCTGAATTTCTTTGAAATATTAATGAAACATTGCATTTCTCTCATTGATTAACCCATGTGTTCATTCCTTTATTTATCCATATTTTTTAAAAAGGGAACATTGGAACTATTTATATACAAGTCATTTACCCTTTGGAAGGAACAGCAGGTTTACCACTGTGCTGAGCTACACGCTGGCAGCAATACTAGAGCAGCAAGTGACTCCCCCTCAGTTCACTTCTGCTCACATAGGGTGAGATAATACACATGCAGGATTCAGGAGCTACCTTTCCCACCCAGCAGCATGACTAACACACTGTTAATCCCATTCTGTCAAAAAGGATGAAAGAATCTTCCATCCAATCAGGCCCTCAGGAAAAGTGGCATAGAAGTTAAGAACCAGTTAGTTTCTTGCTTCAGTTGGACCCGTTTATACTCCCTGTAGTCACATTCCTGCTACTGTGATCAATGCATCAGCAGACTAAAGTAAAAAGTTGAGGTGACATGATGGAGAAACTACTATACAATTATCATCCCCACCAGCCATCTTCCTCAGATTGAGTTCAATTTTAAATAATACATAATATAAACAAAATCATAGCACCAGAGAAACAGAACTACATCAGGGACCACTCCTTTACCCCACCCATGTTCCTGTTGAGTGTGAGCACACACTCCTGAAAGCATGTAAGCCAGCGCTTCAAGCCATTCTTCCCCTACTCCTCATTTTAGACAACCAATGTTTCCATTGCCCACTACAATTCTTTATTGCACTAGGTCTGACAGCAGGTCTCCATGCTCATTGTTAGACATATAGGTGGTGGTGTGGGAACCTTGGTCTGAATAAATGATGATCAGCCATTCACAATGGAGCGTCCACTCTTTAGGTCTTTGGTAAGTCTTTGAGATTGCCATCCGACATAGAGTTAGTGAAGCCCAGGCTAGCCTTGACAGCATCCATTCCTATCCACACTGATGTTTTTGGCTGTGTGTCAGTGTCACTGGCTGGCAAGATTCACGGTCTTCCCAGCAGGTAATCTGCCACACGCCCATCTGCAGTCTCTGCTCTTCTACGGGTGAACAAAAAAGCCCCTTTTTATTGAAAATTTGTGCCTCTGGTGATGCTACAGGACTCTCTTCAGTCAGCTCATCAGTGCACTGAGGCAGTGTTCCCACAGCCACTTGTCTCACTGACTCAGGTGGACACTGCATGGAGCACACTGGGTTATCAGCTTGTCTGCTCCAACATCCTTTCAAACCTGCAGTAAGGTTCTCATGGCATCAACAGGTCTTACCACTTCAACAGAACCAGAACCCCTGTCACATCTCTCTAGTAGGGCAGCTTTCCATGCACCATGTAGCACAGGGAGCACATACTCAGGACACTGGTCACTGGCCTTTGGTCCATACATGCCACACATAGGGGCCTATTCTACTGTTCAATTTTTCCATCACTGTTACAATAAAAGTCTGAAATTCAGCCCCAATGAGCTGATCATTTATTAATTTATCCAATCCGAGCCTTTCTATCTATTGGTCTTTCTACCCCAGCTGCCCAAACACAATTTTGTCCATTCAACTAGGAGCTGTCATCCACAAACCGAAACATCCTTTGTTGATCAGCCAAGAGTGGTTCACAGGGCACTGTCCAATGTCAGAAGAATCCAGAAACTCCTAATGCAGTTTCCGAGCCACTCCTGGCAGAAGAGGCTCCCTGCCACTCCTATATGTCTTCTTTCACATTCCTAGGCACCACAGTCCCACATTAGCCATTTCCATTTTATAGTGAAAATCTTCTGGGCATTCTAATCCTTATTAGACATTTCAGTTCTCTCATACAAAGATGAGGTCGGCACTAAAAGGCACTCAGAGGCTCTAGTCATAGTCCCAAGTATGTTCATCACAAAGGACTTTGTCACTGAGAATCTGTCCACACCAGCACTCAGCTTCTATAGGGCACTGTGTGTGCTCAGGCAATCTGACTGGTTCCCTTTTAGAATGACCAAGGACTATTGCTTGAAGAGCATATTTACTGTGACCAATGTATCAAGTAAACTCAAGTAAAAAATTGAGGTGACATGATGGAAAAAGTATACCACTATCATTTCCACCAGCAATCTTCCCAAATGCACCAGAGAAACAAACTACATCAGGAAACACTCCTTTACCCACCCATGTGCCTGTTGAGTGTGAGCACACACTCATGAAAGCATGTAGCCAGTCCTCTAGCCTTTCTCTTCCCCATTTTAGACAACCAATGTTTTCATTGGCCACTCCCACTCTCTATCACACAAGGACTTACAGCAGATTTCTGTGCTCACCATCAGACATATATGAGGTACAGTTGTCATGTTAATGCAGCTTCTGAAACTGAATATTCTCCATTCACTTTAGGGCTATCATCCATAAACCAAACTCTTTGTGGAGAGTGGTTAAAGCACACTGTCCAATGACAATAGAATCCAGTCTCTCCTCCCACTAATGAAAGTTCATCCTAGAGAAAAGTCTCTGCCTCTGCTGTATGTCCTCCTACATTTCCCAGGACCACTCTCCCATTTATGCCATTTCTGTTTTCTTAATAAAAATTTCTGGGCACTCTCATCCTGTGTTGGATGTTTCAGTTCTCTCTTTCAAGTCCCAGTAGTCATTACTGAAGGGCACTCATAGAGTCTTGCCATAGTCCCCGTCTATGCCCCACAAAATACTGAGGCACAGAGAATCTGACCTCCCCTGCCACTTATCTACTGACAGCATGTTCTCTGCTCATTGTCAGACATTATAGGCTATAGCAAGTGTTCCTTGTTGTAAATAAATGAATCTCAGCCTTCTACTTTGGTGCAGTATCTTCACATTCTTTTACAATTGTCTGAGCCTTTCTATCTACCATCAGGTTAGCTAAGCCCTCACCAGGTTCTGAGAGGGTCCATAGCTGCAAATTCCCAATTGTGACCACCTATAGCTATGAGCATCAGCCTGACCTGCTGGCTATGTTCAGGGTCTTCCCACCAGGGAGTTTGCCACACACTTATCTGCTGTCTTTGTCTCTTCTGCTGGCAGACAGAACACTTATTGAAATGTGCCTCTAGGGACAGTAGAGGACTCTCTTCAGTCAGATCATCACTGCACTGCTGCAGTGTCCCCACCACCACTTGTTCCATTGACCAGGATAGACACTTCAAGGGAGTGCACTAAGATACCTGCTGGTCAATTCCAACCACCTTCTAAACCTGGACAGAAGTTCTGATGGCATCAATCCATCCTACTTCAATGCACTTCTCAAACTTCAATAGGGCCAGATACCCTATGGGCATCCATTTAGCAGGGCAGGCTTCCAAAGTATTATAGCCATATGGACCATATAGTCAGGCCACTAGCCACTGCCCACAAGATTGTAAAAACCCAATCTGAGGTTCTTTTAAGGCTGTCAGTTCTTCCATCAATGCTACAATTGCAGCATTCATTTAAACTCAAATGAGCTAACCAGTTTTACCTTTATCAATCAGTATTTCTATCCATCGGTTTTAATAGAAAAGTATTCTCTATTAAACAGCATTCTCCATTCACTTTGCACCTGCCATTCACACACCAAACATCTGTGTTGGTCAGTCGAGAGTGGTTGATAGGGCACTGCCCAGTGACAGTAGAATCCAGACTGGGGCTCCCTGCCTCTTTTCTATGTCCACACTGCATTTCCCAAACATCGAGATACCACATAAACCATTTCCATTTTCTTACTGAACTCTTTTGGACACTCCATCCCAATGAGATGTTTCAATTTTCTCATCTACAATTTCTGTATTCATCACTGACAGGCACTCACAGACTCTTGCCATAGTCTCCAGTCTATGCTCCACCAAGGGCTAAGGCACAGAGCATCTGTCCCCACCAGCACTCAGCTTCTATATTACACTGTGCGAACTCAATCTTACTGGTTCTCATGTTGCACAGCATATTAATATCACTTGAAAAGCAGATTTTCTTGCCTTCTGTTTACAAAACAACATAGAAGTTGTTCCCCAATCAGGCACAACTTCTATCCCCTTAATATAACCAGGTAAGACAAATGTAATTACTTCACATAATGCTGGTTTCTAACACACCAACCAGCTACCAACCATTACCTTAATCATATCAACTTTTATGTTCCCTTCTGAAGCCTCTAGTTGGACTTGACAGGTTCTGTTTTCACAATTCAAGGGAACCTGACATCCTGACTGAGGAGTTCCCTCTGTTTCAATCATATGATTGGTTCTGTTGGTAACCAGCCCCTGTTGTTAGGTACTTTCCCAAATTCTTCTCCATAACATACCGAGAGACACCATTCTTTAAGGCTCAGAACAACAAGTGTTCTGGGAGCTATGAGACAGAAGTGTGTGTGAAAATCAAATATTTATAACAAATATATTTTGGTGACCTGAATAACCAAAATTGTACTTCTTATAAATCACAGTATCACACTGATAATAAAAGGAACCCCTTCCCTAAGTCACATTGCTCAGATTTGTTTGCTTAGGAGAAATTTTACCGACCAAAGTTGAACAGAAACCTGCACAAGTGTAGGTAGGACACATTTCTAAGGACAGTTAAGGCCTCCTCTGAAACCTGTCTACTGAAAAGAAAAATGAGGGAGAGAAAAGAACAGATGCACAGTAAGAACAATGGACAAAGTCTTTTTAGGTCTTTGCCTGAGAAGCTGAAAAGGGACAAAAGAATAAAGAGAAGCTACTCAGAGAAGGGACAGAGCTTGGGAGAACTGCAGAGGGATAGTTGGGACAGGTCCTCAGCCCATTACCTCAACAATCTGTATTAGACCTGCTCTTCCAAGTGAAGAACTGCCAATCCCAGACAACTGGAAAGTTAGCGCACTGATTTCAGGTACAGTTTGAGCAGGTTCAAATCATGTGAACAGGACCAATTTTCTTTCATCTTTCTTCCTTTTTCAGCCTTGGTTCTATCTTCAAATAGGCTTTTACCTTGGGACTGCAAGAGATTGCAGAATTTCCAGCCTACATCCTTTCAAGTTTAGTTGAAAAGAGTGTTTAAATAAATGCACAAGCCAGTGTCCCAGAACTGAGTCTCATTAACTCTAATTGGCCTGACCTGGATCAGATGTCCATCTCTAATTCAACCACTTTGGCAAGGAGAATAGGATGTTTTCATTGGTCTATGCCTAGGCCCCCTGCTCCATTTTTTAAATCAAGTATGGGGCCCACTTCCTTTGAGACACATGGACTGGGCGTGGGTAGAAAGACAGTTTCCACAATGGACTATCAGAGTACCTGTTTCATAACAAGGGGCAGAGATGCTACTGGAAGAAACAACTAGCACATACTCCATTTTCCACTAAGCTTGAGTGTGGCTTTATCCTAGTTGGCCAACCATATGCTTTGATTCTGGATTTTCAGAATCCCTCAAGACATCAGAAGTGGTATCAATTTGGGAAACAAATTAAAACCTGGCTCCAATATATAAATATACATAAGACATAGATACAGATAACAGGGTAGCAAGTCCTGGAGGGAAAGGGGAGATAGAGGTAGGGGGAGGGGCAAAGGGGGAGAAATAAGAAAGAAAAAAGACTCTGCATGGGGGTGTTGGGGGGGATGATGTAGAGATTGAGAATGTTGTTATATTGAGTGGGATACTTGAAACCATGGCAGCACAATAAATTAAAAAAAAATTTTAAGAGAGTCTGAGAAAAAGATTTTTAAAAATCACTAATATATGCATTCCTTAATATATTAAAGAAAACATATATGAATAGAAAGACATCTCATATTCATGGATTAGAAAACTTAATATTCTTAAAATGGCAATACTACCTTAAATGATCTACAGAGTTAATGTACTTTCTATCAAAATTGCATCATTTTTGTGTAAATAGAAAAATCTATCCTTAAATTCATATGGAATTTCAAGGGACCCCTGAATAGCCAAAACAATCTTGAAATTAAAAAAACAACAACAAAGTTTGAAGACATACACTTGTTTTCAGAACTTATTGAAAAGCTGCAATAATTAAAACAGAGCGGGGCCCTGGCCGGTTGGCTCAGTGGTAGAGCGTTGGCCTGGTGTGCAGAAGTCCCGGGTTTGATTCCCGGCCAGGGCACACAGGAGAAGCGCCCATCTGCTTCTCCACCCCCCCCTCCTTCCTCTCTGTCTCTCTCTTCCCCTTCCGCAACCAAGGTTCCATTGGAGCAAGTATGGCCTGGGCGCTGGGGATGGCTCCTCAGCCTCTGCCCCAGGCGCTAGAATGGCTCTGGTCGCAACAGAGCGACACCCCAGAGGGGCGCATGCGGGAGTCTGTCTGACTGTCTCTCCCCATTTCCAGCTTCAGAAAAATACAGAAACAAAAACCCAGAGTGGTATGAGCATAAGAACAGATATATATAGATGGAATCAAGTAGAGAACCCAAACATAGACATATATATTGGCAACTGATTTATCAAGGGTGCAAAGACCCTTATTAGTGAATCAAGTGGTTTTTTTTAAATATAATGCTGAGAAAACAGAATATCCACATGTAAAAAGATAAAATAAATTAGACCTTTACCTTATATCATATACAAAAATTAACTCAAAATAGATAAACGAGAATGTTAGAACTAAAACTAAAATACTTTTAGAAGCAATCAGAGAAAAATATTTCTGACATTTGTCAATGTTTTGAATACAACACTAAAGTACAGGTAACAAAAACTGGATATTGATAAAATATTTGAGATAACTTTCAAAATGTGGTAAATGGGACACAATTTTATCCTCTAAATGTGCTACTAGTAAATGATACTCTCCGATACTCTCTGAATGTGCTACTAGCAAGTTGCAGATAAGTGTAGTGTATTTTTAGGTTTGGTATTTTTTTGTCCTTACACAGAACAGGAGCTTGTTTATGGCAATAATACTGCATTAAATAACATTTCTATTAAAGTGACAGTTCTAGTAAAAATACAAAAAACAAAAAAACCTGACTCCAATTTATATTCATATATAATCTTCTAAATCATTATTGTAGAAAAAAAATTCCAAGTAATTAACCTCACTAATCCTGAGTTTCTCATTTATAATATAATAAGACCATCCTCATTGAATTCTTAGGAGGACTTGGACAATATATGTAAATTGCTCAGCTCAATAACCAACTACTGAACCCCAAACAAAGATAGTTGTGAGGACAACAAAAATCATAATGGTAAGAGCAATGTTTAGAGCTGCATTATTGCCCATGGCGCTCAGTTGTTAACCTGCTTTTCTATTTTACAATGCTCAGCATTCTTAATGAGGCAGGGACAGACTAAAGATAGTACAGCAGTCAACCCAATCCATGGGTTCTACCTTGCTTTGATCTACAACCTCCTTTATATGGGGCCGCCCCCTGTTGGGCAGAGCATCGCCCCTGGTGGGCGTGCCGGGTGGATCCCGGTCGGGCGCATGCGGGAGTCTGTCTGACTGTCTCTTCCCATTTCCAGCTTCAGAAAAATACAAAAAAAAAATACAAAATCTTTACAGTATTTACCTCTGAGTATAAAAAAAACTTTCAATGATATTTAGTTTCATATTTATGGTTTTCTAGATTTTTTTTGAAGTCTTTACATGAGATTGTAACATTTCATAATAAAAATGTACTTTCACTTTAAAAAGTCAGTTCTATTTTAACATGACATATGCCTCAAAGGTCTTTCTAGCAGTTCCTGAACTTGGTTTGTGTGTCAGACTTAGCACAGGAGCCCTTTAAAAATGCAGATGGTGCCCTGGTGGGAGAGCTCAGTCGGTTGGGGGGTTGTCCTGAAGCTCAGAGGTTGCTGGTTTGATCCCCAGTCAGGGCACATACAGGAACAGATCAATGTTTCTGTCTTTCTCACCCTTCCTCTCTCACTAAAATAAACATTTAAGAAATTAAAATAAAAATGTAAAAAAAAATCGTGACCTGTGGTGGCGCAGTGGGATAAAGCATCAACCTGGAACACTGAGGTTGCCAGTTTGAAACCCTGGGCTTGCCTGGTCAAGGCACATATGGGAGTTGATGCTTCCTGCTCCTCCCCCTTCTCTCTCTCTCTCTCTAAAAAAAATGTAGATGGCATCCTGGGTTTCACCTCTGACCTAATGCATTAGCATCACCAGAGCTGCACCTAGGAACCTGAATTTTTTAAAGCTTCCCACGTGGCTCTGCTGGAGCTGAGTGGCATTGCCCTTGGCCTTCATTGGCATTCAGGAGCCAGTGACTTAGAAAGCTCGTGGAGGCTTAAACCCCCACCCCCCAGTGTGGCAAGGCTCTCCCTCCCTCTGCTGATGAGCAGGCTATAACTAACAAAGATAAACAACCACGTTTCTACACTTAGCTGCTGCCCCATACTTTTCATAAATGTTGACCTTTGGTCAGGTCCCTCTGCTTTATTTTGAGAAGAATCACTAAAGTCATTTAGAAAGGATGGTTGGAATCTGCAGTGGAAGGCTCCAAATCTCATCATCCCAGCTGGAGGCAGCAGCCTGGTCTGCAGAGGAGGCCCTGGGCCACTCAGTCCCTGCAGGGAAATGGACCAGTCCTTGTTCCAGGCAACCCAGGAGCAGAGGCAGTGAGGAGACCAGCAGGCTGGAGCCATCCTGGGTGAGAAGGCTGAGCCTCACAGCCTCCTCGGGCACTCTGCTGCGATGCCGCCCAAGAGACATTCTAAGTGTATGGTTTCTTAGTATGAAAAAGTTTCCTTTAACCCATATTTAAAAATCTGATTTCCCATCACCATCTTCAAGTAGGCAGATGGGTCACCAGTGGAGCTCTCAAATTAACAGTAATTACATAGAGTTATTTTAGGAAATGTTAGAGGACAAGGTGAATTGCATATTCCAACAAATGTAGACTCAGAAGAAAACTTAGTTGTATGACCCCTTAACAGCCAGCATTCAAGATACTTTTTGTTCATCATTGTGCTCAGCAGATTTAAGGGCTTCACAGGCAAAAGTCCAAGACAGAAAAAGAAAATCAGACTTAATGGAAACTCATGTGTTGAGATAACTAAACCCAGAAAACCTTCTTTCCCAGTAACTTGAAGAATCCTTGCATTAGATATTCACTTTGTTAAACCCAGCTACATTGGGATTATAAGAATATAAATGTCAATATCCTTTTTTTTTTTTATAACATAGATGAAACAACTTCTAGAAAAAAAAGTAAATGATCTTTCAGACAGCACCCTACTGGGTTAATGAAGCCAGAACAACAGCATTTTCTTCAGTGGTCATCAGGAAAATAAACTTTCTCAGGTTAAATCTTGTTAACCAGACAGCACTAACACCCCATCCTTCAACAACAGCTTGTCTCCCTGGAAGACATCTGCTTTTATGATATTTACAAATGTTCCATTGAGAATCAAATCCTGATCATCAACCCTGTCTTTCTTTCTCCCACCCAAATTTTACCTTTCTGCTTTCAAAAAAACAAAGATGCATTTTTGTTCTCTCTGGATTTTATATCTTCACTTCAGCCTTAGAAGTCAGTATCCTTTTACAGAACTTCTGATTAAAACATTTGCTGGGCCTGACCAGGTGGTGAGGCAGTGAGTAGAACACCCACCTGGGATGCTGAGAACCCAGGTTAAAAACCCTAAGGTCGCCGGGTTGAGCACACATCGTAGACATGATCCCATGGTCGCTGGCTTGAACCCAAAAAGTCAATGGCTTGAGTATAAGGTTGCTAGCTTGAGCAAGGGGTCATTCAGTCTGCTGTAGCCCCCTGGTCAAAGCACATATGAGAAAGCAATCAATGAACAACTAAGGTGTCGCAACCATGAGTTGATGCTTTCCATCTCCCTTACTGTCTGTCTCTCCCTGCCTGTCCCTCTGTCTCTCTCTTGCTTAAAAAAAAAGTGTTTGCTGAAACTGAAGGTAAACTTAAGTCCTGGGAGATCAAACAATTCTCACTCTACATCAGAGGACCACCACCTCAGTACTGCCAGAGCTCAAGGAGCGGGATGGTGGCAAGGTCACGTAACCAACATATGACTCCCTTTCTCCCTCCACACCAGTAGCTTTCTTTCCAGCACATCCCTCCTTGTGCCATCCTCATGGAGCTTAGAGACAGAACCTGCTACCATAAACAGAGTTTGTTAAGCACCACAGTGAGCACACAGGGAGAGTCTCCTTAGCCACCTTCAGACCAGCGCTATAGCTGCACAACTTCTGCAGTCACACAGGACTCCCTGTGCTACAAGGGCCCCAAGCTCAGATTCATGCTCTGTTGTCGCCATCATAAAATTATTTTTAAAAATAAGGGCCTGCATTCATATTGCTCTGCACTCTGAAAGTTCTACAGCTTGGCCACACTTGCCATCTGGGGTCCTTCTCCCTCTCACGCTCAGTCTGGCATCTCAAAGTCTCTTTTTCTTTTTTTTTCTTTTTTTTTTTTCCTTTTTATTTTTTTAATAAATTTTTATTAATGATAATGGGATGACACTAATAAATCAGGGTACATATATTCAAAGAAAACATGTCTAGGTTATTTTGTCATTAAATTATGTTGCATACCCCTCGCCCAAAGTCAGATTGTCCTCCGCCTTCCTTATCTAGTTCTCTGTGCCCCTCTCCCTCCCCCTAACTCTCTCCCTCCCTCCCTCCCATGTCCTCCCTCCCCCCACCCCTGGTAACCACCACACTCTTGTCCATGTCTCTTAGCCTCGTTTTTACATTCCACCAATGTATGGAATCATGTAGTTCTTGTTTTTTTCTGATTTACTTATTTCACTCCGTATAATGTTATCAAGATCCCACCATTTTGCTGTAAATGATCTGATGTCATCATTTCTTATGGCTGAGTAGTATTCCATAGTGTATATGTGCCACATCTTCTTTATCCAGTCTTCTATTGATGGGCTTTTTGGTTGTTTCCATGTCTTGGCCACTGTGAAAAGTGCTGCAATGAACATGGGGCTACATGTGCCTTTACGTATCAATGTTTCTGAGGTTTTGGGGTATATACCCAGTAGAGGGATTGCTGGGTCATAAGGTAGTTCTATTTGCAGTTTTTTGAGGAACCACCATACTTTCCTCCATAATGGTTGTACTACTTTACAGTCCCACCAACAGTGGATGAGAGTTCCCTTTTCTCCGCAGCCTCTCCAACACTTGCTATTACCCGTCTTGTTGATAATAGCTAATCTAACAGGGGTGAGGTGGTATCTCATTGTAGTTTTGATTTGCATTTCTCTAATAACTAATGAAGCTGAGCATCTTTTCATATATCTGTTGGCCATTTGTATTTCTTCCTGGGAGAAGTGTCTGTTCATGTCCTCTTCCCATTTTTTTATTGGATTGTTTGTTTGTTTGTTGTTGAGTTTTATGAGTTCTTTGTAAATTTTGGATATTAGACCCTTATCTGAGCTGTTGTTTGAAAATATCATTTCCCATTTAGTTGGCTGTCTGTTTATTTTGATATCAGTTTCTCCTGCTGAGCAAAAACTTTTTATTCTGATGTAGTCCCATTCATTTATCTTTGCCTTCACTTCTCTTGCCATTGGAGTCAAGTTCATAAAATGTTCTTTAAAACCCAGGTCCATGATTTTAGTACCTATGTCTTCTTCTATGTATTTTATTGTTTCAGGTCTTATATTTAGGTCTTTGATCCATTTTGAATTAATTTTAGTACACGAGGACAGGCTGTAGTCGAGTTTCATTCTTTTGCATGCGGCTTTCCAGTTTTCCCAACACCATTTGTTGAAGAGGCTTTCTTTTCTCCATTGTGTGTTGTTGGCCCCTTTATCAAAGATTATTTTACCATATATATGTGGTTTTATTTCTGGGCTTTCTATTCTGTTCCATTGGTCTGAGTGTCTATTTTTCTGCCAATACCATGCTGTTTTGATTATCGTGGCCCTATAATATAGTTTAAAGTCAGGTATTGTAATGCCCCCAGCTTCATTCTTTTTCCTTAGGATTGTTTTGGCTATTCGGGGTTTTTTATAGTTCCATATAAATCTGATGATTTTTTGTTCCATTTCTTTAAAAAATGTCATAGGAATTTTGATGGGAATTGCATTAAATTTATATATTGCTTTGGGTAATATGGCCATTTTAATTATATTTATTCTTCCTATCCAAGAACAAGGAATATTTTTCCATCTCATTGTGTCTTTTTCTATTTCTCTTAATAATGCCTTGTAGTTTTCATTATATAGGTCCTTTACATTCTTTGTTATATTTATTCCTAGGTATTTTATTTTATTTTTTGCAATCGTGAAGGGGATTATTTTTTTGAGTTCGTTTTCTAATATTTCATTGTTGGCATATAGAAAGGCTATGGACTTTTGTATGTTAATTTTGTATCCTGCGACCTTACTGTATTGGTTTATTGTTTCTAATAATCTTTTTGTGGAGTCCTTCGGGTTTTTGATGTATAGGATCATATCATCAGCAAAAAGTGATACCTTTACTTCTTCTTTTCCAATATGGATGCCTTTTATTTCTTTGTCTTGTCTGATTGCTCTGGCCAGAACTTCTAGCACCACGTTAAATAAGAGTGGAGAGAGTGGACAACCCTGTCTTGTTCCTGATTTAAGGTAGAAAGTCCTCAGTTTTATGCCATTTAATATGATGTTGGCTGATGGTTTATCATATATGGCCTTTATCATGTTGAGATATTTTCCTTCTATACCCATTTTGTTGAGAGTCTTAAACATAAAATTGTGTTGTATTTTATCAAAAGCCTTTTCTGCATCTATTGATAAGATCATGTGGTTTTTGTTCTTTGTTTTGTTGATATGGTGTATTACGTTAACCGTTTTGCGTATGTTGAACCATCCTTGAGATTCTGGGATGAATCCCACTTGATCATGATGTATTATTTTTTTAATATGTTGTTGTATTCGGTTTGCCAGTATTTTGTTTAGTATTTTAGCATCTGTATTCATTAGAGATATTGGTCTGTAGTATTCTTTTTTGTGCCATCCTTGCCAGGTTTTGGTATGAGGGTTATGTTGGCCTCATAAAATGTGTTTGGAAGTATTGCGTCTTCTTCAATTTTTTGGAAGAGTTTGAGTAGAATAGGAACCAAGTCTTCTTTGAATGTTTGATAGAATTCACTAGTATAACCGTCTGGGCCTGGACTTTTATTTTTGGGGAGGTTTTTAATAGTTTTTTCTATTTCCTCCATGCTGATTGGTCTGTTTAGGCTTTCTGCTTCTTCATGACTCAGTCTAGGAAGGTTGTATTCTTCTAGGAATTTATCCATTTCTTCTAGATTGTTGTATTTGGTGGCATATAATTTTTCATAGTATTCTACAATAATTCTTTGTATATCTATGATGTCTGTGGTGATCTCTCCTCTTTCATTTTGGATTTTATTTATTTGAGTCCTGTGCCTTTTTTCTTTGATGAGTCTTGCCAAGGGTTTGTCAATTTTGTTGATCTTTTCAAAGAACCAGCTCCTTGTTTTATTGATTTTTTCTATAGTTTTTCTGTTCTCTATTTCATTTATTTCTGCTCTGATTTTTATTATCTCCTTTCTTCGGCTGGTTTTGGGTTGTCTTTGTTCTTCTTTTTCTAGTTCCTTAAGGTGTGAAGTTAAGTGGTTTACTTCGGCTCTCTCTTGTTTGTTCATATAGGTCTGAAGTGATATGAACTTTCCTCTTATTACTGCTTTTGCTGCATCCCAGTGGTTCTGATATGTCGTATTTTCATTTTCATTTTTCTGTATGTATCTTTTGATCTCTGCGCTTATTTCTTCTTTGACCCATTCATTTTTTAGAAGTATGTTGTTTAGTTTCCACATTTTTGTGGGTTTTTCCCCTCTTTTTGCAGTTGAATTCTAGTTTCAAGTCTTTATGATCAGAAAATATGCTTGGTACAATTTCAATTTTTCTAAATTTGCTGATATTGTCTTTGTGTCCCAACATATGGTCAATTCTTGAGAATGTTCCATGTACACTAGAGAAAAATGTATACTCTGTCGCTTTGGGATGAAGTGTCCTGTAGATGTCTATCATATCCAGGTGTTCTAGTATTTTGTTTAAGGCCACTATATCTTTATTGATTCTCTGTTTGGATGACCGATCTAGGGCCGTCAGCGGTGTATTGAGGTCTCCAAGTATGATTGTATTTTTGTTAGTTTTTGTTTTAAGGTCAATAAGTAGCTGTCTTATATATTTTGGTGCTCCTTGCTTTGGTGCATATATATTAAGGATTGTTATGTCTTCTTGATTCAGTGTCCCCTTAATCATTATGAAATGACCATTTTTGTCTCTGAGTACTTTTTCTGTCTTGTAGTCAGCATTATTAGATATGAGTATTGCTACACCTGCTTTTTTTTGGGTGTTGTTTGCTTGGAGTATTGTTTTCCAGCCTTTCACTTTGAATTTGTTTTTATCCTTGTTGCTTAGATGTGTTTCTTGTAGGCAGCATATAGTTGGATTTTCTTTTTTAATCCATTCTGCTACTCTGTGTCTTTTTATTGGTAAGTTTAATCCATTTACATTTAGTGTAATTATTGACACTTGTGGGTTCCCTACTGCCATTTTATAAATTGCTTTCTGTTAGTTTTGTATCTTGTTTGATTCTTCTCTTTTGTTTTTCTATCATTTGTTTTTGTTTGTTTGTGTTCCATACTTTTTTCCTCTCTTGCTACCTTTTTTAAGTCAAGTGTTTTTGTGGTGGTTTTTTCAAGGGTGGTTATCATTAAGTAATGAAAATGGTACCTACCATATTCATTGTAGTACCCTATCTTATGAGTATTTCTGCACTTCATCGTCCTTTGCTACTGTTAATCTCCATCCTCTCCCCCCTTTTTTTCCTTTGTTGTCACAGTTTAAGTTTGGTTTTATTGTGTTCTTGGTGGAGCTGTTACTTGTGGTGTTGTTTTCTTTTGTTCTTTGAATCTGGTTGGAAAACCCCCTTTAGTATTTCCTGGAGTGGGGGCTTTCTGCTGATAAATTCTCTCATCTTTTCTTTATTTGTGAATGTTTTTATATCTCCTTCGTACTTGAAGGATAGCTTTGATGGGTATAGTATTCTTGGCTGAAAGTTCCTCTCTTTCAGGGCTTTAAATATTGGGGTCCACTCTCTTCTAGCTTGTAGAGTTTCTGCTGAGAAATCTGATGATAATCTAATAGGCCTTCCTTTATATGTTGTACTCTTCTTTTCCCTGGCTGCCTTCAAAGTCTCTTTTTCTGAAGCAGGTTCCAATACCTCAGCACGCTGCCCTTTTCTCTCCACTGCCACCACTGTGTTCTCTATTCCTTGGGATTGTCACCCTCCTAAACTGGCTGCAAAACAATGCTTTATGCATTATTTCTCTGCTTCTTCAAGGATATCAGTGATATAATTTTTAATAATCTACATAAGCACTAAGGAGAAATAGAATAAACATGGAGATGTTATAAAATTACTAATAAGGCAAATGGCAGACCACTTACACTACAGCCCACCTGTTATTTCCAGGGGTCAGGAATAATAAACCCACTCCCATCAGGCCTGAACAGGGAAGCAGGAAAGAATGGAAACTCCTTGGGTGATTGGCCTCTTTGCAGTCCATCAAACTAGGTGACATCTAGCTCTCCAGGCCCCTAGCTCCCAAGGAAGGGAACCCTTGAAGCATTTCTCAGAGAGCAAGGCTCTGCAAAGACTCAGGAGCAAGCAAGTTAGAAGACAGGACCCTCTGCTCTGTGAGAGCTGAGGTGCCCCTACAAGAGACATCCTCTTATTAGACCTGTTCCAAAGAGAAATCTGGTGCTTAAAGAGGTGAAATTTTGCAAAGGTCACACAGCTGATAAATGGAGAACAAATTCAATCAACTGATTCTGGAACCTTCGCTCTTGACCTCTATATGCTGCACCACCTTCCACGAGTCCAGGCTTCTAGTACAGTTCTTCTTGGCCTCCCCACTATTCCCCCAAAACAATCTTTATCTGCTGTGTCAACAAGTGGGTACAGGAGAAACAAGGGGTCTACCCACTTCCCTTCCCACAGGTGGTTTCCAGTCCCAAATGTAAACGTGCATTTTGGGGGAGAGGTGGAGGCAGAGCTACTTCTAATCACCTGGGCAGACAGCCTGGGGACAGGGTTGGGGGGACAGATCTGCACCATGGTATGGGAGAACTGGTAAAGACACACTCTTTCAACTTTCCAGGGGAGGTTTTTCTAGGGGCTTAATAGGGACAGGGGTGTGAGGTCACAGTGGAGTAGAAGCCAGACAAAAGGAGACCATGCAGCAACGATTACCAAGAAAAGAGGGAAGCAATTTTCAGCAGCTGCCATGAACTGAAAACCATGACGGAAGACTGACTGCTGCATAAAATACTAAACTGCCTGACCTGTGGTGGCGCAGTGGATGGAGCATCGACCTGGAGTTCTGAGGTCACTGGTTCAAAGCCCTGGTTTCCCTGGTCAAGGCACATATGGGAGTTCATGTTTCCTGCCCCTCCTCCCTTTCTCTTTCTCTCTCCTCTCTAAAGTGAATAAATAAAATCTTAAAAAAAAAAGTAAGCAAAGATTATTCTTCAAGTCTTCTGAAGTCAAACTGCTCTTGCCTTGTTGCAGTATTGACATAATGCAATACTGAGCCACGTGAGCCTCTGGGATTTAGTCATGTTACACAGAACAAGTCACTTCACCATGTCTACTTAGGAGGTAACTAGAAGCCTCAGTGATAGGATTCATCTATCCCTGAGTTCTACCACTAACCATGACTCCTCTGTATAATAAATACTTCTGTTAGTCCAAAAATAAATAAATAAGTAAGAGAACAGAAATTAAGAATTTTAAAAAAGAATTTCAAGAGAAAAAGAATGCCAGCAAAACATAATCAACTACATGGAGAGCAGAAAATAAACCATATGTACAATGGCTAGATATGTTCCTTCCAAAGTATTAAAAAATAAGGTTTGATTAAAGGGACTCAGTGGGGAGTGGGTCTCCCTAATAGGTATCTGGATTGCAGATGAACATTTTAGACCCCAGAGGATTCTGGGAACATGTACATATATTCAGAGATAATGAGTCTTTATTGAGCAGCCCATTAGGCCAATTTCTTATTTAGCAAAGTCTTGGGTTGAGTCCACTAAATTATATTTGCTCTAGGGAGACTTCCTGATGTACAAAGCAGAGTAATGAAATAGTGATACTAGCATCACATTGGGACATAAAATTAAGGAGGCTATTTTCACCTTGACAAATAATAATTCAGTTAGTAAACAACTCAGGGGGGGAAAAATGCTCAAGTGCCAAAGTAAAAATCTTGATGTCAGATTAAATCCCAAGCTGCTAAAATAATAACTTTGTTAACAAAAATGGGTTTTCTAGACCCTTTAAAAGGAAGTCTTTAAGTAAAAACTGTGTCCAGGAGAACAAGGCAAGGGACATTTCTGTTCCTCCAACTGTAACATCAGCCACACTAATGAAACCTGATTCTCACAAAGGCAGGGAAACTCCCAAAACTTATTGGTATCTTTCCTAAGAGCAATGCTAATGATATGTTTGTCATGGGAAGTTCAGGATCCTAAAGAGCAAACAATATGAGTGCCATCTTTCTCTCTTTCTATTTTCATTTTTATTGTATGCAAATTTTACTTCAATTAAAAGAATCATTAACTATTTAAAGTATACAATTCAGTGGCATTTAGAACATTCACAAAGTTGTGCAATCACCACTTCTGCCTAGTGCCAAGACATTTTCAACACTGGAAAAGCAAACCCTATACCCATGAAGTAATTATTTCCCATTTTTCCCTCCAAGCCCCGAGCAACCACTAGTTTGCCTCTAAACATTTACCTATTCACCAAGATTCATACTAATAGAATCATACAATATCTGACCCTCTATCTCTGATGTGTTCTATTTAGCATAACATTTTTTAAGTGCATCCACATTGTAGCCCATACTTCACTGTTTCATGGCTGAATAGTATTCCATTTATGGATATACTACATTTTGTTTAGCCATTATCAGTTGGCCATTTGGGCTGTTTCTACCTTTTGGCTATTATAAATACTGCTGCTATTTTATATTATGTTCTCATTATTAATAAAAATACTTTATTCCTATCAAGTACCTTATAACCTTCAATGTGCATAGAATGCCTCATTTGACACTCTAATAACATCCTCCCAACTCATCTCGCAGGATTATTTCCTCAGACACAGAAGTTTTAAATGTGTAATTACAAGTCACTCATTTACTATCCGGGAGGACTCAGGTCCTTTGACTCTTACTAGACAGCTCTATATCTTACATGTGAAGATATTTATTCCTTTGTAACTACCTTCCTTTCACCTGGGCCTAATTTTCCTTGGCCAGTGAGGTCACAGAAATTGGTTTCACACTTCAAAATCTACTCAAAACTGCCTAGACTTCAAGCTCCTGGAGAGTAGAGATTATGTTTCCTTCATCTTTACAGTCTAGCAGCCAATAATGTCTGTCTAGCTAGCACAGAGCTGGCACCAAAGAAAAAAGGGGAAAGAAGGAGAAGGGAGAAGAATGGAACAGAGAGAAGGAACAGAGAGAAGGATACATACCAGACACACACACACTGTCAAGGTTAGGAAAAAATTTCTTCCTGTGACCGAGTGTTACATTCCCACTGCATATAGAAGGACATGAGTTGAAGGAACCTTGGAGAAAGGCTGGCCTGCAGGTAAACATCAGTGGTGGAAAGTGCTGAGGTCAGACCCCCAATCAACAAAAACACTGCCATTGCATTAGGCCTATTTTCCTTCCCCATTATGAAAAAATGTCACTACTTAAGAACAGAAAGCAATGTGAAAACTAGACACAACTACTATCCTAAAGGGCATTAGTTCTATCATCCCACAGTGCAGGTTACAGACCCAGCCCATTCTGGGTCCACGAGAAATTGTGGTACTGAGTACATAGTTCTATCCAGGCAAGCCCTAGATTTATAATCTTACCCCCAAAAAGTAGAGTTTCTAGGACACCAGACAGGGTACTAGAAGATGGATTCTAATCATGGATCCACCCTAGAATCAAACTCCCAGAAGTCATCCATTTCAGATCCCAAACTTTTCCCCTATTATCTCACACTTAAAAAATGATTTTCCTACAGCATTTTGGATGAAGTGGATAGCTGTTCACAGTTGGAGGCAATGGTCCTGGGCCTGCCAGCTGTGAAGGATGGGAAATAAAATGCAGAAGCAAACAAATACCCAACCATAAAAATCAGCAACTGATGGAGGGTTATACCCTCTGAGAGTAACTTAAAGTTAACTATAGTTTCCAATAGGAAATGGGAAAGCAAACTTCATGTTTATAATCCTGACAATCACTACTTGAAATAGGTAGTACAGTCGCCCCTCACCATACTGCAGTTCACTTTTCATGGTCTCACTGTATTGTGGATTTTTAAATTGTATATATCTAATTTTGTATCACAAATTTTTCACTATATCATGGGATTTTTCAGAACATAGGTGTTTTTATATATTTATTATTTTAATTATTTTTGCAGTAAAATAAGCATTTTCTAGCCTAAAAAATTAAAAGCAATATAAAAACATTAATTGAAACATATTAAAAGAATATTAAATTGAAATGAGATACATAGCATATAGTAGATGAGTAGACAAAGACTGGCACGTATGGAAAATGCAGCTACGGACACTTCCACTTGAGCTAGTTTGCCCACATAAGATCATACATATCACACTATTGGCTGATGTATGGGAGGCGGCCAACCAGAGCACTGTGTTCTGTATCCGGGGCACTTATTGGCTCAGCAACCACAGCATCAGTCTCCTCCTTCTCCTGCATATAGCATGTGTTCAGCATCTCGCCTTGTCCATTTCACATGGACGTCTGATTGCTGCACATAGTGTTGCTCTTTGGTGTTGTTTTTGTAAAATTTTCATAAAAATTTGAATTTATTTCAAGCCCTGCAATGTCACCCAAATGTTCTGTGCCTTTTAAGGCTTCTGGCACTGAACCCAAGTGCCAGCTGCTTACCATCTCAGAAAAGGTGGAACAACTAGACACACTAAAAGAAAGGAGAAGCTATGCAGCTGCAGGCCTCCATTACAGGATCAATGAATCTTCAATTTGCTAAATAAAGAAGGATGAAAAGAATATAAGGACAATGGCAGCAGTGTTTTTTAACAAGACTGGGAAGAGGGTGGTGACTTCCCACAATAAGGCCACTGTGAGGATGGAGTCTGAATTGGCCCTACAGATCAGTGACTGCAGAAAGAAGACTATCTTGCTAGATACAAACACCATCCACACAAAGGCCAAGAAGCTTTATGAAACTTTTGCTGAAAGTGGTGACATTCGCAACAGTGAGGAGGATGACGAGGACGACACACAAGCAAAACCATCAAGTGCTTCTCCCAACAGACGAACCCCATTCAATGCCAGCAAGGGCTGGTTTGACAAGTTTCAGAAACACTTTGGACTTAAGAGTGTTTCTCTGCATGGAGAAGCAAGAATAAGAATGTGTTGCCTGTGTACTGGTGCACAACCCAAGGCCTGGATCATGAAATTTCTCATGTTAAATTGATTTCACCAGTGCTTTCTCCTGGAGATCAAGCTTTATCTGGCAGAGAAGGGCCTCAAATTCAAAGTGCTTCTGATCATGGACAATGCTGGAAGCCACACTGTCAACCTGTCATATGATGGCATGCAGATAGAGTTCCTGCCACTGAACACCACATCACTGATTCAGTGTTGGGAGCCGATCAACGACTGCTGGCTGACAAGGTCACAGCAGGAGAAGACCCACAACTGCTGGCTGACAAGGTCACAGCAAGAGAAGACCCACAACTGCTGGCTGACAAGGTCACAGCAGGAGAAGACCCACAACTGCTGGCTGACAAGGTCACAGCAGAAGAAGATCAAAAACTGCTGATTGACAAAGTCACAGCAGAGAAGACCAATGGCTTCTGGTTGACAAAGTCACTGCAGTGAAGACCAATGGCTGCGGGTTGACAAAGTCACCATAAAGGAAAGGCACAATGATACTTCCCCCTTTGACTTTTTGAATTAATCTGGCCTTATATCCCCCCTTTTCTGGGTGTGTGCTATTATTTGTGGCACAGGGATAATAGGACCGTGCTTTCCCTGTAGATTTATAGTGATTTCTTTGGAAATGAGACAGAGGGTGTGAGCTCCACAGAAAAGCCTGTAAGCCTCTTGGACTGTGCTCATAGACATAAGAGGCTGGCTATGATATCCCTCATAAAGTCTTAAGTCTGTAGGAGAATTTCTTCTTATTAATCATGTTAGAAAGAATAGATTGTGACTTGTAAATGGATAGGAGGCAGTGGCTGTGCACAGAGCACCTTTCAGCCTTCACTTAATTCATCATCTTTCCTCCCTAGCCTTTTCATGTGATAGAGTAGAGAAACTTTCCTTTCTTCTTGCTTACCTGACCTGCAGATGGTGGAACACTCTGAGAAGAATATAGTTAGAACTTAACTAGTGTGTGAATATAGTAAATAAATAAAATTTGACTAGACAATAGAATCTTAGGTAAGGTGTTATGGAATGGCCCGTTGCGTGGCCTGGGATGGAAGCGCAGTCGGCAAGAAAAGAATGTTTTGCTAAGAGACTTGTTTTATGACTAAAGGCAGTTGCTGGGCTTTCTCAGTGAAACATTCTCATGAGATTTATATACTTTCCAAGGTTTTTCATTCAGATAATAGAGAGGAATATGGGGGGATCCGTAGAAGCAATAGCAATTAATGCCTTCTGATATTATGTTGCTACTAAGCTATCTTGCAGGTGCACTCTATATATCTTTAAGCAAAAGTTACTCTTGATGTTATGCCAATTTCTTAATAAGCAAGCCTTTTGAAGTTTTGTGAGAAAAATTAGGACACTGCATGAACTTAAGGCCATTTGCCTGAGCAAGCGGTGGTCCTTTGCTAGTCCTTGATGATTTCGTCTGATAATCTCTGCGCTCTTGACTCACAACAACAGTAAAGTAGAGTTATTAATTAGTACTAATCTTTTAGAAGTTTGTACCAATATTGTTATTGCTATTCAAGTTATTGTATATCTGTACTTTGAATGACTTACCACCTGATTTGTAGCTTATAGATATGAATTAACTGTTATCTGGAAATATGTAACCATAGTGAAACAAAATACCATGTGATTGTAACTTAGTGTGTGTGCATAAAAAGAAAGCTAGACCAGCATTTGGCAGAGATGCCTGGCAGTAAATGCTAACTAGAGAATAAAGAGAAAGAAAAGAATTTGGCTCTCTCACTCGATTCGTGCTGACGCCGTCTCTTCCTGTGGGACTCCTGGATTCCCCCCTGGGGCTGGACCCCGGCAATTCAGCCCATGGATCAAAGCATTATTCACGTGTTTAAGGCTCTCTATATGTGAAACACCCTGTAAAAAACCTCATTGAAGCTATGGACTAGGATGAAGACTTCTCCATAAAGGCACACTGGCATGACTATATCATTGCATCATGTCTCCTAAAAATTCAGAAGGCCATAAAGGAGATAAAGAGTGAAACTTTAAATGCCAGCTGGAAAAATCAGTGGCCAGCAGTGGTCCATGATTATAAGGGACTATATCCTGAAGAAGTACATCACTCTGGTAGATAAGGCCGTGAAGCTGGCAAAACTACTGGGAGGAGATGGCTTCAATGATATAACTCCTGATGACGTTAATGACCTGATCAATGTCCACTCACAACCACTGACATACGGAAGACCTGACAGAGATGATGAAGTCAGCAAGCAAAGAAGAGGAACAGGAGGAACTAGGGGTTGAAGAAGAAGAGGGGGTAGGCCTAACACTCAGTTGCCTCACAACCATGGTCAGAATGGCCAAAGAACTTCAGCGAGTGGCTCAAGAATGGGACCTCCAGATGCTTCATTCATTGCAATTCTCAAATACAATCTACTTTGCAGATTTTTGTCTATTGTGGGGGTTCTGGAACCTAACCCCCATGAGAGATGAGGAATCACTGTATTCTCATTTTATAGGTAAGGAGACTGAAGCTAAATGTAATTCAATGATTTATCCAGCTAATGAGTAGCAAAGCCATTGCTCTAAACCAGGCCTTTATGATTAAATTTAGCTGCTCCTGACACAATTTGTTCCCACCTGGGATGCATCAAAATCAGAGAAGCTGGTTAAAATACAGCTTACCAAGGGTGTAATCATGGAGTATTCCTGAGAAGCCACCAAGGTGCAGTGAGTTCTGGGGCTCACCTCCAGGAATGACTGCTGAGTTCACCTTCCAAACACACCTGTCCAAAGAGCTTGAAGTTGACTGTATGACCACACATGCCCCTTAGTTACCCAGACTTAGCCTGACCAGACTTTAGTCAGGCTTCTCTCCTCCCTATGGGCCCTGAACCTTGACTCCCCCAAGCCTGAGAAAGCACAAAAATAAAGAACTCTTCCTTACCAGCTCATGCTAGGGATGGGCTGACTCGAGAAAGAAACATTTCCCATCAAACCACCCATCCTGCTGTCTGTCCACCCTCACTCACTTGCCACTTTTCTCCTCAAAAAGTTTCCACCAGCCCCGCTTCTCCCTCCCTATGAAGGAAAAGCCTTTCCCTGTTTGGGGTGAAGATGCTTGTAGACCCAAGTGTCCTCCCTACTGCCATCAGCTTATGGAGCACAGATTTCCTCACCTAAGTCAAGATTTGTTTGTACACTACTCACAAAAATTAGGGGATATTTCAAAATGCACTTTCAAGATCAGGGAATGTGCAGATACTCTAGTACTTTCAGCCTTTTATATAGTGCATTTTCACCAATGAAATTAAAGTTAGTTTTCCATCTCATTTGCATAATCAAACAACTTTCTTTGACTTGTTTACTTTTCAGATATTCTTCTTTAATAAAAAAATAGGCTTCTTTTTTATCGCTTCATATTTATTTTGAAATACCCCTAATTTTTTGAGCAGTATATTTGACCAAGTTTCAGCCATTGACAGAGACTCAGTCTTCACAGAGGGGAGAACCTGGCTACAACATTAGGGTTCTCTTGTGGATGCAGCACCCTGATGGGGAGTTGATCCCCTAAAAAGCATGGGGTGTTGTCACAGGCTGATGGGTGCTTGCTGAGGCTCACTAAGGACCTTTCTGACCTTAGCTTTAGGATTCACATGAGGCCCAGGGAACCCTAATATTGAAAGGCTTCCTAGGTCTCCAGTTTTTCTCAAAACTCATAGGAGGAAAGAGTGTAGGCCATGGAATATTCATCTCCAGAGAGGCAGCCAGCATGACAGCATTCTCCAGAACATTTGACAGTTGTCAAATCCCTCTGGTCGAAGTGACCTTGAAAATTGTTTCCCTCTAAGGAGCTGCCACCCTTGGCTTCTGAACATACAAGGTTGAGAAGCACATTTTTCATAAACTATGTCTAAGCAGGATCTAGTCTGCCTCCCCAACCCTCCACCTCCCAGCTGAACACATGACCAGAGTTCTGCAAAGCCAAGGCCAGTTCTGCAAAGTCACCCAGGCTTGTAAGGAGATTTCATGGAAAGAAAATGTCAAAAATAAAATTAAAGAACTTTTTTCTAAATGCTAAATCGCTTCTCAAAAGAATTAGCAAGCATTAGGTTTGTCTCTAGTGTAATGTTAAAATGGTGACATGATGGTTTTTTCTATTAGTAATTATATAATTATGCCCTATGGCAAAATTCTATGATGTTCCCAACTCTTTTCAGCAACAGAAAAAACTTATTCTTTTCTGAAAAATTATGACTTCCAAAAAATGTGTCTGAGATGCTACCAGCACAGTTATGAAGAAACACTAGTACAGCACTCCCAGTAGGTGGCGCTCTCTCTTTCCTACTCCCCTGGGGCTAGGCAATAATAGGTTGATGAGAAGCCACGTGCATTAGGAGGCAAAACCTAGAGTGGAAATAGCTGGGTCTAATCTCCCAGTTTACCACCTCAGGCCACTGTGGGTTTAGGCAAGGCACTAACCAGTTCAAGTCCCAGTTTCTTGACCTGTGAAAGCAGGCAAATACAACATACAACCAGCCTACCTCATTTAATTGAGAAAATGGCACCTGAAGAGCACTTTACAACAGCAAAGTGTTTTAGAACAGCAAAGCAATAAGCATGTATAATGTGCCATCATTAGGACCTTCAACTCACTCCAGTGCAATTGCTCTTCCCCCCAAAAAGGAAAACATTTTTTACCTTAGTGATGTACCCAATGTCTTTATAAATGCTTTTATAATAGAGAAATGCTAACAAATACCAAACTGCATAATGTATGCAAATTTCTCCAACACAATTCTTAGATAATATGTGCCATAAATTTAAGTAACAACACTCCCACTCATTTAAGGCCTTATTTGAACTCTTGGGTAGTGAGCAAGCAATTTACTACCTAACTCAGAATTTTTGTCTTTGTAACGGACCAGGAACATGCAACATTTTTCTAAACAAGTCTTATGATAATGTTTTCAATATATTCTACTTATCATTTTGAACCTCCACTGGATAATTATTACATTGCCACCCTTTTATAGAGAAGGAAACAGAGGCACAAAACAAGTCAATCAAATCAAGCATTTAAGTATGTTTCTCTAGTACTGGGCTTAAAAAAATAATGAATTTAAAAAGCAAGTCCATGCCTTGTGTGAATGTGCCTTGTGCAAATGTACCTTGTGTAAATGTGCCTTATGTGCATTTGCTTGTGGGAGGCCTCCATGGACCTGGATTTGGAAGGGGATGTCAGAGCCAGAAGCAGAAACATTAAGAGCAGGGGTTCTCAAACTTCTTGAAGTCAGGGCGCATTTAAAGTCCTACAAATTGTAGGTGCACTATATTCAAATTTCTGAGAAATATGTGATAATAATTAAGTCAAATATTAAAGAAAAAAATATAAAGTCCAAGTGTGCTTTTTATGGTAATTAAACAAAATAAATACAACAAAATTAAATTTATTCTGACATTAAAAAACATTTTTGTTACATTTTTTGAGTTATGCTTTTTAGAATTCATAAAAAAGAGGGGTTAAAAATAAAAAAAGATGAAAAAGTTATCTTTTTTATATATATATATAGATACATTCTTAGTAAGATTTAGTAAATTCGGCAGGTCCAGGCCTGAATGTGTTAAGTTTTTTCATTCTTGTGTTTATGAGAAACATGAGCCTGATGTGTCCTAGCAATTTCTTCAATGTTTGGGCATATATTTGAAAGGCAAATTCTCATTTCCTCATCAATACCTTGAAGAATTCCTCTCTTTTTACTCTTAATTGTGTTGAGTGCAAAAAACCCCCACCATACATATCATCTTTTTTTTTCATACATATCATCTTAACTTTACACCAAACAAAGAATAGAGGAAACTTGCCTCCAGTCTTTGCAGGGAACATCAGGGTAGTGTAAACAATCCAGCACCACAGCTTAACAGCCTTTTGCAACCTAATTAGGCAAGTGAGGTGGGGGTTGGGCAGACTGTCAGCTTACTGCCAATTCCCCACACCTCTGTCCCCCAAAAATCTAAACTCCAAAAACTCTGTTGGTGTTTTGGTCCCCAACAGGCACATATTTCTCTGGAATACCATAGGTCACACCTGGAAATCTTCTGGGTGCACACTTTGAAAACCACTGCATTAGAGCTGGTCAGGAAGGCTCATCCTCAGGCCCTGCCCCCAAACCCACTAACAGAGGAAAATCTGGGTTGGGGCCTACCAGTCTGGGAGGGGCCTAGCAATCTGTTCTAACAAGCCCTCCAGGTGATGCTCTGACATTTGATTACCTTTGCTTACTTCACAGTATATAGTAGAAAAACCATGATATCTCTGTTTTTATAGTGTTTCTCATGCCTGAAGTAGTCCTGGGTTCTGTACAAACTCCCTTTGTTTGTCACATTTTATAATTTTAATAAGAAAAAAAGTCATACTTTTGGTAAAAATAGTAATAATGAAGTAAGCACTACAGGACAAATAGAAGTGTGATCCCCCAACCCAGCCATAACCACTTAAGACCTCTGCATACTACAATTCCAGGCTGTGTTTCACACAGAACACAATGTGAGCTACATAACATGGCAGTCTTGACCACTTTTCACGTGTTTGTGAATATCTCCCAAATATATTCCCTAAATAGAACCAGTGTTTCTGTTACATATCACTTTACAACCTGCTTTCCTCACTGAAAATATAATCATGAATACTTCATGTCTTTACTATTTCTAACTAACCATGCTATTTTTAAAGGCAGCATGGTGGTTATTTTAGCTGGATTTACCATAATTTAAGAAGTCCTATATTGCCTGATAATGTGTTTATTACAATTTGGAACCCTTATAAACACTACAACAAACAGCTTGCAGCTGTTTCTTTGTGCACAGCTGTGCTCATTCCCTTGCAGTACAGGTGAAGCAGGGACATTAGCAGTAAGGTTTGCTCCTTGTGGCACTGTAGCAAGCACTAAGCTCTAGATCAGGGGTCCCCAATCTTTTTACACAGGGGGCCAGTTCACTGTCCCTCAGACCGTTGGAGGGCCGGACAATAAAAAAAAAAACTATAAAAAATTGTCGGGAGCCGATCAACGACTGCTGGCTGACAAGGTCACAGCAGGAGAAGATCCACAACTGCTGGCTGACAAGGTCACAGCAGAAGAAGATCAAAAACTGCTGATTGACAAAGTCACAGCAGAGAAGACCAATGGCTGCGGGGTGACAAAGTCACTGCAGTGAAGACCAATGGCTGTGGGGTGACAAAGTCACCGCAAAAGGAAAGGCACAATACTTCCCCCTTTAATCTTTTGAATTAATCTGGCCTTATATCCCCCCTTTTTCTGGGTGTGTGCTATTATTTGTGGCACAGGGATAATAGTACCGTGCTTTCCCTGTAGATTTGTAGTAATTTCTTTGGAAATGAGACAGAAGGTGTAAGTTCCACAGAAAAGCCTGTAAGCCCCTTGAACTGGGCTCATAAACATAAGAGGCTGGCTATGATATCCCTCATAAAGGGTTAAGTTTGTAGGAGAATTTCTTCTTAATCATGTTAGAAAGAATAGATTGTGACTTGTGAATGGGTAGAAGGCAGTGGCTGTGCACAGAACACCTTTTGGCCTTCACTTAATTCATCATTTTTCCTCCCTAGCCTTTTCATGTAATAGAGTAGAGAAACTTTCCTTTCTTCTTGCTTATTTGATCTGCAGATAGTGAAACACTCTAAGAAGAATATAGTTAGAATTTACTAGTGTGTGAATATAGTAAATAAATAAAGTTTGACTAGACAATAGAATCTTAGATAAGGTGTTATGGAATGGCCCGTTGCGTGGCCTGGGATGGGAATGCAGTCAGCAAGAAAAGAATGTTTTGCTAAGAGAATTGTTTTATGACTGAGGGCAGTTGCTGGGCTTTCTCAGTGAGACACTCATGAGATTTATAAACTTTCCCAAAAATTCTTTCTTCTGATAATGAGAGGTATGGGGCGGGGGGCATCCATAGAAGCAATAGCAATTAATGTCTTCTGAAATTATGTTGCTACTAAGCTATCTTGCGAGTGCACTCTATATATCTTTAAGTAAAAGTTACTCTTAATGTTATGTCAATTTCTTAATGGGCAAGCCTTTTGTTATCTTGTGAGAAAAGTCAGGACACTGCATAAACTCAAGGCCATTTGCCTGAGCAAGCGGTGGTCCTTTGCTACTCCCTAATGATTCTGTCTGTTAATCTCTCTCTGCCCCTTGACTCACAACAACAGTAAAGTTGAGTTATTAGTTAGTACTAATCCTTTAAAAGCTTTTACCGATGTTATCGCTATTCAAGTTATTTTTTAATTGTACTTTGAATGATTTGCCACCTGATTTATAGTTTATAGATATAAATTAACTGTTATCTGGAAACATGTAAACATAGTGAAACAGAAGCAATGATTAATACCATGTAATTGTAACTTGGTGTGTGTGTATAAAAAAGGAGCTGTACTAGCATTTGGTAGAGATGCCTGGCAGTAAATGCTAACTAGAGAATAAAGAGAAAGAAAAGAATTCGGCTCTCTCACTCGATTTTCGCCGACGCCGTCTCTTCCTGTGGGACCCCTGGATCCCCCCCGGGGCTGGACCCCGGCAAAAAATCTCTATGAACACTGCACATATCTTATTTTAAAGTAAAAAAACAAAATGGTAACTAATACAATATGTAAAATAAAGAACAAGTAAATTTAAATCAACAAACTGACCAGTATTTCAATGGGAACTATGGGCCTGCTTTTGGCTAATGAGATGATCAATATGCTCCTCTCACTGACCACCAATAAAGAGGTGCCCCTTCTGGAAGTGCAGCAGGGTCGGATGAATGGCCTTAGGGGGCCGCATGCAGCCCATGGGCCATAGTTTTGGGACCCCAGCTCTAGATTTTGGAAATGTCCTGAGTTTCCTAGTCATGCTTGTTTAACACATTAGCCTTTATATACCTTTATTAATCACAGAAGGATCTAGCTCCATAAAGAAATCAGTTAAAAAAAACCCGTGGATTTGTCCACATGCTGCCATGTTAAAGAAGATAGATGTCTTATGGCAGTTCTATTTTTAATTTCTGGAGGACTTCTCACACTGTTTTCCATAGCTGCCACACCATTTTACATCCTCCCCAATGGGGCACCGCATTCTCATTTCTCCACCTCTTTACCCACAGTTGTTACCCAGCTATCCCACTTCTGGCTCTATGTCCAAAAAATGGAAAGCAGAGTCTGGAAGAGTCATTTGCAAACCCATGTTCATACCAGCACTATTTACAACAGCCAAGAGGTGAAAGGAACTGAATGTTCATTGACAGGTGAAGGGATAATCAAAATGTGGTCTAGACATGGAATCAATTATTCTGCCTTAAAAAAGAAAGAGGAAAACCTGTCACATGGATGAACCTTGAGGACAACATGCTAAGTTGTCAGGAGCCGATCAATGACTGCTGGCTGACAAGGTCACAGCAGGAGAAGACCCACAACTGCTGGCTGACAAGGTCACAGCAGAAGATCAAAAACTACTAATTGACAAAGTCACAGCAGAGAAGACCAATGGCTGCTGGTTGACAAAGTCACCACAGTGAAGACCAATGGCTGCCTGTTGACAAAGTCACTGGAAAGGAAAGACACAATGATACTTCCCTTCTTGACTTTTTAAATTAATCTGGCCTTATATCCCCCTTTTCCTGGGTGGGTGCTATTATTTGTGGCACAGGGATAATAGTACCGTGCTTTCCCTGTAGATTTGTAGTAAATTCTTTGGAAATAAGACAGAAGGTGTAAGTTCCACAGAAAAGCCTGTAAGCCCCTTGAACTGGGCTCATAAATATAAGAGGCTGGCCATAATATCCCTCATAAAGGGTTAAGTTTGTAGGAGAATTTCTTATTAATCATGTTAGAAAGAATAAAGTTAGAACTTAACTAGTGTATGAATATAGTAAATGAATAAAGTTTAACTAGACATTAGAATCTTAGGTAAAGTGTAGTTAAGTGGCCTGTTGCATGGCCTTAGATGGGAGTGCAGTCAGCAAGAAAAGAATGTTTTGCTAAGAGACTTGTTTTATGACTAAAGGCAGTTGCTGGGCTTTCTCAGTGAGACATTCTCATGAGATTTATATACTTTCCAAGGTTTTTCATTCAGATAATAAAGAGGAATATGGGGGAATCCATAGAAGCAATAGCAATTAATGCCTTCTGATATTATGTTGCTACTAAGCTATCTTGCAGGTGCACTCTATATATCTTTAAGCAAAAGTTACTCTCGATGTTATGCCAATTTCTTAATAAGCAAGCCTTTTGAAGTCTTGTGAGAAAAATTAGGACACTGCATGAACTCAAGGCCATTTGCCTGAGCAAGCAGTGGTCCTTTGCTAGTCCTTAATGATTCTGTCTGCTAATCTCTCTCTGCGCCCTTGACTCACAACAGTAGAGTTATTAATTAGTACTAATCTTTTAGAAGTTTGTACCAATATTGTTATTGCTATTGTATAACTGTACTTTGAATAACTTACCACCTGATTTATAGTTTATAGATATGAATTAACTGTTATCTGGAAACATGTAACCATAGTGAAACAAAATACCATGTGATTGTAACTTAGTGTGTGTGCATAAAAAGAAAGCTAGACCAGCATTTGGCAGAGATGCCTGGCAGTAAATGCTAACTAGAGAATAAAGAGAAAGAAAAGAATTTGGCTCTCTCACTTGATTTTCGCTGACGCTGTCTCCTCCTGTGGGACCCCTGGATCCCCCCCGGGGATGGACCCCAGTACTAAGTGAAATAAGCCAGTCACAAAAAGACAAATGCTGTATGATTCCACTTATTGGAGGTACACAAAGTAGTCAGTCATAGAAACAAAGCAAATGGTGGTTTCCAGAGGGAGAGGGAGAAGAGAAGTTGTTGTGAAAGGGATATAAGTTTCATTTTCACAAGATGTAAAAGTTCTGGAGATTTGTTTCATAACAATAGGAATATATATTTAATACAATGGGAACTGTAGACTTAAAAATGATTAAGAAGGTAAGTTTCCTGTTATGCGTTTTACCACAGTAAGAAAAAAAGGCAAAAAAGGGCTCTCCGTTTAATCTAATATTATCTACTGGGTCCTGATGTTCTGTGCTCAGACTCAGTTTCTCCTAATATTATCTACTGGGTCCTGATGTTCTGTGCTCAGAGAGGAAACCTATATCTAAGAGAGTCTAACTCACAGAAGCAGGGAGTAGAACAGTGGTTGCCTGGGGCTGGGAGGAGGGGAAAGGGGAACAGTTGTTCAATGAGTATAAAATTTCAGTTATGTGAGATGAGTCAGTTCTAGAGATCTGCTACACACCGCAGTGCCTACAGTTAACAATACCATCCAGGACACTGAAAATTTTGCTAAGTACATAGATCCCAAGTTAAGTGTTCTTACTGCAAGAAAAAATAATAAGAGTAACAGAGATTCTCAACTTAATAATCAAAGCAATACAAATCCATGAACAAGAGAAAGAGAGAGAACTGAGATGATAACACCAAAAGAGAGTTTCTTCCCAGAGAAAGCCTGCCAATTCAGACTAACAATGATTACCCACGTGCTTCTGGGAATCAGACTGCAACCCCCCCCCCAAAGTTTTGCAGAAAGTTCATTATAGCCAAGCTGAGTCCTGTCGCTTGAGCACAAAGAATTTTCCCCACATTCCTGACACTCTTTGGCCACTGAAGTTCAGCCACTTCCCAGTGTTGGGATTCCCTTTTTCTCCTTTCCCCTGAGACTGGATGGACTTTTCATCAATTTGCATCTTGTAGAAGCAATGCAGGACTGGGATAAATGGTGTTCTTGCACACCTGGCATTAGTAGAGATATATCCCTGCTTCTGAGGAGCAGGGTTCCTAATGCAGGGTGGGACAGGCACTTCACAACCCTGGGGCACTGAGACTACCAGCTCCAGGCCTGCCTCAGGCAGGGAGGTCTCACTTCGCTGCAGCCCCGCCAGGCCCTGGATGGAGCCCTGTAGTCATCTGGCTGAAAGCTGCAGAGCCAGCTCCAATGCACCAGCTGGAGGGAGGAAATGAATCACAGTAAACCTGAACCATGCTCAGCTCACTGGTTGTCACAGGTCTCTGCGCTGGCTGGTCCCCTGGATCCCCACCCAGCATGCCCAAGCAGGGTCCTTCTCCAGCTTGCATGGGAGGATGAATTCAGGTTTCATGTTCTTCCAGATGACCATGTGATCTGTGTTCCCATTTTTCCAGTTATGGCAAGTGCTAGAACTGTAGAGGGAAGCAACACGATCTAGGGGAAAAGGTGGCCGCACACCACATAGGGGTGCAAATCACCAAGGCCTTAGTTCCCCTCTCTGCAGCTCAGTGTCCTCCTTATAAACAGCTGAGAATGACAGTTCCCCTCTCTGCAGCTCAGTGTCCTCCCTATAAACAGCTGAGAATGACAGTTCCCCTCTCTGCAGCTCAGTGTCCTCCCTATAAACAGCTGAGAATGACAGTTCCCCTCTCTGCAGCTCAGTGTCCTCCCTATAAACAGCTGAGAATGACAGTTCCCCTCTCTGCAGCTCAGTGTCCTCCCCTATAAACAGCTGAGAATGACAGTTCCCCTCTCTGCAGCTCAGTGTCCTCCCCTATAGACAGCTGAGAATGACAGTTCCCCTCTCTGCAGCTCAGTGTCCTCCCTATAAACAGCTGAGAATGACAGTTCCCCTCTCTGCAGCTCAGTGTCCTCCCTATAAACAGCTGAGAATGACAGTTCCCCTCTCTGCAGCTCAGTGTCCTCCCTATAAACAGCTGAGAATGACAGTTCCCCTCTCTGCAGCTCAGTGTCCTCCCCTATAGACAGCTGAGAATGACAGTTCCACTCTCTGCAGCTCAGTGTCCTCCCTATAAACAGGTGAGAATGACAGCTGGCCTCATCTCTCTTGCAGGTGGGTCAGTGGATAGGCCCAGCCATTCCTGTCACTGATGAGTGTCCCCTTGCTCCTCTACCCCCTTTCGTCCTTAGGACAAGCCCTGAGGTAGCAAGGAGTGGATCATGTCAGAACTTAGAAACACGTGTGGGCCTCGTTTTTCTCACTTGAAGTGGTCTTTTCCACCACCGGGTCCTTCTCCCCCTCTGTGAGTGCCCTCTGCCCTGTCAGTCTTCCAAGTCAGCTCAAGTCCCTCTCAGCCCACACGAGTCCTGACCACCCAGTCACAGTGGGTTCTCCCGGCCCTCGTTTCCTGTGGCACTTCTTGTCCATCCCACTACTTTAGGGCTTATACTTACTTGTGTTATCATTTCATTTCTTGTGTATACATGTCATCTCTACCACTATATTATAAACTCCTTAAAGTCAGAGTTTATGAAGCAGACTCTCGGGAATGCCCTACAATGCCTTCCATCATGGAATTTATCTTAAGAAAATTATCACAGTTACTTATGTTTGGTTAGTGGCGACCAATATATCAATAATAACTACTCCAGAAGTGTATTTGCTCCCAGTTCTGCCTGAAAGAGCAGTGATAGTTGTCTTTCCCTCACTTGTCACTGTCACCTGCTTCCTAGTTCTCTACACGCCGGGACCAGTCCTTTGGAAATGGCTGTCCTCTGGTCCTCCGAAAACTCTGGAGATTCCTGGACTGGGTGAGGGTGGGTGGGGTTGTTGCTAAAATACCCCGTAGGGTAGTACTTGCTTGGCAAACTTCTGAACTGCCACCAGTTCTTCAAAAAACAACCACGACATTCTCAACACTTCTCAAAATCAATAAAACACTGTATTCTAGGGGGAATTCTGAAGTCAAATGAGGAAAGATGGTAGAACTCTTGAAGAATGGGGAGTCACTGACCAGAGAAGGCCCCTCAGTGATGGGGAGGACTCTGCTCTAAACAGTACCTGGGCTCAGTGGCAGACAGGAGATGGGGGGTCCAGATAGGGTGGGCTGCAGTGCCCGTTCCCAGATGCTCAGACCCAATATCCTCACTGATGCTTCACATTTGATTAAAAATAGGTAAAGCCTTGCCTGACCTGTGGTGGTGCAGTGGACAGAGCATTGACCTGGAATGCTGAAGTCACCAGTTTGAAACCCTGGACTTGTCCGGCCAAGGCACATGCCTCAAGTAAGGAACAACTAAAGTGAAGCAAATATGACTTGACATTTCTTGCTCCTCTCTCTCTGTAAAATTGATAAATAAAATCATTTTGAAAAATAGACAAAGCCTTTTGTTCTTCAAGCAGAGAATATATGTAAAATAAAACACCCCCAGTGTTAAAATTAACATTATGATGTGAATAGTTTGTGTCAAGTCCTTACTTAATGCAAGCTTTGATAACAGAATAGTAAGAGGAAGACCACTCACTGAGTGAAGGAATAGAAAAGGAGAAAAGGTCTCTCTTTCAGGCCAACATTAGACTTTATCCCTATTTTTGTCCAGATCACATCTGCTATAGAATAATAAACAGCTAAAAAATAGCAATTTACTCTTGGAGAGTGCCCTGTATCTACAAAATGCCTTTATCTGCATTGCCTGATATTTTTTCCTCAGAACAACCCTGGGAAGTAGACATAGTTCCACTTGGCTGGTGAACAAATCAAGTCTCACGGAGGCCAAGTGAGGACCTCGATGTGTCATGGGTAGTGAATAACAATAAGACCTCAAAAGTTGGCCATGTATCCATTAATTCAGCAAATAATTATAAAGGACCTACTCTAAACCAGCTCTGTTCCAGGTGCCAGGGACAAAATGATGGGCAAAATCCACACAGGCTGTCCGAATGAACCTCGGAGTTAATTAAGAAGACAAGTGTTAACTAAGTAATAACAAATAAATGTAGCCTTGTAGCTGTGACTAGAGGAACAGAGGTGATAACAAGAATTGGCTCAGACAGGGAAACTTGGGCTGAAAGGAGAGTTCACGGGGAGAGACAGAGTGAGAATTTTCCCGACAGAGGTAGCTTCCAGAAACTGAGGTCCACATTGGGGCAGGCAGGGCATGAGAGTGTGGAAGGTGAGGATAGAGTTTGGGGCAGTAGGTGGCAGTTAGATCATGCAGGGTCCAGTTTGCAATGACGTGGGCTTCTGCCAAGTCCATTGATTTTCCCACTAAGAACATTGATGCTGCTAAAATGTCTTAAGCAGCAGAATGATTCTGAGAAATATCCATGATTGAAAAACATTTTCATGGACAATGGCATCATATTCCTACCCACAAAAAGTTCAAATCCAACTGAACAATTAGAGGGGGTGGGAGTGACAGCTCTGCCACTTGCCACAGCTGTACTCAGATGGCTCTGCACCTGACACAGGTCATTAGTCCTTCCTTTTTCCATCCAACCAAACATCTCTACAGAGCCTACCACGTAAGCTTCTGTGCTGGGCACCACCACAAACAATGATGTCTCAGACTCAGCCTCTGCTCTGGGACAGGAGCCATGTGGACAAAGAGCTGTAATACAAGGTGGAGAGTGACTTCCTCTTGTTAAAGGGAAGGGAAATAATCACAGAATGACTGTCCTCATGTTCTAGAGACGCTTGGGCTCCACTGTTTTCTGACACAGCAGTGAGGTCACAGACCATGCTGAGTCATTCTGTTTTATGCAATCTCTCTTTTTACTTTTGGACATAAGCAAGCTTTATTTCTAAAGTTTTGCAATTCAAAATTTGACTCTGGGTCAGTTGCTTTCCAGGGATTTTGCTGACAATATGGAGGGGTTTTAATTAGCCTATTTGAATCTTCTTCAACTCAGGAAAGTTTTCTTTAAGTTTAAATACATTGTTAGTTATTGCTTCTAGTTGGAATGTTCTGATACATCGTCAGGAACATACAAAATGATTAGTTGGTTCTCTAGTCTGCACTATATGAAGAAATAGATATGTGTGTGAATATGTATCTGTACATATATACATACATGTACATACACATATACATGTGTGTGGATGGACAAGTATATATTATCTGTTATGCATATATGTAGAATATCATCTTTCATTTTTATTATCTCTGTCTTTTTTCCTCTGAATTCTGAGAGAGCTACTCTGTTTGCCTTCCTCATCACTGATGTAATGTTCAGTAATATCCATTCTTCTCATTACTGCCTCTGATGAGAGTTTACATTCTACTTTATTTGTGATTCTTTCATCCTTGCTTATTACACCAGTTGCCCTGACTACACCTCTGGTTGTTCTCTCCTTCTAGTTTGCTGGTTTTGTTTCATAGGTAACAAGTCTTCTAGTCTTTTATTGAGGCAGCTAAACAGTTATTAAATTTTTCCTTGTGGTCCCTACAGTAAATAGTTTTAATAAGCCTGCTCTGCCTCTGAATTTTCAGAATGATGTATGTTCTCACTTATTTTGCAGAAAGTTCTGTCTCATAGAAAACATGTTCTTATTGCTTATTTTATTTTATTTTTATTAAAACTCAATCAAGGAGCCATCTATCCAGGCCTGTATTCGCCAAGAGACAAGGAGACTGGAACATCCTTGACCTAACTCTCTGTTTCATTTAGCCCTTATTTAAAATCCCTTGTCTCATCCCTAGACTGCTGTGCACAGTTCAGGCCAGTCTCCAAAGCTTGAATGGACTTTCCCTGTGAGCAGCTCTGCCAGGATCCTGTGATGTATTCCCCAACTCTGACCAGCTGCTCTCCAGGTGTGTTAACAGATGAGGTAACAAAAACTTCTCACTGAGCCTGCTGCCAGCCCATTGCTCATGAGATCAGTAACAACAACAATATCAGGAACCTGGCAAGTCCTCCCCCACCACCACTTCTGCCCACTGGAGACCCCAATCTCTGCATGGAAGTGTTACCCTGAAAGTAAGAGAGATTATATTGTGGTAACATTAAATTATTTACACATTAGCCACACACTCATAGAGATGGATGGACAGTTTTCTAGTGAATACAAACCTTGCACTGCACATACAGGGAGCCCATGTGAGATGGGCACAAAGGGTACCTTCTACCTGCTCATAGGGAGACAGTTTTAGTTCCTGTCTAAGCACAGGTGGGCTGCTCATTGCAGTTACAGCTCAGTTCTTCAGCCATGTAGTGTGTGAAAATCTCTCAAGTTCTGGCAATGGGTTAACTGTCAGTCATATTCCCTGTATTTTTCACTTGAGTACTTTATTCAGGAACTGAGAAAGGTTATGGAAGGACCATTTAAACCCCACTCAACACATTTTTTATAGAGATTTCTTCTCCTTAGTGTCAAAATCCAACTGCAAGAATTATCTGAAAGCTAAGATGATAATAGGATAGGAAATATGAGAGCTGGGAAAATGCATCCACACCCCCTGGCTCTGCACAGCCTCATCATCTACTGAACAGAGAATCTGCAATGCAAGCACAAGTATAAGGATTTAAACCTTTCTGGCATTTATCCTGGCTGCTCTTAAGGAAATGATTCCAGGAACACCAAGCTAAAATATGCCCAAAAACTTAGTGGCAATCAAACCAAACTTAAGAACAAATATAAATGTAAAGGTTCAACTAGGAGCTAAGATCTCTAGACTCTGGGTCTAGCTCTGTTCCCAGCTGGCTGTATGACTTTGAAAAACTCCTCTAAGCCTTGGGGTCACTCATTCATTTAAAAGGCTGCAGCTCTGAATTAGGGCTTCCTAACTAGGAGAGATGTTTGACAGAACTGTCCCATGCACATGATGAGTGTGAGGGCAGATAAGGAATTGAGAACACCTAAATCTCTGCCCAAGGTGGCAGCCAGGTCTAAAATCCCATGGTTTTATGAAAAATAAATTTGGCAAATGAGAAGTAGAGTTCTCAGTGATATTTGGTCCTACAGCCCATAACTTCCCTAAACTGCCAAGTTTCTGGAACGGCTTATCCCAAGCTTACTTCAGGGCACTGGTGTGACTTTCCAAAGAGGTAATGTCCTTAGATTGCCAAAGCAGCTGTGCTGGACTCAAACAGTGACAAACAGTAAATGTGCAACCCATTAAAGAAAACCAGGCATAAAATAGTTTAGGCAAATGTATATTGCACAAAGTAATTTTATCTTATTTTTTCTTTCTTTCTTTCCAGTTGGGTGAGGAAGGGGAGAAAACCTAGGGTGCTTGTATTTCAACATGAAAAATGGAAATGTTGCCCTCTTGTGGTGCCTTCACTCTGTCTCCTACTTCTGCAGGTCACACAGGGCCACCTCATAGGGTTGTACATTCAAACAGACTATAATGGAAATGGCATTCTATGGGTTATATACTGTACATCCTAGACAACCACACAGCAACTCTTACATGCATATATGAATATATATGTACATATTCAACATATACACACATACCAAATACATATACACAAGTATATACAACAAATATACCCATTCATAAACACTAATGCATATATACAAACACAAGCACTTGCATAATACATAGCATGCACAATACATGTATATGTATACCTAGTATATATGCATGCACATACCTAAAAGTATATATGCATCCACACATACACACATGTTCAAACACACACTTACAATAAGCCTGCATAAGCATACACATATATGTACCACAAGCACATATATACAAACATGTAGACAAAGTCATGTATCTGCACAAGCACATACACACTGACTCCATGACAGTCTACTATAATTAATCAAGAACAGTTAACAAAGTGCTATTCAGCACTTACTGTATGCCAAGCACCATTCTAAATAATTTACACATATTAACTCACTTAAACATCAGAAATTCCAAGAGATCTTTCTTATTTTTATCCCCATTTTATCTATGAACAAACTACAACAAAGGAAAGTTCAGTAACTCGCCTGTGGTTACAGAACAAGTAAGGATTAAAACCATTATTTGAATAGGGTTTATACTCAAAACTATTCAAATGCTAATTAATTTTTCTAAGGTATTTGAAGGCATATCTGTGGGCAAGAAAATTGTGACAATGTCTGTAAGGCAATAAAGTTGCACTTCAATGACTTCTCATCAGCCCTTTCAAAATGGTCTATTCCTTTCCTGAAGCCTTCTCTAGGTCTCTGTGTCCCCTGTTACCATTCCCACTCTACCCTACACACACACACACACTCTCTCTCTCTCTCTCATTTTGGCAGTCTGTCATATATCCACCTTATATGTGCACACATGTGTAGTTACTTAAAACTATATCCAACATTTATTGAGAGCCTGCTATACAGAAGATGCTTTTCTTATGTCTCTACATTATTTCTCATAGCATCCATGAAAGGTGATGAGTATTGTTCCTATTTCATAAGAAGAAACTAAAGCACAGATAGGAAATTTACTTAAGGGACGTATAACTAGTAAATGGCAGATTGGGTGTGAAAACCAGGCATTCTGGCTCCAAAGCTCTTGCTGTTTTCACTATGTCACCCAGCTTCTCTCTTTTCACCCCATAAAAATCCTGCCATTTCCACCACAGTTCAGAGCAGTTGGGAAGGACGAAATCCAGAGAGACAAAAGATTTAAAGATTTTTGAAATGCAACTGCTGAGTTAATTTTTGTACATGAGGACAAATTATATTCTAGTTTTATCCCTTGAATGTGGGTTTCCAATTTTCCTAGCACTATTTATTGAAGAGGCATTGTATGGTTTTGGCTCCTTTATCAAAAATTATTTGCATATATATATATATATATATATATATATAGTATTGTGTGTGTTTTTATTTCTGGGCTCTCAATTCTGTTCCATTGGGCTGTGTGTCTCTCTATATACAACCTTGGTCTTAGAGAAGATTTTATGAATTTGACCCCAAAGGCAAGGGAAGTAAAGGCAAAAATCAATGAATGGACTATATCAAACTAAAAAGGTTACAGCAAAAGAAACCACCATCACCAACAACAAAAAGGCAACCAACTGAATGGGAGAAGAGATTTGCAAACAACAACTCTGACAACAAGGTTGATATCCAAAATATAAAAAGAACTCATACAACTCAACACCAAATGACAAACAATCCAATTTAAAAATTGGCAGAGGACCTGAACAGACACTTCTCCCAAGAAGACATAGGAATGGCCAACAGACACATTTAAAAATGCTCAACTTCACTAGCTATTAGAGAATGCCAAAACTACAATGAGATATCAACAAGACAGGTAATAACAAGTGTTGGAGAGGCTGTGGAGAAAAAGTTACCTTATTCACTGTTGATGAGAATGTAAAGTGGTACAGCCATTATAGAAAACAGTATAGAGGTTCCTCAAAAAATTAAGAATAGAGTTACCATATAACCCAAAAATCCCTCTTCTGGGCATTTACCTCCCAAAAAATGAACATATGTATTTATTTACAAAGATATATGCAGTCCTATGTTCATTGCAGCATTACTTACAGTGGCCAAAACATGGAAACAACCAAAGCGTCCTTTGGTAGATGATTGAATAAAGATGCAGTGCTGTCTGACCTGTGGTAGCGCAGTGGATAAAGCATTGACCTGGAACACTGAGGTCACCGGTTAAAAAAAAACCTGCACTTGTCTGGTCAAGGCACATATGGGAGTTGATGCTTCCTGCTCCTCCCACCTTTCTCTCTCTCTCTCTCTCTTCTCTCTAAAAAATGAATAAATTAATTAAAATTTTTTAAAAAAGATCTGGTGCATATATATTATGGACTACTACTCAACCATAAGAAAGTATGAAATAATACCATTTGCAACAACATGGATGGACCTTGAGACTGTTATGTTCAGTGAAGTAAGTCTATTAGAAAAAACTAAGAACCATATGATTTCACTCAGATGTGGGATATGAAACTGAAACTCAGACACAGACAAGAGTATGGTGGTTACCAGAGGGAAGGGCACGGGCGAGTAGTGGTGGGTAAGGGAGCCAAATACATGGTGACAGAAGATGATCTGACTTCGGGTGGTGGGTACACAATTCAATATACTGATCACATACCATAGAAATGTACACTTGGGAAGCTATATAATCTTATTAACCAATTTCACCCCGATAAATTTAATTTAAAAAATTAAGTTCAGTTAAATTAAAAAGTTTTAAAAATACAACTGCTGGATTGAGCTGCAAATAATATAAATTGTATGGCCTGTTTAGGATAAAGAAGTTTAATGCAGGTGTTTGTATGCTTACAAAATTATTGGTA